>NC_088328.1:10477500-10807500 GCF_036884655.1 Musa acuminata AAA Group | reverse complement strand
GAGCGGCACTAAGAGGGGGGTGGGGGTGAATTAGTGCAGCGAATTAAAACTTGTAAGTTTGAAATCGATTTTGTAAATGTGTAGAGATTTCGATTAGATGAAGGATGACTTAGCTAAAATAGCTCGAGTAAAGGTAGTCAAGAGTAGGGAGATGAAAACCAAACGATTTGCAGCTAAGTAAAGAAATGGTTCAGAAAATTAAACACTCACAAATTCAAGGAACACTATGATATATAGTGGTTCGGTCAAATGACCTACATCCACTTTCGAAGCCTTCTTCGATGAGGCTCCCAGCTTCCACTAGCAAATCACTTTGAAGGGGAAGGACCAAATACTCCTCTTACAACCTTCTTACAAGTGGTTCAGACTCTTACATATTTTTCAAAGAGAAAGAGGGAGGTGAACACTTAAGCTATTGAAGCAAGACTTTGCTAGAGCTTTTTCTCACTTTCTAACTTATCAAAAAGGTGTTTTCTCTGTTAAGAATTGAGGGATATTTATAAGCCCCAAGAGGATTCAAATTTGGGCTCCAAATTTGAATTACTTTTGGGTTTCCCGGTGCTGGCGGTGCCACCGCCTATCAGTGGCGGTGCTACCACCTGTCAGTGTTTAACACTGACAGTGTACTGGTGGTGCCACCGCCTAGTCCAGCAGTGTACTAGTAGTGCCACCGCCCAGTCCAGCAGTGTACTAGTAGTGCCACCGCTAGACCTCTTGGGTTCTGGGCAGTGCCACCGCCTAGTCCGGCAATGTACTAGCAGTGCCACCGTCAGATCTCTCGGGTTCTAAGTGGTGCCATCGCGCATTCCAATAGTGCCACTGGCCAGTCCAACGGTGCCATTGCCTTGACTATTCCAACTCACTGGTTGGGCTCCAAACTTGGCCCAAACCAGTCTAAACTCGGGCTCAATTGACCTCTAACCAGGTTATAGGATTAACCCTTAATCCTAACCCAAATTATATACAAACTATGAAATTAAGACATAGCCCTAAGCAAATTTTAACTGGCAACTTCGAGTTTTCTTCCAACGAGCTTTCCGGTGAACTTCCGGCGTACTTCCGATACACCCTCGGATTTCTTCCGATGGACTCCCAACAGGCTCTCGGTCTTGTAGCGAGTTCAACAAGTCTTTGGAAAGTATATGAACCTTCTCGGTGATCTCCGCGAACCTCCGACTATCTTTCTGGCGGACTTTCAAAAACTTCGGCAAGTCCCCGATTCTTTCTCGGTTGGTTTCGGCAGCACTTCCGACGATTCTTCAGACTTTCGGCGGACTCTCGAACACCCATCGAACTTGACTCTGGTAAACTTGCTTTATGTCTTCATGCTATCGTAGTTAATCCTGTACATGTAAAACACACTTCGATCTAAACAATTAATCCTAAGCATCTAATCAAGTTGTCCGGCATGTCATTGGTCCCTCGACGCTTCGTCCGATTCTTCGACGTATCGTCCTCTCCTGTGGCCTATTGCCCAATTGACCAGTTGACTCTGCAACTCTGATATCCTTGGTGCAATGTCCGCTCTTCTTGGCCCAATGCCCGAATCCATGGCTGGAAGCCTTCTGTCGATATGTCGATCGATCCACCAGCCCGATGTCCAATCTTCTGACATGTTCCTCCGGCCCAACATGATTTTCCTGCTTTAATTGTCTCATCCTGATCGAAGCATCCTACGTCACTCAAAACACAGATTAAAACATAAACACATATTGATTAGTTTCATCATCAAAATCCGAGATTCAACAATCTTTCACTTTTTGATGATGACAACCAATCAACGATGGAGTTAACCTTGTTGAATCTCGTATTTTGATGATGAAACTACTTGATATATGTTTATGATTTAATCTGCGTTTTGAGTGACGCAGGATGCTTCGATCAGGATGAGACAATTAAAGCAGGAAAATCATGTTGTGCTAGAGGAACATGTCAGAAGATTGGACGTCGGGCCGGTGGATCGGTCGATGTATCGACAGAAGGCTTCGGGCCGTGGACTCTGGCATTGGGCCAAGAAGAGCGGGTATTGTGCCAAGGATATCGGAGTTGCGGAGTCAACTGGTCGATTGGGCAATAGGTTGTAGGAAAGGACGATGTGCCGAAGAATCGGAAGAAGCGTCGAGGGACCAATGACATGCCGGACAACTTGGTTAATTGCTTAGGATTAATTGTCTCGATCGAAGTTTTGTGTGTGCAGGATTAACTACGATGAAAGTAAGACATGCAGCAGGAGTTACGCTGGAATCAGGACAATGATCACGTTGGGAGTTCGAGAGTTCGACGGAAGTTCGGACAATCGTCGGAGGTTCTACAGGAACAAATCCGAGAAGTCCATGAGCTTGCCAAAGAAGCTCGTCGGAACTCGCCAAGTGGATCGTTGCAAGTCCAGGAGTTTGCCGGAAGTCCGCAGGAGCATCACTGAGGGTTCATCGGATGATCGACGGAAGTTCACCGGAAGCTCGCCGGAAGAAACGATTGACGCACCGGAGCAAGTTGCAGTAAATGTCTTAGGGAATATCGTAGTTAGCACAATGATTAAGTTGGAAATGGGAGGTGATCCCATTAACTTAATCTTGGGGCAATTGGGCCCCTGAAACCCAAATTGGGCCGAATGGATCAACCCATTCGGACCCTGATTTCTGCCAGGCGGTTGAACCGCCCAAGCCAGGAGGTGGCACCGCTTGGGCTGAGTCTCCGAGGGAGACTAGGTGGTGCAACCGCCACAGCCAAGAGGTGGCACCGCCTGGGCTTAGTCTCCGAGCGAGACTGGGCGGTGCAACCTCCCCTGACAAGAGGTGGCACCGCCTGAGCTCGGTCTTCGAGCTCTGCCAGGAGGTGCAACCGCCTCAGTCAGTCTTCGAGCTCTGGCAAGAGGTGCAACCGCCCTTGATAGATGGCACTGCCTAGAGGCTCAGTCTTCGAGCTCTGCCAGGCGGTGCAACCGCTCCAGTCAGGAGGTGCAACGGCCAGATCCCGGAATTCCGGGAATTGACAGTTTTGAGCTCCAAATTTGAACTGATAGCAGGGAGCATACACCGAAATCTTGATCTTGTTCTGTGATTTTTAGAGCTCAAAATTGTTGTAAAGGCCAAAAGTTCTTCTCCCTCTTTTCTTCCAAGTTCTGAGCTTTAAAGAGAGGAGAGAAAATTCTGTAAGGGTTGTCTCCTAAGCCCGTCAAAAGGAGTGAAACTGTAAAAGGGTGGTTGGCCTTCGCTTATTGAAGGAAGGCCTCTAGTTGACGTCGGTGACCTCGTCGGTGGAGGAAGCCAAAAGTGGAGTAGGTCAAGATTGACCGAACCACTCTAAATCTCGGTTTGCATTTACTTTGAGCATCTTATCTTTACTGCAAACCTCCTCAATAGCTTACTGCCTTCTGTGTTTTTACGAACGTGTTTCAAAGTTTAGTGCTTTCCGAATCGGCGTTTAGACGCAAATCAGTTTTATCGTACGAACATCATATTTCAGTTTGCGCTTACGTTCTGATTTCCATCATAACTGCAAACTGCCTTTATATCTTTGCTTTAACTGCATCTCGCTTCATCTCAAATTAAAGTGGTTTACGAATCAGCTTTCACACCAAAATCGTTTTTATCGTTCGAACGTTTTTTATCGTTGAAAGATTTCCGCTGCACTAATTCACCCCCCCCTATTAGTGCTCTCGATCCTAACAATTGGTATCAGAGCGGGGTTAACTCTCAAACGGATTAAAACCCAAAAGAGATGGCATACGCCGGAAACCAAGAGGGCCATTTTATTACACGTTCACCCATGTTCAATGGGACGGACTACACTTATTGGAAAACTCGAATGAGAGTTTTCTTGATTTCTATGAATTTGGATTTATGGAATATCGTTGAAAACAGTTTTCAACTTCTCTTTAAACCGATGAAAGAATGGTCAGATTTGGAGAAGTATTTTTCTTTAAACGCAAAGGCTATGAATGCCTTATTTTACGCTTTGGACAAAAATGAGTTCAATCAGATTTCTACGTGCGAAACGACTTTTGACATTTGGCGAACACTTGAAATCACGCACGAGGGAACTAGTAGAGTCAAAGACTCGAAAGTTAACATTTTATTGCAAGATTTTGAGCTTTTTTGAATGCAACCAAGCGAGACTATAGGCGACATGTACACCCGTTTCACGGATGTCGTCAATAGCTTAAGAGCTCTTGGAAAATGTTTTTCGGATTTTGAACTCGTAAACAAGATTTTGCGTTCTCTTTCTAAGAAGTGGGATTCAAAAGTAACTGTAATACAAGAAGCTAAAAACCTAAACAACTTACCACTTGAAGTACTAATTGGTTCATTGATGACATATGAAATGGTGCACAATGCACATGATGAACAAAATCACCTTCCAAAGAACAGGAAGGATTTGGAACTCCGGACAAATGAATACCACTTGAGCGATGACTCAAGTGATGAGGACAATGATGAACTTGAACTTCGAACACTAAATCTTAATAATTTTATTAAACAAAAATCTAAAATAAATAATAAACTTGAACGAAGGAAGAGGCCAAAGAAGAAGAACACAAAGTGGGATGAATCGAGCTCCTCCGAAGACGAAGAGAAAATCAAGAAAGGCGAGGTGGCAAACTACGCCTTAATCGCTTTCAATGATGAGGTAATCGAAATCCCCCTAATTTATTTTGAAATTACTTGATGCTTTCATGATGTATTTTGTTTTTTAGTTTAGAATTAATTTTCTTAAAAATTACATGTTTTTTTTATAAAAAAAATTATGATCATGCTAAGTAATTTCGAAAATGATAATATTACATATTTTATGATAAACAAATAAAATGATCTTGATTGAAAATATGAAATCATGGTTAAGAAGAAATAATGTGTATTACGTTGATTTCCATTGTTATTTCTTGATTTTGAAAATCATATTTGATTTGAAGAAATGCATAATGATATTTTGATTAACAATTTTATGCATGAGATTTTAAGCTATACATGATGATAAGCATGTGTTATTTTCATGAGTGTATTTGAAAAACTATGGCAAAAATGTGCTCGAATACATGAACTTGTTAAGATTATTTTTCGGACTTTCTTGATTCAATGTTCAAATCACTTAATTGCCATGATGATTTTACACTATTACATGCCTTATAACATGTTGGAAATTATGCGTTTTGGATACAAAATTTTTATGATCATGAGCATATTTTATCTTCATGATTGAACTTGAAAATCTATAGCAATATCTTGTCTGAATGCATGAAAGTGTTAATTTCATTTTCAGATTCGCTTAACAATTGGTATCATAACAATCGGACTTTCTCATACACTTATTATAAAATATTTTTCTGAAATGGATTTGATGAAATGATTCCTGCTTATAAATTCCATCTTGAAATATGGATGATAGTGTTTTTACTTGCAAAGATTTGTTTCACATACATATCTTGATCCTAACAATACAACAAGATTTTTTTGCCTTGTATGTCTTGTGTGATGATTGTACATCAATTTGCTTTATTATGAATTATATGAATCTTGATCGTGAACTTGTTAAGAAGAATTTTAATGAACCATGAATCATATCTTTGGTATTCACGAATTGATCCTAACAATTGATCCTCATTGATGTCTTTCATTGATACGATAAATTATCATCTCATGATATATCGCATAATTATATCATGCTTTGCGATAGTATCATGTGATCTTTGCTGAATTTTCACATTGATATTCTTCATGACATGATTTCTTTGCATTGTTGTCTTGTATGCTTCATGTGATAATATGAATACATGAAACACTTATGATATGATTTTTATGCAATTCCTTGTATTCATGAAATGTTTATCTCATCACCTAATAATTCTTCTTGATATTCCTTATGTGATGATAAGAATACATGAAATATTCATTAATTTGTTTTGATGTATACAAATAAGAAGTCTCGATCATGTATGGTAGGATGTAATTTGACAAATTTGGTACCATCATGTTGCAAAATTAATGATGATTGTATATTTTATGATTTGGCATGATGCATGCAATGATGAAATATTCATGAACTTGAAATGATGCATGCAATACTTATGACAATGATGTACATGATGTATTGCATGAATGCTTTAAATGATGAATGTTTGGTATCATGATCAATATGTTGATCAATGCTTAAAATTTTTAATGTTTGAGTAACATGTATGATATACCCATTAATGATGATTGATTTATTTTTCGGTATCATGCATGAAAAATGAGATTTTTAAAATTGTGTATATTTTAATTTGAATATATAATGATGCGCGAATAAAATTGATACTTACCTTTGTCATAATCTGAAAATTAAAAAAAAAAGGGGTCTTCCCTTCTTTTTGACAATGACAAAGGGGGAGCAAGAATTTCTAGCGTGGACATCATGAAAAGAGGCAAACTAGCTAGCTTACACAATTCATCATTTAAAGCATTTATTATTTAAAGCATTCATGATACACATCATATGCAATACATCACATACATCATCATAATAAAAAGCATATGCATCATTCCAAATCATAAATATTTCAAATCATCATGGTATTAATTTGTCAAATTACATCCTACCATGCATGATTATAACTTTTCCCATTTTAACATTGTAAATAAGAAAGAATAAGGGAAGAACAAAATAGTGTAAAATATTTTAATTATTTCAAGGCATACAAGTCATAAATCTAACGGCATCATGTCATGAAAGATAAGACCTCTTGAATTACAAAAGACATTAATCATTTTATCAAATCTCTTTTTTTTATAAATAACAAAAATTGTAGGTGTACAAAGAAGAGATCATGATTAAAAAAAAATCTCAAGTAGTAAATCCAAGAAATCAAGATCATGATTTGAATACAAACTCATTCAAATTCAAATCGTCAAATTCATCAAAATCTCAACATTACTTTTAAGAGATTCAAAATGATATACATAGATTTATCATAATAATCATCAAGATCAATAAGATAGAGAAAAATAATTTAAAAAATATTTTTCTCTTTTTAGTTATTTCAATTCATATGATTTTATTTCATTTATGCCAAATAAAAACATGTATCATGTTTAAAACCAAAAGTGTAAGATTTTTTATGACAAAGATCAATAAGGCACTTTCATTATGGTAAAAATCAATAATCCATAAATCGCAAGATTCACCATGCATAATTTCAAATTATAAAACCATTAAACATGATTTCAAATCAATATGTTCAAGTTTTTTGCATGAAAACATACATCATACTTAAAACAAAAAATGTAACATTTCATCATGATAAAAATCGATAATCCATAAATTACTTAAAAATCACCAATCATAATTTTGAAATTTATTAAGCATGATCATTATGCATGATATTAAAACATGGTTTCAAAATATTTAATATTTTCATTACATAATTTCATCATTATGCATCATCATATTTTCAAATTCAAACATGCACAATTTAAAAACCATACATTTCATTTTTCATGCATGATACAAATAAACCAATTATCATTATGAGCATATCATACATGATATTCAAGCATTTATGATACATCATTTTAGCAACATGATCATAACTTTTCAATTGATTGTATTTAAATGTCAAAGTTCATTACATTCTATCATGCATGTGTTAGGATCGGAGCGGCACTAAGAGGGGGGGTGAATTAGTGCAGCGGATTAAAACTTCGGTTTTAGAAAAATCTTTCGTACGATAAGAACGGAACTTGAAAAGCTTAACTTGAAAGCGTATTCTTGAAGTTGCGCAGCAAAGGTAATAAGGAACTAAAGCATGTAAGAAGGTTTGCAGTAATGTAAATAGCAATAATGAAATCCAAACCAGAGATTACGTCGATTTTAGAGTGGTTCGGTCAAATGACCTACATCCACTTGCGAGGCCCCTCTTCGATGAGGCTCCCACCTTCCACTAGCAAATCTCTTGAAATGGAAGGGTAAATACCCCTCTTACAACCTTTTACAAGCAGTTCAACCTATTACAAATTTTCAATAAGAAAGAATGAGGAGAACTCTCTAGCAAATTGAAAACAAGACTTGCTAAGACTTTCTAAGACTTTTCTCTCAATCAAATGCTTCTCAAAAGTTGTAATCTCAGCTGAGATTTGAGGGGTATTTATAGGCCTCAAGAAGATTCAAATTTTGGGCTCCAAAATTTGAATTCTCTTTGGGTTCCCGATGCTGGCGGTGCCACCGCCCAGCCAAGCGGTGCCACCGCCCAGCGTTCGGGTGCTGGGTGGTGCAACCGCCCAGCCCAGGAGGTGTCACCGCCCAGCTCTCGGGTGCTGGGCGGTGCTACCGCCCACCGCTTGGCTCTCCGATTTCACTGGTTTGGCTTAATTTTAGCCCAAACCATATCTGACTTTGGGCCCAGTTGGCCCCTAACCAGGATATAGGATTATCTCTTAATCCTAATCCTAATTACAAGTGAACTACATAACAAAAACACATCCTAAGCAAGCTTTCAACCGCGAACGTCAAGTCTTATTTCGGCGAGCTTCTTCCGACGGACTCCCATCAAGCTCCCGATCTTGTGATGACTTTAACGAGTAGTCGAGCCTTCTCGGTGATCTCCGTGAACCTCCGATGATCTCTTCGGCGAACTTTCGAAAATTCCGATAGGTTCCCGATTTCTTCTCGGTTGGTTCCGGCAGCATCTCCGACGATTCTTCGGACTCTTAAACGTCCATCGATCTTGACTCCAGTATTCTTGCTTTGTGTTTTCTGGTTATCGTAGTTAATCCTGCACACTTAACTCAATAATATGGATTAGATCAATTAACCCATCAATTGATTTCATCATCAAAATCTGAGATTCAACAATCTCCCCCTTTTTGATGATGACAATCAATTGATGACGGAGTTAAACATAACTCCCCCTATCTATATGCCATATTATGAGAAGATGAAAACACTTGAATTCCATCCATAGAATTCAAGCATAAACCGATAAGTTCTAACCGTAGAACTTATCGTCATTCTCATTAAGCAATAGTAAATACAAAACTTCGATGAAAATCATGATAAGAGACAATTTTTACTACGATAGAAGATAAAGATTTTCAACGTGAATTTCATGATGTAAATGTAAGGCATGCCTTCAATATGATCAATCAATCTTGCGATATTTTCAAGGATTTTGCAAGGCATATAAGACATTCATATCACACAAGTTTTTGTAATTCATATAAGTCATGCTATTGTTATGGTGTAAGTCATCACTTAGTCATCACTTCTCCCCCTTTGTCATCAACAAAAAGAGACAAGCCAGCTAATTGATGATCATAGAAAAAAGGTTTAGCATTTAATAGGAACCAAAGTTCATCATTCAAATTTGCCAGAAATAGTTTATCCAAAAGACATCATCATTTATGCAGATCAAAACAGTAGTTATCTAAAAGGAAGGATCAGTTATCGTTCAATCGATGACAAACTTTGAACTTATTGTTAAAAGCAAACAAAACAGAATAAAAAGATACATCAATTTAATCCTTAGGAGGTAATCCACAGTGCTGATACAGGATATCTATTTTTTCATTCATTTGTCGTAGTGTCTTTAAAATTTCAACTTGTTGATTCTGAATTTGTACTTGCTGAGATTTGATCTGAGACAGTTCTGCCATAATGAGATCTTCAGAGGAGGAAACAGGAGCTGAAGGTGCTGCGCCAAAGGGACTAGGAGGAGGAGATTCATTTCCCATAAGAATTGGTGTTTCGAGGTGTTCTATTGGTTGAGGAATTGGATCCATCCTTCTAGGCTGCCTAACCCATATGCCATTGCTAAAAGTGCACCTAAGTCTTTTCAGTAGGTTTTTATTTATTATGTTATATCGATCATTTTGAATAGATTCTTCATCGGGTGGAATGCAAATGTTATAGGCATGAAGAAATCTAGTGATTAACCTCCCATATGGCAATATAGTATCTTTAGCCATAATATCCTGCATGTGTTGGCGAATTAAGTACCCAAAACAGTTATCCTGACCGGTCATAATCCAATACATGGTTCCTATCTCTATTTGACTTATTTCGTCAAGATGAAATTATTTGGGGAATATGATGCTTGTGATAATGTGATGAAGAATTTTAGAGTTGAAAGGCAGTAAGTGTTCACAGCTCTTGGGTAGGAAGTCAAGGTTTGGATTTGCAAAAATTGTTTCTACGGCTTCGGTATAGGTTGCTCCTATTGTGTTGATGTCCCATTTACCTTTAAAATAGCATCCCCTATCTTTTTCAGTTATACCAATTAGCTCACAAATAGTGCTGTCAAATATTCTAATGGGTGTTCCTAGAAGGTAAGTGCTTAGGCTATCGTTGTCCTCATATAGGTTGGCATAGAACAATCTAACTAATCGCGGATAGATTGGTTCATCTATTTGTAGTAGAGGTAGAGCTTCTAGGTGTGCAAACCACCTAATGGGTTCTAAGTCCTCTAGTTCATCCAGATCAACGTATTTTCCCTTATGGATACATCGTGTTTCAAATTTTGGAAAGCTAAGGGCTACCTCTTTTGATCTAAAAAGATCATGGTCAAATGAATCTCCTTCAATCCTTTTTCCTTTTGATCTCTTAGGAGCCATTATTTAGACAAGATGATGATGAAATTGTGAAAAATAAGCAAGGGAAAGAGGAAAGAAAAGAGGGAATGGGATACCAAAAAGAGGGATTTCAAGTGTTACCTTATGGAGATTATGTTGAGAGATGGAAAGCTTGGACCACCAAGAATCCTTCTCCAATGCTTCTAAGAGTTAGAATGAGGTTTAGAGGGAATGGGAGAGGGTTTTGAGAGCCTTTTTTTAGGGTTGGGGGCGGTGTCACCGCCGGCCCTAACCCCTCGGGTTAATAAGGGTCGTTCGGTCGGTGCCACCGCCAAACCGAGCGGTGTCACCGCCTGGCGCCCGAGCGCCAGGCGGTGCAACCGCCGGATCTGGCGGTGCCACCGCTGACATCCCGCGGAGGAAAGAAAAAAATTTTTTCTTCCTCCCTTTTGTTTAGCTTCTTCCCTCAAGATCATAAGTTATACTTTAATGGATCATTTTGAATTGAAGAAGAAGGAAGAAATCAAATCCATAAAAGAAAGGAAAAGGACGAGTCATTTTTCGTGAAACTTATTTTAGGGACAATTTAACATGCCTAATTCCCTTCTAATGAATTCAAATTGATCTTCGTTCAAAGCCTTTGTAAATATATCTGCTAATTGATGCTTTGTGTCAATGAATTCTAGAACAACATCATTGTTAAGGACATGATTGCGTATGAAATGATGCCTAACGTCGATGTGCTTAGTTCTAGAGTGCTAAATTGGATTTTTAGTAAGACATATGGCACTAGTATTATCACATTTTATGGGAATGTTTTTAAAGTGAATTCCATAGTCTTCTAATGTATTTTTCATCCAAATGACTTGTGCACAACATGCACTTGCAGCAATATATTCGGCTTCCGCCGTAGATAGTGCAACTGAATTTTGTTTCTTGGAAGTCCAAGAAACAAGTGCATGTCCTAAAAATTGGCATGTTCCGGATGTACTTTTTCTATCTATCCTGCATCCGCCAAAATCAGCGTCTGCATAAGCTATTAGATCAAATTTTTCAGATTTTGGATACCACAATCCTAAATTTGGAGTTCCTTTAAGATACCTAAATATTCTTTTAACACTCTTTAGATGAGATAATTTAGGATTAGATTGAAACCTAGCGCAAAGTCCTACACTAAACATAATATCTGGTCTAGTCGCGGTGAGGTAGAGTAGACTACCTGTCATTCCCCTATATGTTTTTTGATCGAAATTTTCACTATTTTCATCCATATCTAACTTAGTCGCAGTACTCATAGGGGTGTTTATTGCTTTTGAATTATCCATGTTAAATCGTTTTAACAATTCTAATGTATATTTGGATTGGTTAAGAAATATACCATCACTAAGTTGTTTGATTTGTAATCCTAAAAAGAAAGTTAATTCACCCATTAAACTCATTTCAAATTCATGACTCATACATTTGGCAAATGATTCACATAGTGATTCATCCGAAGAGCCAAAAATAATATCGTCAACATAAATTTACACAATAAGAAAATTATTTTCAAAATGTTTAATAAACAATGTAGTATCAACCTTGCCTTTGGTAAAATTATTTAAAATAAGAAAGGAACTAAGCCTTTCATACCAAGCTCTAGGAGCTTGTTTCAAGCCATAGAGAGCTTTAGTCAATTTGAATACATGATTAGGAAGAAGAGAATTTTCAAATCCGGGAGGTTGTTCGACATATACTTCTTCGGAAATAAAACCATTCAAGAAAGCACTTTTGACATTCATTTGAAATAGTTTAAAATTATTACTACTAGCATAGGCAAGGAGCATCCTTATGGCTTCTAATCGAGCCACGGGAGCGAAGGTTTCTTCGTAATCAATACCTTCTTCTTGGTTGAAACCTTTGGCCACTAATCTAGCCTTGTTTCTAACCACGATACCATTTTCGTCTTGCTTGTTTCTAAAGACCCACTTAGTACCTATGACTAAGTGGTCACTTGGTCTAGGAATAAGCTTCCATACCTCATTCCTCTCAAATTGGTTCAATTCTTCTTGCATTGCAATGACCCAAAAATCATCTTTTAAGGCTTCGTCAATGCATTTAGGTTCAATTTGAGAAAGGAAAGCGGCGTTAGCACAAAAATTCTTGAAAGAAAAACGAGTTTGAACCCCTTTTGTTGTATCTCCTATAATTAGCTCCTTTGGATGAGCATCTACATACTTCCATTCTTTGGGTAAAGAAATTTCGGAAGAAGATGCATTCAAATGGCTATTTTGAGGAGGGGGTTCGTTTAAATTCAAATTATCAAAACCAAGATCATCATCAAAATCATTTTTCTTTAAATCAGAAATTTCATTAAAAACTATATGAATAGACTCTTCTATTACTAAGGTCCTTTTGTTAAAGACACGAAAGGCCTTAGAAACGGAGGAGTAACCAAGAAAAATGCCTTCATCGGATTTAACATCAAATTTACCTAGGGCATCCTTTTTATTTAAAATGAAGCATTTACAACCAAAAACTTTAAAATAAGAAATATTTGGTTTTTTGTTATTCCATAATTCATAGGGAGTTTTTGATAGAGATGGTCTTATTAGGACCCTATTCATGATGTAACAAGCAGTATTTACGGCTTCGGCCCAAAAATATTTGGGTAAACTATGTTCATTTAACATAGTTCTTGCCATTTCTTGTAGGTTTCTATTTTTCCTTTCAACTACAACATTTTGTTGAGGATTCCTTGGAGTTGAGAAGTTATGATTGTACCCATTAACTTTGCAAAAATTTTGAAAGTCACGGTTTTGGAATTCACCACCGTGATCACTCCGAATTGATGAAATCATGAAGCCTTTTTCGTTTTGAGTGAGTTTACAAAATTTAGAGAAACACTTGAAGCAATCACTTTTGTGAGCTAAGAAATATGTCCAAGTGTATCTAGAGTAGTCATCCACAATCACAAAAGCATATTTGCTTCCACCTAGACTTGTTGTATCAATTGGTCCAAATAAGTCCAAATAGATCAATTGTAATGGTCTAGTGGTGCTAATTTGATTTTTTGGTTTGAAGCTTGTTTTTATTTGTTTGCCTAGTTGACATGCATCGCATACCTTATCCTTAATAAACTTCATATTCGGAATCCCTCGTACTAATTCTTGAGATGAGATTTTAGATATTGTTTTCATGCTTGCATGACCTAATCTCCTATGCCAAAGCCAAGCATCATCATTTACGGCGGAGAAACACATTTCATTACTTAGTTCATCAAGATTGATGGTATAGACATTATTTTGTTTTAAAGCAATCATAGTCATGTTATGATTTGGTTTTTCAATAATGCACATATTTGATTCAAATCTAACGATATAACCTTTATCGCATAGTTGACTAATACTTAAGAGATTGTGTTTCAATCCATCAACTAGTAAAACATCATCAATGGAAAAACTAAATTTGTTACCAATAGTTCCCTTGCCAATGATTTTGCCTTTGTTGTTGTCTCCGAAGGTGACGTACCCTTCTTTTTTGCTAGTGAGCATAGAGAAATGAGATGGATCTCCAGTCATATGTCTTGAGCATCCACTATCGAGATACCATCTCTTGCTCCTAGCTTGTGGGTTTGTCTACAAAAGAGGATGATTTTTAGGTACCCATTTGATTTTGGGTGCCTCAAAAATTGACCCACTAACTTTGTTATTTATTATTGAATCCTTTATAGTTCCTTTAGGAACCCATATTAATTTTTGTGAACTAATTTTCCTAAATGGACATTTGTAGGCAATATGTCCGGATTCGCAACAGAAGTTGCATTTCATATAAGAGGAAACATGTAATGTAGGTCCTTTTATGAAAGTGGTAGGATTTTGATGTAATCCTTTTACAAATCCAATTCCATTTCTATTTGCGATGTGACCCTTGTGTGCAAGGATCATATCTAATCCTTTGCTACCAACCTTAAACTTGTTTAAGGTTTCTTTAAGAAGCAAATTTTCATTTTTTATTGCTTCTAAATGCTCACACTTAGAGCATGGAGGAGTTTGAAGATTCTCAAACTTATCTTGTAGCAAAGCATGCTCTTTCTTTAAGATACTTAACTTCTTGCTAACAGTTCTACATTCATCAAATAATTCATGAAAAGCAATAGAGAGTTCTTCAAAAGATAAATCTTCATTAAATAAATCACATACCTCTTCTCCTAAAGCCATTAGCGCGTAATGAGCAACTTGCTCGGTGTTGGACTCCTCTTCTTCGGACGCGCTTGAATCATCCCACGTTGCCTTGAGCGCCTTCTTCTTTGATGTTCTCTTTTTGGCTTGAGGACAATCGTTCTTGTAGTGGCCCAGTTTTTTGCATTCATAGCAAATCACTTGGTCCTTCTTTTGTTCAAATTTATTTTTTATATTATTTTTAAATTTATTCTTTCTTAAATATTTTTTAAATTTTTGAGTCAAAAGTGCAATGTCATTGTCACTGTCCTCATCACTTGATGTTCCTTTCAAGTGGTCTTCTTGTGATTTGAGTGCCATATCCTTCCTTTCAAGGGGGTTCTCGAGCTCGTCATGAGCTTGACATGTCATTTCGTAGGTCATTAGAGACCCAATGAGTTCTTCAAGAGGGAATGCTTTAAGGTCTTTGGCCTCTTGAATGGCCGTAACTTTTGGATCCCAACTTTTAGGGAGGGATCTTAAGATTTTAGTTACTAGTTCAAAATTAGTAAATTCTTTACCAAGAGCTTTGAGTCCATTGATGACATCCGTAAACCGGGTGTACATGTCTCCGATGGACTTACTTGGTTTCATTCGGAAAAGTTCGTAAGAGTGCACAAGGATGTTGATTTTGGACTCTTTCACTTGGCTAGTGCCTTCATGAGTGACCTCAAGAGTTCTCCAAATATCAAAAGCCGAATCACAAATTGAAACACGATTAAATTCATTTTTGTCTAGTGCACAAAACAAGGCATTCATAGCCTTTGCATTTAAAGCAAAAACCTTCTTCTCCGATTCATTCCATTCGCTCATCGGAAGAGAAGATTTTTGAAACCCATTCTCGACAATAGACCAAAGCTCAAAGTCCATAGAAATGAGGAAGATCCTCATGCGAGTCTTCCAATATGTGTAATCCGACCCATTAAACAAAGGTGGTCGTGCAATACAATGACCCTCTTGCATGCCGGAGTAAGCCATCTCTCTTGGGTATTAAACCAAATATGAGAGATAACCTCGCTCTGATACCACTTGTTAGGATCGGAGCGGCACTAAGAGGGGGGGGGGGGGTGAATTAGTGCAGCGGATTAAAACTTCGGTTTTAGAAAAATCTTTCGTACGATAAGAACGGAACTTGAAAAGCTTAACTTGAAAGCGTATTCTTGAAGTTGCGCAGCAAAGGTAATAAGGAACTAAAGCATGTAAGATGGTTTGCAGTAACATAAATAGCAATAATGAAATGCAAACCAGAGATTACGCCGATTTTAGAGTGGTTCGGTCAAATGACCTACATCCACTTGCGAGGCCCCTCTTCGATGAGGCTCCCACCTTCCACTAGCAAATCTCTTGAAATGGAAGGGTAAATACCCCTCTTACAACCTTTTACAAGCAGTTCAACCTCTTACAAATTTTCAATAAGAAAGAATGAGGAGAACTCTTTAACAAATTGAAAACAAGACTTGCTAAGACTTTCTAAGACTTTTCTCTCAATAAAATGCTTCTCAAAAGTTGTAATCTCAGCTGAGATTTGAGGGGTATTTATAGGCCTCAAGAGGATTCAAATTTTGGGCTCCAAAATTTGAATTCTCTTTGGGTTCCCGATGCTGGCGGTGCCACCGCCCAGCCAAGCGGTGCCACCGCCCAGCGTTCGGGTGCTGGGTGGTGCAACCACCCAGCCCAGGAGGTGTCACCGCCCAGCTCTCGGGTGCTGGGCGGTGCTACCGCCCACCGCCTGGCTCTCCGATTTCACTGGTTTGGCTTAATTTTAGCCCAAACCATATCTGACTTTGGGCCCAGTTGGCCCCTAACCAGGATATAGGATTATCTCTTAATCCTAATCCTAATTATAAGTGAACTACATAACAAAAACACATCCTAAGCAAGCTTTCAACCGCGAACGTCGAATCTTGTTTCGACGAGCTTTCCGACGAACTTCTTCCGACGGACTCCCATTAAGCTCCCGATCTTGTGATGACTTTAACGAGTAGCCGAGCCTTCTCGGTGATCTCCGTGAACCTCCAACGATCTCTTCGGCGAACTTCCGAAAATTCCGATAGGTTCCCGATTTATTCTCGGTTGGTTCCGGCAGCATCTCCGACGATTCTTCAGACTCTTAAACGTCCATCGATCTTGACTCCGGTATTCTTGCTTTGTGTTTTCTGGTTATCGTAGTTAATCCTGCACACTTAACTCAATAATATGGATTAGATCAATTAACCCATCAATTGATTTCATCATCAAAATCCGAGATTCAACAGCATGATCATTAACTTC
Organism: Musa acuminata AAA Group; assembly: GCF_036884655.1. Classification (NCBI taxonomy): domain Eukaryota; kingdom Viridiplantae; phylum Streptophyta; class Magnoliopsida; order Zingiberales; family Musaceae; genus Musa; species Musa acuminata. Next base: position 10,790,492 of record NC_088328.1, on the reverse strand, counting down.
TCATTTGTATTTCATGCATAATTTCATTTCATCATATTAGGAACATAAAGAAGAATTAATTGGGTGATGAGATAAATATTTCATGAATACACGGAATTGTATAAAAATCATATCATGAGTGTTTCATGCATTCATATCATCACATGAAGAATATCAAAAAAAATTTTGGTGATGAGATGCATAAATAGTGAACATAAATTTTGAATATTAAGAGACATATTATTATTCTTTTTTAGTAACTCAAATAGTGAAAAGAAAGAATCATAATAGACTATCTTGATTTATAAAATAAATTTTCAAGTTATAATTTTCAGAAATCAAGATAAAAATCGTGGTTAGATGAAACTCATTCAAATCATCAAAATCATCAAAATCACTTTTAAGATGATCAAATAGATTCATTAAAGTCAATAATATAGAGAAAAATAATTTTTTAAAAAATACTTTTCTCTTTTTAGTTGTTTCAATTTATGTGATTGATTTTATATTAGCATGCTCAAATATTTGTTCTTATGTTAAAACCATGTATCAACATTTAGGATCGAAAAATAAATTTCATCATAAAAACCACCAAGATCAATAAACCATAATAATCATCATGTATAACTTTAAAATCACATGCATAAAATCATCAAATCATAGTATCCAAATTTTAATATTTTCATTACAACTTTATGAATCATTAAGTATACAATCGTCGAGCATGACACTTATACTATTTTATATAAGCATACCTATTTTATTTATGTTAAATCAAAACATACATCATTTTTTAAACTGAAAAGCCACTTTTATTATCGTGAAAATCGATAGTCCATAAATCATAAAAATCATTATGCATTATTTCAAATCAAACATGATTTCATTTATTTTCAAAATATTCATCATGATAGGACATTCAAGGCAAAGAAATCATTAAACATAAAGCATATTCATTAATCATGGTTTCATTGAGCATAAGGTATATTCAACCAAAATCATTTTGTTATTTGTTGTAGTCATGCATTTTTCTTTTTAGGTATATCTATCTTTTCATGCTTAGTTTTCGATACAAAAGCAACGCATCATCATTAAGCATGATATTAAACTTCTTAATATTTTCATTAAGACATCAAGCATGGTTTCAATAAAAAACATATATATGATCATTTGATTTAAATCTAACATTTTATTCCATTAACATAAAACATGTAATTTTCATTATTATTTTCAAAATTACGATCATGATCATATTTTTATATTTTCAATTTTTCAAACATGCAATTTTTAAGAAAAATAATTATTCTAAAAAAAATACATCATGGAAAACATCAAGTAATTTTAAAATAAATTAACGGGTTTTTTATTACCTCATCATTGAATGCAGTTAAGGCATAGTTTGCCACCTCCCCTTTTTTTATTTTCTTATCTTCTTCAGAGGAGCTCGATTCATCCCAATTTTTGTTCTTCTTCTTGCGTTCAAAGCAAGTAGTTACATTCTTTTTGCTTTTTAATTTTTGTTTCATTTGTAGTTTAAGTTCACCATCACTTGAGCTTATGCTCGAGTGGTTTTTAAATGTTCTATGTCCCAAATCCTTCCTGTTCTTTGGAAGGTTGTTCTCGAGTTCCCTTTTTGCCATATTGTTCATTTCGTATGTCATTAGAGACCCAATAAGTTCTTTGAGAGGAAATGTTTTAAGGTCCTTGGCCTCTTGAATGGTCGTAACTTTTGGATCTCAATTCTTTGGAAAGGATCTTAAAATTTTAGTTACTAGTTCAAAGTTAGAAAAATCTTTACCAAGAGCTTTGAGTCCATTGACAACATCTGTGAAACGGGTGTACATGTCTCCGATGGACTCACTTGGTTTTATCCGAAAAAGTTTGTAAGAATGCACAAGAATTATGATTTTGGACTCTTTCACTCTGCTAGTGCCTTCATGAGTGACCTCAAGAGTTCTCTAAATATCAAAAGTCGAATCGCAAATCGAAACGCGATTAAATTCATTTTTGACAAGTGCACAAAACAAGGAATTCATAGCCTTTGCGTTTAAAGCAAAAACCTTCTCTGATTCATCTCATTCGCTCATCGGAAGAGAAGATTTTTGAAATCCATTTTTGACAATATTCCAAAGCTAAAAAATCCATGGAAATAAGGAAGATCCTCATACGAGTCTTCAAATACGTTTAATCCGACCCATTAAACATAGGCAAACATGTAATAGAGTGACCCTTTTGCATGCCGGGGTAAGCCATCTCTTTTGGGTATTAAACCAAATATGAGAGTGAGCCTTGCTCTGATACCAATTGTTAGGATCAAAGCAACACTAAGAGGGGGGGGAGGGGGGTGAATTAGTGTAGCGGATTAAAACTCGTAAGTTTGAAATCGATTTCGTAAATATATAGAGATTTCGATTTGACAAAGGATGACTTAGCTAAAATAGCTCGAGTAATGGTAGTTAAGAGTAGGGAGATGAAAACCAAACAATTTGCAGCTAAGTAAAGAAATGGTTCAGAAATTTAAACACTCACACATTCAAGGAACACTATGATCATAGCTTTTCAATTGATGGTATTTAAATGTCAAAGTTCATTACATTCTATCATGCATGAAAATTAACTTCTCATTTATATTTCATGCATAATTTCATTTCATCATATTAGGAACATAAAGAATAATTAATTGTGTGATGAGATAAATATTTCATGAATACACGGAATTGTTTAAAAATCTTATCATTAGTGTTTCATGCATTCATATCATCACATGAAGAATATGAAAAAGAATTTTGGCGATGAGATGCATAAATAGTGAACATAAAATTTGAATATTATGAGACATATTATGATTCTTTTTGAATAACTCAAATAGTGAAAAGAAAGAATCATAATAGACAATCTTGATTTATAAAATAAATTTTCAAGTTATAATTTTCAGAAATCAAGATAAAAATCATGGTTAGATGAAACTCATTCAAATCATCAAAATTATGAAAATCACTTTTAAGATGATCAAATAGATTCATTAAAGTCAATAAGATAGAGAAAAAGAATTTTTAAGAAAAATACTTTTCTCTTTTTAGTTGTTTCAATTTATGTGATTGATTTTATATTAGCATGCTCAAATATTTGTTCTTATGTTAAAACCATATATCAACATTTAGGATCAAAAAATAAATTTGATCATGAAAACCACCAAGATCAATAAACCACAATAATAATCATGTATAACTTTAAAATCTCATGCATAAAATCGTCAAATCATGGTATCAAAATTTGAATATTTTCATTATAACTTTATGTATCATTAAGTATACAATCGTCACGCATTATTCTTACACTATTTCATATAAGCATGCCTATTTTATTTATGTTAAATCAAAACATACATCATTTTTTAAACCAAAAAAGCCACTTTTATTATCGTGAAAATCGATAATCCATAAATCACAAAAATCATTATGCATTATTTCAAATCAAACATGATTTCATTTATTTTCAAAATATTCATCATGATAGGACATTCAAGGCAAAGAAATCATTAAACATAAAGCATATTCATCAATCATGGTTTCATTGAGCATATGGTATTTTCAACCAAAATCATTTTGTTATTTGTTGTAGTTATGCATTTTTCCTTTTAGGTGAATCTATCTTTTCATACCTAGTTTTCCATACAAAAGCCATGCATCATTATTAAGTATGATATTAAACTTCTTAATATTTTCATTAAGACATCAAGCATGGTTTCAATCAAAATCGAAAATCATCAAGATACAATTTTTTTATTCTTAAGAAAAACATACATATGATCATTAGATTTAAATCTAACATTTTATTCCATTAACATAAAACATGCAATTTTTATTATTATTTTCAAAATTACGATCATGATCATATTTTTGCATTTTCAAATTTTCAAACATGTAATTTTTAAGAAAAATAATTATTCTAAAAAAAACTACATCATGGAAAACATTAAGTAATTTCAAAATAAATTAACGGGTTTTTAATTACCTCATCATTGAAAGCAGTTAAGGCGTAGTTTGCCACCTCACCTTTTTTGATTTTCTCGTCTGTCTTCGGAGGAGCTCGATTCATCCCAATTTTTGTTCTTCTTCTTGCGTTCAAAGCAAGTAGTTCCATTCTTTTTGCTTTTTAATTTTTGTTTCATTTGTAGTTTAAGTTTACCATAACTTGAGCTTATGCTCGAGTGGTTTTCAAATGTTCTATGTCCCAAATCTTTCCTGTTCTTTGGAACGTTATTTTCGAGTTCCCTTTTTGCTACATTGTTCATTTCGTAGGTCATTAGAGACCCAATAAGTTTTTCGAGAGAAAATGTTTTAAGGTCCTTGGCCTCTTGAATGGTCGTAACTTTTGGATCCCAACTCTTTGGAACGGATTTTAAAATTTTAGTTACTAGTTCAAAGTTAAAAATTTTTACCAAGAGCTTTGAGTCCATTGATGTCATCCATGAAACGGGTGTATATGTCTCCGATGGACTCACTTGGTTTCATCCGAAAATGTTTGTAAGAATGCACAAGAATTATGATTTTGGACTCTTTCACTCGGCTAGTGCCTTCATGAGTGACCTCAAGAGTTCTCTAAATATCAAAAGCCGAATCGTAAATCGAAACGCGATTAAATTCATTTTTGTCAAGTGCACAAAACATGGCATTCATAGCCTTTGCGTTTAAAGCAAAAACCTTCTCCGATTCATCCCATTCGCTCATCGGAAGAGAAGATTTTTTAAATCCATTTTCGATAATATTTCAAAGCTCAAAATATATGGAAATAAGGAAGATCCTCATACGAGTCTTCAAATACGTGTAATCCGACCCATTAAACATAGGCGGTTGTGTAATAGAGTGACCCTTTTGCATGTCGGAGTAAGCCATCTCTTTTAGGTATTAAACCAAATATAAGAGTGAGCCTTGCTTTGATACCAATTGTTAGGATTGAAGAGACAATAAGAGGGGGGGTGGGTGAATTAGTGCAGTGGATTAAAACTCGTAAGTTTGAAATCAATTTCGTAAATGTGTAGAGATTTCGATTTGACAAAGGATGACTTAGCTAAAATAGCTCGAGTAAAGGTAGTCAAGAGTAGGGAGATGAAAACCAAATGATTTGCAGCTAAGTAAAGAAATGGTTCAGAAAATTAAACACTCACACATTAAAGGAACACCACGATGTATAGTGGTTCGGTCAAATGACCTATATCCACTTTCGAAGCCTTCTTCGATGAGGCTCCCAACTTCCACTAACAAATCACTTTGAAGGGGAAGGACCAAATACCCCTCTTACAACCTTCTTACAAGTGGTTCACACTCTTACAGATTTTTCAAAGAGAAAGACGGAGGTGAACACTTAAGATATTGAAAATAAGACTTTGCTAGAGCTTTTTCTCACTTTCTAACTTGTTAAAAAGGTGTTTTCTCTGCTGAGAATTGAGGGATATTTATAGGCCCCAAGAGGATTCAAATTGGGGTTCAAATTTAAATTACTTTTGGGTTTCTCGGTGCTGGCGGTGCCACCACCTGTCAATGGCGGTGCCATCACCTGTTAGTGGCGGTGCCATCGCTTGTCAGTGTCTGACACTGATAGTGTACTGGCGGTGCCACTGCCAGACCTCTCGGGGTCTGGGTGGTGCCACCGCCCAGTCCAGCAGTGTATTGGCGGTGCCACCGTCGGACCTCTCGGGTTCTGGGTGGTGCCACCGCCCAGTCCGGTAGTGTACTAGCGATGCCACCGTCGGATCTCTTGGGTTCTGGGCGGTGCCACTGCCCAGTCTGTTAGTGCCACCGCCTAGTCCAGTGGTGCCACCGCCTGGACTGTTCTAGCTCACTAGTTGGGCTCCAAACTTGGCCTAAACCAGTCCAAACTCGAGCCCAATTGCCCCCTAACCGGGTTATAGAATTAACCCTTAATTCTAACCCAAATTATATGCAAACTACGAAATTATGACATAGCCCTAAGCAAAATTTAACCGGCAACTTCGAGTTTCCTTCTGATGAGCTTTTCGGCGAACTTCTGGCGGGCTTCCGATACACCCTCGGATTTCTTCCGGCGAACTCCTAGTAGGCTCCCGGTCTTGTGGTGAGTTCAACGAGTCTTTGGTAAGTATTCGAACGTTCTTGGTGATCTCTGTGAACTTCCAACGATCTTTCCGACGGACTTCCAAAAACATCGGCAAGTCCCCGATTCTTTCTCAGTTGGTTCCGACAGCACTTCCGATGACTTTTCAGACTTTCGACGGACTCTCGAACATCCATCGAACTTGACTCCGGTAAACTTGCTTTATGTCTTCATGCTATCGTAGTTAATCCTACACATGTAAAACACATTTCGATCTAGACAATTAATCCTAAGTATCTAATCAAGTTGTCGGGCATGTCATTGGTCCCTCGATGCTTCATCCGATTCTTCGGCGCATCGTCCCCTCCTACGGCCTATTACCCAATCGGCCAGTTGACTCCGCAACTCTGATATCCTTGGTGCAATGTCCGCTCTTCTTGGCCTGATGCTTGAATCCATGCCTCGAAGCCTTCTGTCGATACGTCGACTGATCCACCGGCCCAACGTCCAATCTTCTGACATGTTCCTCCGGCCCAACATGATTTTCCTGCGTTAATTGTATCATCCTGATCGAAGCATCCTGCATCACTCAAAGCACATATTAAAACATAAACACATATTAATTGGTTTCATCATCAAAATATGAAATTCAACAAGTATGTCCATAGTCAATGAGCCGAGTGAATTATTATGGAGATAATAATTCACTGAGCTAGAAGGAGTTCTGATAGGTATGACTCATGACCAGCTCAATATTGGGTCTAGAGAGTCATACACATATGGTAGGTGTTGCGGCGAGTAGAGGTTCAGATATAAGATATCCGTTGGAGCCCCTATCTTATTGGATATCCAATAAGCCCCTGAATTATTGGATCTCATGGATGAGATCCAATAAGAGCTAATAAGAGATTATTAGGTAGAGACCCACTAATCTAAGAGGCTTGGGTAATTGGATGGAGATCCAATACCCAATAGGGTAGGATCCATTATGGTTAATTGGGGCCTCTATAAATAAGAGGGAACTAAAGGCCCATAGGCTGGGGCTTCTTGGTTGCCACCTCCTATTTTCCTCTCCCCTTCTCTTTCTTACAGAGCAGGCCTGGAGATTTTAGGAGCGTCGTTGAGGCCCTACTGTGTGGATCACCACTAGAGAGGAGGACGCTTGACCTTCTTCATCCACTTTGATAGATCTACAGGGATTCAGGGATATATGATCTCCCTAGGTAATAGGCTCAAGCTCTTACAACTTTATTCTCCTTTTGATCGGCTAAGGAGAGAACCTTTACACATCTCTTTTAGACCTAGACCTCTCTTCTCCCTTTAGAACAACTTTCTAAATACTAGGAAGAATGGACTCTACTCTTCAAGAGAGATTATAATTTTTACTTAAGAATTATTTTCACCTTTTCAACTCACTTTCTTTCTTTACCAAGCAGGAAAGAGTGTGGTATTTATAGGCCCCAAATGGATTCAAATTTGGAGCCCAAAATTTAAATCCCTAAGATTTCAGGGTATGGGCGGTACCACTACCTATAGCCTGACACTGGGCGGTACCATCACTTGACACACTATCACTAGGCGGTGGTACCACCACCCAGTCTAACGGTACCTCCGCCTGACAACCTCAGAGACTGAGATTTTTGAGTTTTCCAACTCAAGCAGTTCCACCGCTTGACCCAACCTTTGGGTCATGAATGGACCTCCCAATGAGCTCAAATCAGTCCTAATTTAGGCCCAATTAGCCTCTAATTGAGTTAGCATGATTATACCAAAGTTAACTCAATTAGCCTCCTAAATTACTTCGATCTTAGATAAATGATTACAAAGCATGAATCCTTTGTCCGGCATGTCATTGGTTCATCGGTGCTTCGTCCAATCCTTCGGCGCATCGTCCTTTTTTACGACATTTTACCTAATCGGTATATTGACCTCTGTAACTCTGATCTCCTTAGTGCAATGTCCGCTCCTTCGGCCCAATGCTTGAATTCATGGCACAAAGCCTTCTACCGACACATTGATTGATCCTCCAACTCGACGTCCAATCTTCTGACATTTTCACTCTAGCCCAACATCCAATTCCTCCCGCTTTAATTAATTTGCCTCTCCTTGATCGAAGCTAGTCCCACATCACTCAAAACACAGATTAGATCACAAACTCATCAATTAATTTTATCATCAAAATATAAGATTCAATAATCTCCCCCTTTCTTATGATGACAACCAATTGATGACAGAGTTTAAACTAAACTCCCCCTATCAATATACCATATTGATAGAATATTGAATTCATAGAATTAAGAGTATTTCACAATTGCATGTATCATGAATATTGAAAGAACCAATTAATTATATCATTGCATGCAACATAAAATCATGCATAATCAAATTATCCAAGTACATCATCCCATGCATGAGTATCATCATAACTTATACATCATCATCATATCTTCTCCCCCTTTGTCATCAATAAAAAGGAAAAGTGCAACTATCAAGTTATTGAGATATAATTTCAAATCATTGCATTATAAACATAATTTCAAGTTTTTGAAACATCATATATCATCATGCAAGCTAGCAAGTTTTTCAGATAAAAAAGTTAGCAAAATTTTTTTTGCATCTTTTGAGATGTGCAAGATAGCATGTTTTCTTTTCTTTGCGATGTTCAATATAGTAATTGTTTGAAACATAATGCAAGATAGTGAATAGCAAGTTTTACATCATTTTAGAACATGCAAGCTAGCAAGTTTGCTTTTCTTTGCGATGTGCAAGCTAGAGTCATTTGCTTCTTCTTGAATTGTACAAGCTAGCAAATTTTGGTTCTCTTTTGAGATGTGTATACTCGCAATTCTTTCTCCCCCTTTGTCATTGGAAAAAAGAAGGGAATAACACAAAGGTGCAATGTTGAATCTCGGATTTTGATGATGAAGTCAATTGTCATTTGTTGTCTAACCTATATATTGAGATAAGTGTGCAGGATTAACTATGATGAAAGTAAGACATGCAGCAGAAGTTGCGCCGGAGTCATGACAATGATCACGTTGGGAGTTCGAGAACTCGACGGAAGTTAGGACAATCGTCGGAGGTTCTGCGGGAACAAATCCGAGAAGTCCATAAGCTTGCCAAAGAAGCTCGTTGGAACTCGCCAAGTGGATCGTCGTAAGTCCAGGAGTTTGCTGGAAGTCCGCAGGAGAATCACCGAGGGTTCATCGGATGATCGACGGAAGTTTGCCGGAAACTCGCCGGAAGAAGCGATTGACGCACCGGAGCAAGCTGCAGAAATTGTCTTAGAATTTATCGTAGTTAGCCCAATGATTAAGTTGGAAATGGGAGGTGATCCCATTAGCTTAATCTTGGGGCAATTGGGCCCCTGAAAAACCCAATTTGGGCCGAATGGATCTACCCATTCGGACCCTGATTGCTGTGGGAGGTGCAACCGCCCAAGCCAGGAGGTAGCACCGCCTGGGCTAAGTCTCCCAGGGAGACTGGGCGGTGCAACCACCCTAGCCAGGAGGTGCAACCGCCTGGGCTCAATCTCCAAGCGAGACTGGGCGGTGCAACCTCTCCTGACAGGAGGTAGCACCGCCTGAGCTCGGTCTTCGAGCTCTGGCAGGCGGTGCAACCGCCTAAGTCATGAGGTGCAACCGCCTGAGCTCGGTCTTCGAGCTCTGGCAGAGAGGTGCAACCGCCCCTGACAGAGGTGGCATCACCCAGAGGCTCAGTCTTCGAGCTCTGCCAGGTGGTGCAACCGCCCTAGTCAGGAGGTGCAACCGCCTGATCCCGGAATTCCGGGAATTGACAGTTTTGAGCTCCAAATTTGAAATGGGTTGGGGCCTATAAATACCCCACCCATTCAGCACTGAAAGGTAGCAACTAACACTCGAAATCTTGACATCTTTTTGTGATTCTTAAAGCTCAAAATTGTTGTTAAGGCCAAAAGTTCTCCTCCCTCTATTCTTCAAAGTTTAGAGTTGTAAAGAGAGGAGAGAAAATTTCTGTAAGGGTTGTCTCCTAAGCCCGTCAAAAGGAGTGAAACTGTAAAAGGGTGGTTGGCCTTCGCCTATTGAAGGAAGGCCTCTAGTTGACGTTGGTGACCTCGTCGGTGGAGGAAGCCAAATGTGGAGTAGGTCAAGATTGACCGAACCACTCTAAATCTCGGTTTGCATTTACTTTGAGCATATTATTTTTACTGCAAACCTCCTCTGAAGCTTACTGCCTTCTGCGCTTTTACGATCGGGTTTCAAGCCTTTTTCTTTTCGAATCAGCATTTAGACGTAAATCTGCCTTTTTCGTACGATCATCATATTTCAGATTGCGTTTATGTTTTGAGCTTTACCATAACTACAAACTGCCTTCATACTCTTGCTTAAACTGCATCTTACCTAATCAAGTGATTTACGAATCAGCATTTAGACGTAAATCAGTTTCTTCGTACGAACGTCGGATTTCAGTTTACGCCTATATTTTTGTTTTCATCATAGCTGCAAACTGCCTAGATTAACTTTAATATCATCTTGCTTAGAATCGGATTTTACACAGAAATCATTTTTATCATTCGAACGTAGTTTCGTTTTAATCGCTGAAAGTTTACCGCTGCACTAATTCACCCCCCCCCCCCTCTTAGTGCTCTCGATCCTAACAATTGGTATCAGAGCGGGGTTAACTCTCAAACGGATTAAAACCCTAGAGAGATGGCTTACGCCGGAAACCAAGAGGGCCATTCTATTACACGTCCACCCATGTTCAATGGAACAGACTACACCTATTGGAAGACCCGAATGAGGATCTTTCTTATTTCTATGGATTTTGAACTTTGGAATCTTGTCGAAAATGGTTTTTCGAAGTCTTCTCTTCCAATGATCGATTGGAATGATTTGGAGAAGAAGGCTTTCGCTCTTAATGCAAAGGCTATGAATGCCTTATTTTGTGCACTTGATAAAAACGAGTTTAATCGTGTTTCGATTTATGAAACCGCATTTGATATTTGGCACACACTCGAAGTGACTCATGAAGGCACAAGTAGAGTGAAAGAGTCAAAAATCAATCTTTTGTTACACTCTTTTGAACTTTTTCGGATGAAACCGAGTGAGACTATTGGCGACATGTTTACCCATTTCACGGATGTCGTCAACGGTCTAAAAGGACTCGGAAAAAGTTTTTCAGATTTTGAGCTCATAAATAAGATTCTAAGATCCCTTCCTAAGAGTTGGGATCCTAAAGTCACTGCTATTCAAGAGGCGAAAGATCTAAACAACTTCCCTCTTGAAGAACTAATTGGGTCATTAATGACCTACGAGATGACTTGCAAAGCTCATGAAGAGCAAGAAGACATCCTTCCAAAGAACAGGAAGGATATGACACTTAGAACTTTGGAAGACCACTTGAAAGAAAACTCAAGTGATGAGGACTGTGACGATGACTTGGCACTTCTAACAAGAAAATTTAAAAAATTCATTAAAAGAAACAAGTTTAAGAATGACACTAAAAATAAACTTGAACCCAAGAAGGACCAAGTTATTTGCTATGAGTGCAAAAAGCCGGGACACTACAAGAGTGATTGTCCCCAAGTCAAAAAGAGAACAACAAAGAAGAAGGCGCTCAAAGCAACATGGGATGATTCGAGCGCGTCCGAAGAAGAAGAGTCCAACACCGAGCAAGTTGCTCATTACGCCTTAATGGCCATCGGAGAAGAGGTAACAAATTTAATAGATGCAGATATATCTTTCGATGAATTATTAAATGCCTTCAATGACTTATTTGATGAATACAAAATTATTGATAGAAAATACAAATTGCTAAAAAAGGAGCATGATAGTCTTACTTGTGATTTTGATAAGTTAAAAACTGAATATTATGATAGTTTAAATTCATGCATCAAATGCCATGATATAGAAACTTTCCAAATGGAAAACTTGCTACTTAAGGACACCTTAAAGAAATTTGAGGTTGGTAGCAAGTCACTGAACATGATCCTTGCAAACAAGGGTCACGTTCCCAAAAGAAGTGGAATTGGATTTGTGAGAAGTCCTCACCAAAATCCAACCACCTTCATAAAAGGCCCCATCCTACATGTTCGACACCAAAACAAATGCAACTTTTGTTGCAAATTTGGACACAAGACGCATTATTGTCCATTCAAGAAAATTAGTCCAAACAAATTGATTTGGGTTCCTAAAGGAACCATGATAAACTCTATGCAACATGATAAACAATGTAGATCTATCTTTGAGGCACCCAAAAGCAAATGGGTACCTAAAAATCATCCTTTCTTGTAGAAACCTATACCATCGCAAGCTAGGAGCAAGAGATGGTACCTTGATAGTGGATGCTCAAGGCATATGACCGAAGATTCATCTCAATTCTCTAAGCTTACTAGCATAGACGAAGGCTCTGTTACCTTCGGAGACAACAACAAGGGTAAAATCGTTGGCAAAGGAACCATAGGTAACAAATCCAACTTCTTTATTGAAGATGTTTTGTTAGTTGATGGCTTAAAACATAACCTCTTGAGCATTAGTCAATTATGTGATAAAGGATACATTGTCAGATTCGAATCTAATGCTTGCATCATTGAAAAACCACACAAAAACATGTCTATGATTGCATTAAAACAAAATAACGTATACACTATTGACATCAATGATTTGTGTAATGAAATATGTTTTTCAGTTTTGAATGAGGATGCTTGGCTATGGCATAGAAGATTAGGTCATGCTAGCATGAAACTAATCACTCAAATATCATCTAAAGAACTTGTAAGAGGAATTCCTCATATCAAGTTCATCAAAGATAATGTATGTGATGCTTGCCAATTAGGTAAACAAATTAAGGGTAGCTTCAAATCTAAGAATCAAATAAGCACCTATAGACCCTTACAATTAATCCATATGGACTTGTTCGGACTAATCTCTACATCAAGTCTAGGAGGTAGCAAATACGCCTTCGTCATTGTGGATGACTATAGCAGATATACATGGACCTACTTCTTAAAACAGAAAAATGAATGCTTTAGATATTTTACCAAGTTTTGTAAACTTGTTCAAAATGAAAAAGGTTCCATGATTTCGTCAATTAGAAGTGATCACGGTGGAGAATTTCAAAACCATGATTTCCAAGAATTTTGTGAACTCAACGGATACAACCATAATTTCTCTACTCCAAGAAATCCTCAACTAAATGGAATAGTAGAAAGAAAAAAAATCAAAATTTACAAGAAATAGCAAGAACCATGTTGAATGAACATAGCCTACCCAAATATTTTTGGGCCGAAACCGTAAACACCGCATGCTATATTTTGAATAGAGCTCTAGTAAGACCCTTACTCACCAAAACTCCTTATGAGTTATGGAACAACAAAAAACCCAATGTTTCATATTTTAAAGTCTTTGGGTGTAAGTGTTTTATCTTGAATGAAAAGGATAACTTAGGAAAATTTGATGCTAAATCCGATGAAGGAATCTTTCTTGGTTATTCTTCGGTTTTTAAAGCTTTTCGTATCTTCAATAAAAGAACTTTAATTATTGAAGAATCTATTCATGTTGTTTTCAATGAGATTTTCGAAATCAGGAAAAACGATTTTGATGATGATGTTAATTTTGATTCCTTGAATTTAAATGAAACCCCGTCTCCAACTAGCAACTTGGATGCATCCACTTCCGAAACATCCTTACCCAAGGATTGGAAGTATGTAGATGCTCATCCTAAGGAGCTAATCTTAGGAGACACATCAAAGGGGGTTCAAACACGATCTTCTCTTAAAAATTTTTGTGCCAACGCCGCTTTTCTCTCCCAAATTGAACCCAAATGTGTTGATGAAGCCATGAAAGATGATTCATGGATTATCGCAATGCAAGATGAATTAAATCAATTTGAGAGAAATGAGGTGTGGACGCTTGTTCCTAGGCCTAATGACCATTTAGTTATTGGTACTAAATGGGTCTTTAGAAACAAGTAAGATGAAAATGGTATCATGGTTAGAAACAAGGCTAGATTAGTGGCCAAAGGTTTCAACCAAGAAGAAGGTATCGATTACGAAGAAACCTTCGCTCCTGTGGCTCGATTAGAAGCCATAAGAATGCTCCTTGCCTACGCTAGTAGTAATAATTTTAAGTTATTTCAAATGGATGTTAAAAGCGCTTTTCTTAATGGTTTTATTTCCGAAGAAGTCTATGTTGAACAACCTCCTGGATTTGAAAATAATAGCCTCCCTAATCATGTGTTTAGATTAACTAAAGCTCTCTATGGTTTAAAATAAGCTCCGAGGGCTTGGTATGAGAGACTTAGTTCTTTTCTTATTGAAAATAATTTCATGAAAGGCAAGGTTGATACTACATTATTCATCAAGAATTTTGAAAATAATTTTCTTATTGTTCAGATTTATGTTGATGATATTATCTTTGGTTCTACGAATAAATCTCTTTGTGAATCGTTTGCTAAAACTATGAGTCTTGAATTTGAAATGAGTTTAATGGGAGAGTTAACATTCTTCTTAGGTTTACAAATCAAACAACTAAGCAATGACATCTTTATTAGTCAAACTAAATATGCTATGAATTTATTAAAAAAAATTAATATAAATAATTCAAAAGCTATTAACACTCCTATGAGCACCTCCACTAAGTTAGAAATTGATGAAAGTGGAGAAAGCTTCGATCAAAAAACTTATAGGGGTATGATAGGAAGTTTACTTTACCTCACTGCAACTAGACCAGACATCATTTTCAGTGTAGGACTTTGTGCTAGATTTCAATCAAACCCTAAGATATCTCATCTCAAAGCAGTTAAAAGAATACTCAGATATCTTATTGGTACCACAAACCTAGGATTATGGTATCCAAAATCAGAGAATCATGAGTTAATTGCTTATGCTGATGCAGACTTTACTGGCTGTAGACTAGATAGAAAAAGCACATCAGGAACATGTCAATTTTTAGGACATGCCCTTGTTTCCTGGTCATCTAAGAAACAAAACTCGGTTGCACTATCAACAACCGAAGCTGAATATATTGCAGCAAGTGCATGTTGTGCACAAGTTGTATGGATGAAAAACACCTTAGAAGATTATAAAGTTCATCTTAAAAATATTCTCATTAAATGTGATAACACAAGTGCAATATGCTTAACAAAGAATCCTATACAACACTCAAGAACAAAACATATTGATATTAGACATTATTTTATACGAGATCATGTTACTAATCATGATGTAATCATAGAGTTCATTGATACTAAACATCAATTAGCCGATATTTTTACAAAACCTCTAAGTGAAGAACAATTTGATTTTATAAGAAGAGAATTAGGAATGTTGATGTGTCCGAATACTTAAACTAGTTAAAATTACTTTTCGGACTTTATTGAATGATCAAATCACTTGATTGCCATGTGTTGGAATGTTTTGATTTTTGAAAAACTGTAGCATAATCTTGTCCGAATGCATGAAAGAATTCATCCCATTTTCGGACTCGCTTAACAGTTGGAATGACAAAAATCAAATACACTCATATGAAAAATATTTTTTCAAATGGATTTGATAAAATGACTTTCCTCCTTCATGCACAAAGAATTATAACATAGAAGGAGAAGAAGAATTCAAAGCATTATACGTATCATGCCTTCCTTTATATGTTTGATAACTTGCTTATATTGTTCTCCTGGTATCACATCTATCATGTTTTTTGTTGATGACAAAGGGGGAGAAATATATGAATTGGTTTGATGCTATAAACACTGATGCTATGATTATGCCATGCCTGCATCATCAAGAGATATATGAACAGATGCCATATATAGAAATGCAACACTTGCTAAAATATTTGAAATATGTACATCATAATCTTACTTCAAAGCTTTACATGTTGATATCTTACAATATGATGAATTGCTTCAATTATCATCATTCAAAATTATTATGTAAGAATGAATGTCATGCCTTGACATCATCTTCAGAAATGTCACTTGAATTCTTAGGTCTTGAATTCAAGAATGACTTATCTCAAGTATGGCATGTAGATAGGGGGAGTTAAGGTTAACTCCATTGTCAATTGATTGTCATCATCAAAAAGGGGGAGATTGTTGAATCTCGGATTTTGATGATGAAGTCAATTGTCATTTGTTGTCTAACCTATATATTGAGATAAGTGTGCAGGATTAACTACGATGAAAGTAAGACATGCAGCAGGAGTTGCGCCGGAGTCATGACAATGATCACGTTGGGAGTTCGAGAACTCGACGGAATTTAGGACAGTCGTCGGAGGTTCTGCGGGAACAAATCCGAGAAGTCCATAAGCTTGCCAAAGAAGCTCGTCGGAACTCGCCAAGTGGATCGTCGCAAGTCCAGGAGTTTGCCGGAAGTCCGCAGGAGAATCACCGAGGGTTCATCGGATGATCGACGGAAGTTCGCCGGAAACTCGCCGGAAGAAGCGATTGACGCACCGGAGCAAGCTGCAGAAATTGTCTTAGAATTTATCGTAGTTAGCACAATGATTAAGTTGGAAATGGGAGGTGATCCCATTAGCTTAATCTTGGGGCAATTGGGCCCCTGAAAGACCCAATTTGGGCCGAATGGATCTACCCATTCGGACCCTGATTAATGTGGGAGGTGCAACCGCCTAAGCCAGGAGGTAGCACCGCCTCGGCTAAGTCTCCCAGGGAGACTGGGCGGTGCAACCGCCCCAGCCAGGAGGTGCAACCGCCTGGGCTCAGTCTCCAAGTGAGACTGGGCGGTGCAACCTCTCCTAACAGGAGGTAGCACCGCCTGAGCTCGGTCTTCGAGCTCTGGCAGGCGGTGCAACCGCCCCAGTCAGGAGGTGCAACCGCCTGAGCTCGGTCTTCGAGCTCTGGCAGAGAGGTGCAACCGCCCCTGACAGAGGTGGCACCGCCCAGAGGCTCAGTCTTCGAGCTCTGCCAGGCGGTGCAATCGCCCCAGTCAGGAGGTGCAACCGCCTAATCCCGGAATTCCGGGAATTGACAGTTTTGAGCTCCAAATTTGAACTGGGTTGGGGCCTATAAATACCCCACCCATTCAGCACTGAAAGGTAGCAACTAACACTCGAAATCTTGACATCTTTCTGTGATTCTTAGAGCTCAAAATTGTTGTTAAGGCCAAAAGTTCTCCTCCCTCTGTTCTTCAAAGTTTTGAGTTGTAAAGAGAGGAGAGAAAATTTCTGTAAGGGTTGTCTCCTAAGCCCGTCAAAAGGAGTGAAACTGTAAAAGGGTGGTTGGCCTTCGCCTATTGAAGGAAGGCCTCTAGTTGACGTCGGTGACCTTGTCGGTGGAGGAAGCCAAAAGTGGAGTAGGTCAAGATTGACCGAACCACTCTAAATCTCGGTTTGCATTTACTTTGAGCATATTATCTTTACTACAAACCTCCTCTGAAGGTTACTGCCTTCTGCGCTTTTACGATCGGGTTTCAAGCCTTTTTCTTTTCGAATCAACGTTTAGACGTAAATCTGCCTTTTCGTACGATCATCATATTTCAGATTGCGTTTATGTTTTGAGCTTTACCATAACTACAAACTGCCTTCATGCTCTTGCTTAAACTGCATCTTGCCTAATCAAGTGATTTACGAATCATCATTTAGACGTAAATCAGTTTCTTCGTACGAAGGTCGGATTTCAGTTTACGCCTATATTCTGGTTTTCATCATAGCTGCAAACTGCCTAGATTAACTTTAATATCATCTTGCTTAGAATCGGATTTTACACAGAAATCGTTTTTATCATTCGAACGTAGTTAAGTTTTAATCGCTGAAAGTTTACCGCTGCACTAATTCACCCCCCCCCCTCTTAGTGCTCTCGATCCTAACATGCAATTCATTTCCCTTTACATAAATTCTTTAAGCATCACATATGGTATGCAACTATAAATACAAAAGAATTATACATAATGAAAATCATGAAATGAAAGATATCAATATAAAAAATCATGAAGGATCAAGTCATGATTCATTTTAATAAATCTTTTTTTTGTAAATAGAAAAAAGAAATCTTATGAGACCAATTACAAGGAAATCTTCAAAGGAATTCTTAACTCATTAATTTTGAGAAATCAAGAGAAAAATCATGATTCATAATTATTCTCTTGAACAAAGGAAACATAGGAAAACAAGGATCTTGATTCATCAAGTATCAAATTTTGAGAAATCAAGAATTTAACATGCCTAAGTTTAATATTCAAGGCTAGCACTTTTTGCTTTCTTTTGCAATAATATTCTAAACATAACATAAATACAAAGGAGTCATATGAAATACATGAAAATAATTAATATGAAAGATCAAGAAGGATCAATTCGTGAATACTAAAAGACATGATACATTTTAATAATTCCCCTCTTAAATAACCAAAATGAAATCTTAGGAGATCAAATATCAATGATACAAATCATGATTCATTTTGATAAATATTTTCTTTAATAAAATGAAAGAATCATGGTGAACGATCTTGATTTACATAAAGTTTCAAAACATAATTATCAAGATCATGGTTAGTTTCATAGATCTCCTCTTTAGTAAGAAATATAGGAGATATAAGATTTTGATTCATAAATCTCAAGAATATGTGAAAGATTTGGATAAAAGTCATTCAAATTTAAATCATCAAAATCATTTTCATAGTCCAAGAGATTCATAAAAATGATACAAATAGATTCATCAATCTCCTTTTTTTGAAAACTCGATAAGGTAGGGATTGAGAAATTTTAAAGAAAAATGCTTTCCACTTTTCTTTTCAACTTATGTGATTGATTTCATACATGCATGCCATTTTCTTTTATGCCAAATTCATGCATCATTGATTTAAATCGAAAAATAAATTTTATCATCAAAATCATCATGACAAAAAATATAACACATTAAACATAAGGCTTCTTTAAACAAGCGATTTGATTTATCATTTTGATTTAAATGATAATACATTTTTCTTTTTATGTGTTTCATTTTATGGGATTGATTTCATATAAGTATGATCAAGTTTTTCGTGTGAAAACCATCCATCATGTTTAAAACCGAAAAGCAATACAAAATCATCAAGATACACATAATTGTTTCTTATAACATACAGGGAACTAATCTTATTTGATGTGCAAGTATTATTACAAAATATGCAATTGTCATTATATATATATATATATATATATATATATATATATATATATATATATAACTAATCATGAAAAGCACTAAGTAATTTCATGGTAAGGAAAAAGAGATTCGATTGAGTTGCTTACCTTGTTGATGAAAGCTGTCAAAGTTTAATTCTCCACCTTGCCCTTGTTGGTTTGCTCCTCGTCTTCGGATGTACTCGATTCATCCTTAAATGCTTCCTTTTTCTTTGGCAACTTCTTCTTCAGTTTTATATACTCGTCTTTGGAGTGCCCTGGCTTCTTACGTTCATATCAAGTAGTTGTGTTCTTTTTAAGTTTGTTTTTATTCTTTGATTCTTGTTTCATGAACTTTTTAAGCTTTATTGTTAAGAGTTCAAAATCATCATCACTTGAGCTTGGTCTTCATTTGTTATAAGTGTCAAATCTTTTATGTTCTTTGGAAGATTGTTTTCAAATTCGTCATGTGCTACATAAGTTATTTCATAGGTCATTAAAGACCCAATAAGTTTATCAAGTGAAAAATAGTTCAAATCCTTCGCTTCTTGTATTGCGGTTACATTCAGATCCTAATTTTTAGAAAGAGATCTTAGAATCTTGTTTACAAGTTCAAGATTAGAAAAAGATTTACTAAATACTTTTAAACTATTGACGACATCCGTAAAATGAGTGTACATGTCAATAATAGTTTCACTTGGTTCTATTTGAAATAATTCAAAATCATGTATCAAAAGACTTATTATAGACTCTTTTACTCTATTCGTGCCTTTATGAGTTACTTCTAGTGTGTGCCAAATCTCATATACACTTTTGCATAAATAAATATGATTAAATTCATTTTTGCTCAAAGCACAAAATAGAGCATTCATAGCTCTTGCATTCAAAGAAAATATTTTCTTTTCCAAATCATTCCATTCGTTCATTGGAGCAGAAGACTTTTGAAAATCTCTTTCGATAACATTTCATAAATTTAAATCTAAAGAAAGCAAGAAAACTCTCATTTGAGTTTTTCAATATGTATAGTACGTCCCATTGAACATAGGAGGACGAATAATAGAGTGACCCTTTTGAAAACTGAAAAGAGTCATTTCTCTTAGGTGTTAAACCAAACAAGAAAAAACATGGCCCTGATACCAAATGTTAGGATCAAGTTGGCACTAAGAGAGGGGGGTGAATTAGTGCAGTGGATAAAAATGTCGGTTTTGAAAAATCTTTGTTTTGATAAAATCGATATTGGAAATGTATTTAATTTGAAAGCATATAGAAGTGTGTAATGAGAAAGTAAAGCAAGTAAGACAGTTTGTAGTAAAGGTAAATTGCACAAATAAAAATACAAACCGAGTTTTATAGTGGTTTGGTCATCGTGACCTACATCCACTCTCGATTCCTCTTCCGTCGAGGCCACCGGCTTTCACTACCGGTTATCCTTAAATGGACGAAGATCAAATATCCTCTTACAACTCTATTTTCCTTTTGACAGGCTCAGGAGAGAACCTTTACACCTCTCTTTCAGCCCTAGACCTCTCTTCTACATGTTAGGATCGGAGCGACACTAAGAGGGGGGCGGGTGAATTAGTGGAGCGGATTAAATCTTTCGTACGATAAAAATCAAACTTGAAAAGCTTAACTTGAACGCGTGTTCATAAAGGTGTGCAGCAAAGGTAATGAGGAAATAAAGCATGTAAGAAGGTTTGCAGTAATGTAAATAGCAATAAGAAAATGCAAACCAGAGATCACGCCAATTTTAAAGTGGTTCGGTCAAATGACCTACATCCACTTGCAAGGCCCTCTTCGATGAGGCTCCCACCTTCCACTAGCAAATCTCTTGAAGGGAAATGACAAATACCCCTCTTACAACCTTTTACAAGCGGTTCACACTCTTACAAATTTTCAGCAAGAAAGAAGGAGGTGAATACTCTAACAAATTGAAAACAAGACTTGCTAAGACTTTTCTAAGACCTTTTTCTCAATCTATTGCTTCTAAAAAAATTGTTATCTCAACTGAGAATTGAGGGGTATTTATAGGCCTCAAGAGGATTCAAATTTGGGCTCCAAAATTTGAATTCTCTTTGGTTTCCGATGCTGGCGGTGCCACCGCCTGTCAGTGGCGGTGCCACCGCTTGTTAGTGTCTGACACTGATAGTGTACTAGCGGTGCCACCTCCTAGTCCGGCGGTGCCACCGCCGGACCTCTCGGGTGTTAGGTGGTGCCACCGCTTAGTCCAGCGGTGCCACCGCCTAATCTGGCGGTGCTACTGCCTACACTATTTCAGCTCACTAGTTGGGCTCCAAACTTGGCCCAAACCAGTCCGAACTCGGGCCTAATTGGCCCCTACTTGAGTCATAGGATTAACACCTAATCCTAACCCTAATTAACATGCTAACTATGAATTTAAAGACATTTTCTAAGCTATTACAAAGTCCGCAAGTCAAGACTTTCTCCAGCGAGCTTCCAGCGAACTTCCGATGGTCTTCCGATGAACTCTTGGAAATCATTCTACGGACTCCCGGCAAGCTCCTAGACTTCACGATTTGATCTTGGCGAGTTCCAATGAGCTTATTCGGCAAGCTCCGATCTTTCTCGGCGAGCTCCACGAACCTTCCGACGAGCTTCCGAAAAACCCTTCGGTAAGCTCCCTACTCATTCTCGACTAGTTCCGGAAGCATTCCCGACGAACCTTCGGACTTTCGTCGAACTCTCAAACTCACAACAAATCCTTGTGCTTGACTCCAACACTTTATTTCGCTTTATGTATTCATCGTTATCGTAGTTAATCCTGCACACACAAGCCAAAACTCTACTCCGATCTAGACAATTATTACAAAGCGAATTGACATTCTATTGCCCAGCACGTCATTGGTTGGCGCTTCGTCCGATTCTTCGGCGCATCGTCCTCTCTTGCGGCTTGTTGCCCAATCGGTGGTTGACCTCCGCAACGCCGATATCCTTGGCGCAATTCCGCTCTTGGCCCGATGCCCGACGTCCGAAGCCTTCTGCCATCCAATATCCTAACGTGATCTCCTCTGGCGCAACGTCAATTCCTCCTACGTTAACTATCTAAACCTGATCGAGTAGACCTGCATCACCCAAGATGCAGTTAAACATCTAAATACAATCAATTAGTTTCATCATCAAAATCCGAGATTCAACAATCTCCCCCTTTTTGATGATGACAACTAATTGATGACTAACGGAGTTAACCTTAACTTTCCGGAGTTTAACCAAACTCCCCCTATCAATATGCCATTGATAAAACACTTGGATTATCCCAAATCCAAGTAACATTCATCACATGTTATGAAAAACATTTAAACAATCATGCAAATATATATAAAATATTCAATTCAATGCATGAAGTCATCAATATACTTCTCCCCCTATGTCATCAACAAAAAGGAGAAGTAGCTCTAGCTATTTTAAAAGATATTCAAGTTTTTGTAACATGAAGCTAGATTTTCATCACAATATATAAGCACAAAAGCATAGTATGATTCTTAAGTTCAATCATGGGAATTCAACACTTGCTTCTTGTGCAAAATTGCACTTTGCTTTTCTTTGCATGTTCTAACTAGCGAAAGCTTTCTCCCCTTTGTTTTTGCCGAAAAGAAGGGAAGAGTACAAGCTAGCCAGCATTTGCCTTGAGCTAGCAATCTTTCTCCCCCTATGTCATTGCCGAAAAGAATGAGAGGAACCAATGATTTAGACTTTTACATAAATTATGAATTTGCATCAATCAATATTTCAATCATCACATGATATATACAAGACAAAAATGCAAAGAAATCATGTCATGAAAGACAGCAATTGTTAAACATGATATGATAATAGTCTCAAAAATTTCAATTTGCAATACATGTGATACATTGCGATACTAAAAAATTTAATGCGATGCTTGTAAGGATATCAACCTATTTTTGATACAAAGCATGGCAAGAGCAATTTTGTTACAAGTTTTTGAAGTTTTGCACTTTTTGCTTCTTTCGATAGGCAAGATCTTTCTTCTCTTTTTGAGAAGTGCAAGCTTCCAAGTTTTACTTCCTTAGCATGTTAGGAAGTTTACTTTCATTTTCCATGCACAAGCTAGCAAAACCTTCTCCCCCTTTATCAAAGTCAAAAAGAAAGGGAGGACTCAATGGCTAAAAATTTCAACCATTCAACAAGCTAAATATGCAAAGAATTCATGAAATATATCAATAAGGATCAATTCATGAATACCAAAGATATGATTCATGGTTCATTAAAATTCTTCTTAACAAGTAATGATCAAGATTCATTTGAAAAGATATAGCACAAAGAGCAACTTGAAACATTCTTATCAAGATCACATTTTAAAATATTCCAAGTATCAAGAGGAATTAATTGGGTGATGAGATAAATATTTCATGAATACATGGAATTGTATAAAAAATCATATCATAAGTGTTTCATACATTCATATCATCACATGAAGGAATATAAACAAAAATTAGTGATGAGATATTACTTCATGAATATAATAAAATTCATATAGCATATCATGGTTTATTAGAATTAGTCTTCCTTTTGGTGAATAGCAAAAAGAATAGTAGGAGAGCAAGATCTCAATTCATGCACAACAAATATTCAATCATCAAAATCATGATTCATCTAGAAAATTCTCCTCTTTAAATATTCAAAGAGAGAATCATGATGAACATTCTTGGTTTACATAAAGTTTCAAAATATAATTAACAAGATCATGAATACTAAAAGACTATGAAACATTTCGACAAATCTCCTTTTAAATAGAAAACAATCTTGATTCATAAAGGATTTCATGTTATAAATTTCAAGAGATCAAGATCGTTATTTCGATAAAAATTTATACAAATTTAAATCATCAAAATCATTATCAAAATCCAAGAGATTCACAAAGATGATACAAATGGATTCATCAAAATCAATAAGATCGAGCAAAATAATTTTCAAGAATGTTTCCCACTTTTCGATTGTTTTAAAACATATGATTTTGTTTCATTTATGCCAAATAAAAACATGTATCATGTTTAAAACCGAAAGAGTAAGATTTATTACAACAAAGATCAATAAAGTACTTTCATTATGGTAAATATCAATAATCCATAAATCGTAAGATTCATCATGCATAATTTCGAGATTTATTAAGCATGATCAATATGCATGACACTAAAACATGGTTTCAAAATGTTTAATATTTTTATTACACAATTTCATCATTATATATAACTTTACAATGTCATGCATAAAATCGTCAAATCATAGTATTAAAATATTAATATTTTCATTACAACTTTATGCATCATTAAGTATACAATTATCATGCATGACACTTCACTATTTCATATAAGCATGCCTATTTTATTTATGTCAAATCAAAACATACATCATTTTTTAAGGTCACTTTTATGTCAAATAAAAAAATGCATCATTAAGCATGATCATTATGCATTACTTCAAATCAAACATGATTTCATTTATTTTCAAAATATTTATCATGATAGAGCATATAAGCCAAAGAAACTATTAAACATAAAGCATATTCATCAATTATGGTTTCATTGAGTATAAAGTATTTTCAACCAAAATCATTTGTTATTTGTTGTAGTCGTACATTTTTCTTTTTAGGTGAATCTATCTTTTCATGCTTAGTTTGCATACAAAAGCCGTGCATCATTTTCGAAAGCAACTTTCATCATAGTATAAATCGATAATCCATAAATCGTAAAAGATCATTATGGAAATTATCAATAATCAATAAACTATAAATTACCCAAAACTCATCATCATGCATAGCTTCAAAAAAAATAAATTTATTAGGCATGATATCATATTTCATAAGGCATTTTTAATCAAAATCATTTTGTTTATCATAAACATACAATTTTCATGATTATTTTCAAAATTACTAGAATGATAAGCATGATTTCTAATTTTTTTATTTTCATGTAATTTTTAAGAAAATTAATCCTAAACGAAATTAAAAATAACTCATGAAAAGTATTATGTAATTTCAAAATAATTCAAGAGAGTTGAGTTACCTACCTTGTAGTCGAGGCTCGTCAAAGCCCAATTCGTCGTTTCACCTTTGGAAGTTTTTGATTCATCCTTGGTTGCCTTCATCTTCTTTGGCCTCTTCCTCCATTCAAGGTCATTATTTATTTTAGATTTTTGTTTAATATTAAGATTTAGTGTTCGAAGTTCAAGTTCATCATTGTCCTCATCACTTGAGTCATTGCTCAAGTGGTATTCATTTGTTCGGAGTTCCAAATTCTTCCTGTTCTTTGGAAGGTGATTTTATTCATCATGTTCATCATGTGCATTGTGCACCATTTCATATGTCATCAATGAACCAATTAGTTCTTCAAGTGAAAAAATATTTAAATATTTTGTTTCTTGTATTGCGGTTATTTTAGGATCCCACCTTTTTGGAAGGGATCTTAAGATCTTGCTTACGAGATCAAAATTCGAAAAAGATTTCACGACATCCGTGAAATGGGTGTACATGTCGCCTATAGTCTCACTTGGTTGAATTCAAAAAAGCTCAAACTCATGCAATAAAATGTTAACTTTCGAGTCTTTAACTCTACTAGTTCCCTCGTGCGTGATTTCAAGTGTTTGCCAAATATCAAATGCCGTTTCACACGTAGAAATCCGATTGAACTCATTTTTGTCCAAAGCGCAAAATAAGGCATTCATAGCCTTTGCGTTTAAAGAAAAATACTTCTTCTCCAAATCAGACCATTCGTTCATCGGTTTAGAGGGAACTTGAAAACCGTTTTTAACGATATTCCATAAATCCAAATTCATAGAAATCAAGAAAACTCTCATTCGAGTTTTCCAATCAGTGTAGTCCAATCCGTTAAACAACGGTGGACGAAAAACCGATAAACCCTCTTGAAAGCCATGAAGAGCCATTTCTCTCGGGTGTAAATCCGAAAAGAGAAATACCGAGCTCTGATACCAATTGTTAGGATCGGAGTGGCACTAAGAGGGGGGGGTGAATTAGTGGAGCGGATTAAAACGTTGGTTTCGACAAATCTTTCATACGATAAAAATCGAACTTGAAAAGCTTAACTTGAACGTGTGTTCGTAAAGGTGTGCAGCAAAGGTAATGAGAAATAAAGCACGTAAGAAGGTTTGCAGTAATGTAAATAGCAATAAGAAAATGCAAACCAGAGATCACACCAATTTTAAAGTGGTTCAGTCAAATGATCTCCATCCACTTGCGAGGCGCTCTTCGATTAGGCTCCCACCTTCCACTAGCAAATCTCTTGAAGGGGAAGGACAAATACCCCTCTTATAATCTTTTACAAGCGGTTCACACTCTTACAAATTTTCAGCAAGAAAGAAGGAGGTGAATACTCTAACAAATTGAAAACAAGACTTGCTAAGACTTTTCTAAGACATTTTTATCAATCTATTGCTTCTCAAAAAATTGTTATCTCAGCTGAGAATTGAGGGGTATTTATAGGCCTCAAGAGGATTCAAATTTGGGCTCCAAAATTTGAATTCTCTTTAGTTCCCGATGCTGGCGAAGCCACTGCCTGTCAGTGGCGGTGCCACCGCTTGTCAGTGTCTGACACTAACAATGTACTGGCGGTGCCAACGCCCAGTCCGGCGGTGCCACCGCCGGACCTCTCGGGTGCTGGGCGGTGCCACCACTCAGTCTAGCGGTGCCACCGCTTGGTTCTCGGGTTCTAGGCAATGCCACCGCCGACACTATTTCAGCTCACTAGTTGGGCTCCAAACTTGGCCCAAACCAGTCCGAACTCGGGCCCAATTGGCCCCTACTTGAGTTATAGGATTAACACCTAATCCTAACCCTAATTAACGTGCTAAATATAAATTTAAAGATATTTTCTAAGCTATTACAAAGTCCACAAGTCAAGACTTTTTCCGGCGAACTTCCGACGGTCTTCCGACGAACTCTCGAAAACCATTCTATGGACTCCCGGCAAGCTCCTAGACTTCACGATTTGATCTTGACGAGTTCCAATGAGCTTCTTCAGCAAGCTCCGATCTTTCTCGGCGAACTCCGCGAACTTCCAACGAACCTTCCGGCGAGCTTCCGAAAAACCCTTCGGCAAGCTCCCTACTCATTCTCGGCTAGTTCCGGCAGCATTCCCGACGAACCTTCGGACTTTTGTCGAACTCTCGAACTCACAACAAATCCTTCGCGCTTGACTCCGACACTTTGTTTCGCTTTATGTCTTCGTCGTTATCGTAGTTAATTCTGCACACACAAGCCAAAACTCGACTCCGATCTAGACAATTATTACAAAGCAAATTGACATTCTATTACCCGGCACGTCATTGGTTGGCGCTTCGTTTGATTCTTCGGCGCATCGTCCTCTCTTGCGGCTTGTTGCCCAATCGGCGGTTGACCTCTGTAACCCTGATATCCTTGGCGCAATTCCGCTCTTGGCCCGATGCCCGACATCCGAAGCCTTCTGCCATCCAATATCCTAACGTGATATCCTTCGGCACAACGTCAATTCCTCCTGCGTTAACTGTCTAAACCTGATCGAGTAGACCTGCATCACTCAAAATGCAGTTAAACATCTAAACACAATCAATTAGTTTCATCATCAAAATCGGAGATTCAACACTACCTTTATAACAACTTTCTAAATACTAGGAAGAAGGGACTCTACTCTTCAAGAGATATTATTATTTTTACTCAAGGATTCTTTTCCCCTTTTTAACTCACTTTCTTGCTTTACCAAGTAGGAAAGAGTGGGGTATTTATAGGCCCCAAATGGATTCAAATTTGGAGCACAAAATTCAAATCTCCAAGATTTCGGGGTACGGGCAGTACCACCGCTTGTAGCTTGACACTAGGCGGTACTACCTCCTGACACACTGTCACTAGGCGGTACCACCACCTAGTCTGGTGGTACCACTACTTGACAGCCTTGAAGAGTGAGTTTTTTTAGTTTTCCAACTTACAAGTAGTTCCACCGCCTGTTCTAGCGGTGCCACCGATTGACCCAACTTTTGGGTCACTGAATGGGCCTCTTAATGAGCCCAAATTAGTCCTAATTTAGGCCCAATTGGCCTCTAATTGAGTTAGCATGATTATATAAAAATCTAACTCAATTAGCCCCCGAAACTACTTCAATTTTAGATAAATAATTACAAAGCATGAATCCTTTGTCCAAAATGTCATTAGTTCATCGGCACTTCGTCCAATCCTTTGACGCTGTTAGGATCAAGAGCACTAAGAGGGGGGGGGGGGGGGGGGGGTGAATTAGTGCAGCGGAAATCTTTCGACGATAAAAACGTTCGAACGATAAAAACGATTTCGGTGTGAAAGCCGATTCTAAGATTACTTTAACTTAAGATCAAGTGAGATGACGTTAAAGTCAATCTATGAAGGCAGTTTGCAATTATAATGAAAACCAACATACGAGCGCAAACTGAAATGTGACGTTCGTACGAAGAAACTAATTTACGTCTAAATGTTGATTCGTAAATCACTTGATTAGGCGAGATGTAGCTTAAGCAAGGATATTAAGGTAGTTTGCAGTTAAGATAGAAATCAAAACGTAAACGCAAACTGAAATATGATGATCGTACAAAAAAAAACGGATTTACGTCTAAACGTTGATTCGGAAAGTGCAAAGCTGAAACCCGATCGTATATGCGCAGAAAGCAGTAAGCTTTAGAGGAGGTTTGCAATAAAGATAAAATGCTCAAAGTAAATGCAAACCGAGATTTAGAGTGGTTTGGTCAATCTTGACCTACTCCACCTTTTGGCTTCCTCCACCGACGAGGTCACCGACGTCAACTAAAGGCCTTCCTTCAATAGGCGAAGGCCAACCACCCTTTTATAGTTTCACTCCTTTTGACGGGCTTAGGAGACAACCCTTACAGAATTTTCTCTCCTCTCCTCTCTTTACAACTTAGAACTTGGAAGAAAAGAGGGAGAAGGACTTTTGGCCTTTACAACAATTTTGAGCTCTAAAAATCACAAAACAAGATCAAGATTTCGGAGTGTATTTTGTATCATTTCAGGGCTGAATGGGTGGGGTATTTATAGGCCCCAACCCAGTTCAAATTTGGAGCTCAAAACTATCAATTCCCAGAATTCCGGGATCAGGCGGTTGCACCTCCTGACTGGAGCGGTTGCACCGCCTAGCAGAGCTCGAAGACTGAGCCTCTAGGCGGTGCCACCTCCTGTCAGGGGCGGTTGCAACTCCTGCCAGAGCTCGAAGACCGAGCTCAGGCGGTGCAACCTCCTGACTAAGGCGGTTGCACTGCTCAACCAGTGCTCAGAGACTGAGCCCAAGCGGTGCCACCTCCTATCAGGGGAGGTTGCACCTCCCAGTCTCGCTCGGAGACTGAGCCCAGGCGGTGTAACCTCCTGCCTTGGGCGGTTCAACCACCTGGCAGAAATCAAGGTCCGAATGGGTTGATCCATTCGGCCCAATTTGGGTTTTTCAGGGGCCCAATTGCCCCAAGATTAAGTTAATGGGATCACCTCCCATTTCCAACTTAATCATTGTGCTAACTACGACATTCCCTAAGACATTTACTGTAACTTGCTCCGGTGCGTCAATCGCTTCTTCCGGCGAGCTTCCGGCGAACTTCCGTCGATCATCCGATGAACCCTCGGTGATGCTCCTGCGGACTTCCGGCAAACTCCTGGACTTGCGACGATCCACTTGGCGAGTTCCGACGAGCTTCTTTGGCAAGCTCATGGACTTCTCGGATTTGTTCCTGTAGAACCTCCGACGACTGTCCGAACTTCCGTCGAACTCTCGAACTCCCAACGTGATCATTGTCTTGACTCCGGCGCAACTCCTGCTGCATGTCTTACTTTCATCATAGTTAATCCTGCACACTTATCTCAACATATAGATTAGATAAACAAATGACAATTGACTTCATCATCAAAATCCGAGATTCAACAATCTCCCCCTTTTTGATGATGACAATCAATTGATAATGGAGTTAACCTTAACTCCCCCTGTCTATATGCCATACTTGAGATAAGTCTTTCTTGAATTCAAAACCTTTGAATTCATGAGACATATTGATAAGTTAAAATCATTTAAACTTATCAATACTCCTATCATGATTTCCATCATGATGTATCTCTCTGAAGATGATGTCAAGGCTTGACATTCATTTTCATTACAAGTTTGAATGATGGTAATAGTAGCAATTCATCATATTGTAAGATATCAACATGTGAAACTACGAAGTAAGATTTTGATATCATTACATGATGCACACATTTCAAATGTTTTAGCAATTATTGCATTTCATCACACGGTAAGATATCAATATATAAAAGTACGATGCAAGTTTTTTGTTTGATATCTTGACACGATACAAGGCATAATGCAAATCATAGCATCTATTCATATATCTCTTGGTGATGCAAGCATGGCATTAATACTCATATATTTCTCCCCCTTTGTCATCAATAAAAAGCTTGGTACTTGTGATACCAGGAGGACAATATAAGCAAATTTTGAGCATAAGTGCGATAATTGTTCATGCCTTTACTCGGTTCATGTTATTTTTCAATAGTAAGTGATAGGAAATCAATTATACAAGCATGATATGTAGATCACGTTGAATACTTCCTTTTTATTTGTTATAATCTTTTTGTATGAAGGAGGAGGGTCATTTGTGATACCAGCTATTTGTGAGTTTACACTAGGTGAAGTTAAAACTGATCATGGTTCAGGTATCAAGATATGTATGTGAAGCAAATCTTTGCAAGTAAAAGCACTATCATTCATATTTCAAGATGGAATTTATAAGCAGGAATCATTTCATCAAATCCATTTCAGAAAAATATTTTTCACATATAAGTGTATGAGAAAATCTGATTTTTAGGATACCAATTGTTAAGCGAATTTACACATGAAATGAACACTTTCATGCATTCGGACAAGACTATGCTACAGATTTTCAAATACAATCATGAAGACAAAACATGCTTATGTTATGGAAATTTCCAACATGTTATTTAGGCATGTAATGGTAGTCAAGTGATTTGATCATTCAATAAAGTCCGAAAGATAATTTTAACTAGTTTATGTACTCGGACACATCAACATTCCTAACTCTCTTCTTATGAAATCAAATTGTTCTTCACTTAGAGGTTTTGTAAAAATATCAGCTAGTTGATGTTTAGTGTTATGACAATAATAATATCATGGCAATGTCATGACTCATCAACTGCATTGGTATATCATTTTCTCAAATTATATTTATCTTGGAAATCAAGGCACAAGGTTTTCAAAACATTTAGTTTCAATGTAAAATCTGAGATAAACAATGAGAGATGTTTGTAACTCTGCATATGCTCACAAATAAATATATTAGGTAACCATATCAAGGATCAAGGCAAAGGCCATCATGGTGAGTAACATAAGGAGTTTACAATAACAATAGGTGATTGTGTTCATACAAGCTCATTCATGAGGTGGAAAATTAAAGTGCCTAAATAAAGAGTCAAATTGTCGATGAATTTGCTGTAGCTCAGATAGGATTTGATCTTGTCGATGTTCAAGCTGTTCTTGTCTTTGTTCGAATCAGTCCATCCGAATCCCAATACCTTCGACAGATGATGTATGAGTTTGCTCAAATGAATGTGTTTCCTCAAAGGGATAGATCGGAGGAGATTGAGTACCCCTAAAGACTAGTGTTTCCGGTTCTGGTTTAGGTTGAGGGGGATCGGTTCTTCTAGGCATTCTAACCCAGTTACTGTTTCTATAAACACATCTTAATCGGTGAAGTAGATTTTTATTTATTATGCTAAACTTGTCTACTTTTATTACTTCTTCTTCTGGTGGTATTAGAATATCGTAGGCTTTCAGTATTCTAGTGATTATACCACCATATGGAAGCATCATGTCTTTCTTAAATAGTTCTAACATGTTTTGCTGGATGAGATAACCAAGACAGATGTCATGTCCTTTCATGATCAAATACATAGTTCCTAATTCTAATTGGCTTACTTCATCATGATGGTATTGTTTAGGGAGAATGATGCTAGTTAGGATATGATGAAGTACCTTAGTGTTTAGTGGCAGTAGATGTTCACAACTTTTAGGAACAAATGTTAAGTTGGGATTGGCGAAAATAGTTCCTAAGGCTTCAACATATGTTGTTCCAACAGTTTCATCATCCCATGATCCTCTAAAGTAAAGTCCTCTACTTTTTATGGGAAAGTCTATCATGTCGCAAATGAATTTATCCGTAATGGAGATATGTTGTCCTAAAAGATAGGTAGACATTCTTTCTTCTTCATCTATTTGTATGTTGTTGTAAAACAATCTAACAAGTCTTGGATAGATGAGTTCATTAATTTGTAAAATAGGGAGTAGATCTAAGTTTGCAAACCACTGGATTGTCTCTAAGTCTCTTAGTTCATTTAAATCTACATGTTTTCCCTTATTGACACTCCTAAGTTCGAAAGAAGAAAACTTTTCAGCATGATATTTTGAATCGAAAAGGGTAAGATCAAAATCTTCCACTAATCTCCTCTTCCCTTTATCCCTTGAGGATCTTCTAGACCCCATAACTACTGATGTTTAGGAGGATAGTGATGAGCAAGAGTAAATGAATCAAAAACAGAATTTAAGGGCTTCTTAGAGAATACCTTAGTGAGATCTTCAAGAGAGGGAAGGATTGTTGATCTTTTGCTCCGAAATGAGGACTATTTGGGATGCTATGAGGGGAGAAATGGGGGTGGAGGAGCTTTGGAAGAGTAAAGAGGGGAAGGGAGTGAGTTGGGGTCGGTTTCACCGTCGGCCCTAGCTTGGGTTAAAAAGGGCAGAGTTGCGGGCGGTTGCACCTCTGGCTGGGGCGGTGCAACCGCTTGCAACACGTGACAACCGGAGGTGCTACCTCCAGTTGGGGCGGTGCAACCGCTGCAGGCAGTGAGCATAGTCTTGAATGTTTTTGACTTTTTATTTGTGGAACAATCAACTTCACTTACGTAATTATGTAAGAATAAGAACTTTTGCACGATCAAGATGCATACTCTCAATGTCGTACACATGTTTGTGATAGATTGTTCAAGTTGGTAAGCCTTGCAAGTTCATGATAAACTTAGTCAGTTCATGATATAGAGTCGGATTCGAAAGTTACGAACGGATGAAATTGATGGGTTCAAAAATCCAGAGGATATGTGAATTGAGAATCATTAGTTTCCAATTCTGAGAAATCAAATAGGATTGTATTTAAATCGTATTTGTGATTTTAATTTTCTAATCCTCTTCTGTTTTTTGGGGTAGAGAGCATCGCGAGTTCCTTTTTGGATTTCGGGTCATGAATATCGAGAATCCAAGGAGCAAGATATTATTTCTTGCTCCAGCTTATAATTTTTTATGTCTTTACAGGAAAGGATGATTTTTAGGTACCCATTTGCTTTTGGGTGCCTCAAAAATAGATCTACATTGTTTATCATGTTGCATAAAATTTATCATGGTTCCTTTAAGAACCTAAATTAATTTGTTTGGACTAATTTTCTTGAATGGACAATTATGCGTTTTGTGTCCAAGTTTGCAACAAAAGTTGCATTTGCTTTGGTGTCGAACATCTAAGATGGGGCCTTTTATGAAGGTGGTTGGATTTTGGTGAAGACTTCTCACAAATCCGATTCCACTTCTTTTGGGAACGTGACCCTTGTTTGCAAGGATCATGTTCAATGACTTGCTACCAACCTCGAATTTCTTCTAAGTGTCCTTAAGTAGCAAGTTTTCCTTTTGGAGAGTTTCTAGATCATGACATTTTGTGCATGAACTTCAACTATCATGATATTCAGTTTTTAACTTATCAAAATTGCAAGTAAGACTATCATGCTCCTTTTTTAGCAATTTATATTTTCTACTAATAATCTTGCATTCATCAAATAAGTCATGGAAGGCATTTAATAATTCATCAAATGATAAATCTGCATCTATTAAATTTGTTACCTCCTCTCCGATGGCCATTAAGGCGTAATGAGCAACTTGCTCGGTGTTGGACTCCTCTTCTTCGGACGCGCTCGAGTCATCCCATGTTGCTTTGAGCGCCTTCTTCTTTGATGTTCTCTTCTTAACTTGGGGATAATCACTCTTGTAGTATCCCGGCTTCTTGCACTCATAGCAAATAACTTGGTCCTTCTTGGGTTCAAATTTATTTTTTGTTTCATTCTTAAACTTGTTTCTTTTAATAAATTTTTTAAATTTTCTTGTTAGAAGTGCCAAGTCCTCGTCACAGTCCTCATCACTTGAGTTTTCTCTCAAGTGGTCTTCTGAAATTTTAAGTGCCATATCCTTCCTGTTCTTTGGAAGGATGTCTTCTTGCTCTTCATGAGCTTTGCAAGTCATCTCGTAGGTCATTAATGACCCGATTAGTTCTTCAAGAGGGAAGTTGTTTAGATCTTTCGCCTCTTGAATAGCAGTGACTTTAGGATCCCAACTCTTAGGAAGGGATCTTAGAATCTTATTTACGAGGTCAAAATCCGAAAAACTTTTTCCGAGTCCTTTTAGACCGTTGACGACATCCGTGAAATGGGTAAACATGTCGCCAATAGTCTCACTCGGTTTCATCCGGAAAAGTTCGAAAGAGTGTAACAAAAGGTTGATTTTTGACTCTTTCACTCTACTTGTGCCTTCGTGAGTCACTTCGAGTGTGTGCCAAATATCAAATGCAGTTTCACAAACCGAAACACGGTTGAACTCGTTTTTATCAAGTGCACAAAATAAGGCATTCATAGCCTTTGCATTAAGAGCGAAAGCTTTCTTCTCCAATTCATTCCAATCGATCAATGGAAGAGAAGACTTTGAAAATCCATTTTCGACAAGATTCTAAAGTTCAAAATCCATAGAAATAAGAAAGATCCTCATTCGGGTCTTCCAATAGGTGTAGTCCGTCCCATTGAACATGGGTGGACGTGTAATAGAGTGGCCCTCTTGGTTTCCGGCGTATGCTATCTCTCTTGGGTTTTAATCCGTTTGAGAGTTAACCTCGCTCTGATACCAATTGTTAGGATCAAGAGCACTAAGAGGGGGGGGGGTGAATTAGTGCAGCGGAAATCTTTCGACGATAAAAACGACTTCGGTATGAAAGCCGATTCTAAGATTACTTTAACTTAAGATCAAGCGAGATGACGTTAAAGTCAATCTATGAAGGCAGTTTGTAGTTATGATGAAAACCAGCATACGAGCGCAAACTGAAATATGAAGTTCGTACGAAGAAACTGATTTACGTCTAAATGCTGATTCGTAAATCACTTGATTAGGCGAGATGCAGCTTAAGCAAGGATATTAAGGCAGTTTGCAGTTAAGATAGAAATCAAACCGTAAATGCAAACTGAAATATGATGATCGTACAAAAAAAAAATAGATTTACGTCTAAATGTTGATTCAGAAAGTGCAAAGCTGAAACCTGATCGTATATGCGCAGAAAGCAGTAAGCTTTAGAGGACTTTTTGCCTTTACAACAATTTTGAGCTCTAAAAATCACATAACAAGATCAAGATTTCAGAGTGTTTTTTGTATCATTTCAGCGCTAAATGGGTGGGTTATTTATAGGCCCCAACCCAGTTCAAATTTGGAGCTCAAAACTGTCAATTCCTGGAATTTCGGGATCAGGCGGTTGCACCTCCTGACTGGAGCGGTTGCACCGCCTGGCAGAGCTCGAAGATTGAGCCTCTGAGCGGTGCCACCTCCTGTCAGGGGCGGTTGCACCTCCTACCAGAGCTCGAAGACCGAGCTCAGGCGATGCAACCTCCTGACTTAGGCGGTTGCACCGCTCAGCCAGTGCTCGGAGACCAAGCCCAGGTGGTGCCACCTCCTGTGAGGGGAGGTTGCACTGCCCAGTCTCGCTCGGAGACTGAGCCCAAGCGGGGTGCCACTGCCTGGCTGGAGCGGTTGCACCTCCTAGTCTCGCTGGGAGACTGAGCCCAGGCGGTGCAACCTCCTGCCTTGGGCGGTTCAACCGCCTGGCAGAAATCAGGGTCCGAATGGGTTGATCCATTCAGCCCAATTTGGGTTTTTTAGGGGCCCAATTGCCCCAAGATTAAGTTAATGGGATCACCTCCCATTTCCAACTTAATCATTGTGCTAACTACGAAATTCCATAAGACATTTACTGCAACTTGCTCTGGTGCGTCAATCGCTTCTTCCGGCGAGCTTCCGGCGAACTTCTGTCGATCATCCGATGAACCCTCGGTGATGCTCCTGCGGACTTCTGGCAAACTCCTGGACTTGCGATGATCCACTTGGCGAGTTCTGATGAGCTTCTTTGGCAAGCTCATGGACTTCTCGAATTTGTTCCTATAGAACCTTTGACGACTGTTCGAACTTCCGTCGAACTCTCGAACTCCCAACGTGATCATTGTCTTGACTCCGGTGCAACTCCTGCTGCATGTCTTACTTTCATCGTAGTTAATCCTGCACACTTATCTCAACATACAGATTAGATAAACAAATGACAATTATCTTCATCATCAAAATCCGAGATTCAATAGACGCATCATCCTCTTTTGCGGCCTTTTGCTTAATAAGCATGTTGACTTTCGCAACTTTGATCTCCTTGGCGTAATGTCCGCTCCTTTGGCTCGATGCCCGAATTCATGGCACGAAGTCTTCTGCCGACACATCGACCGATCCTCTAGCCCGACGTCTAATCTTCTGACATGTTCACTCCAGCCTAATGTCCGATTCCTCTTGCTTGAATCAATTTGCCTCTCCTTGATCGAAGATAGTCCTATGTCACTCAAAATGTAGATTAGATCACAAACTCATCAATTTATTTCATTATCAAAATCTGAGATTTAACACTTCCACTTCGCATATGATGTCGCCCATAGATTTTCTTATAGTGATATCAGAGCCAGATTGTTCATGTGAAAGATTGGTTTTGAATTGCTTGTGTTATGTTTTAGCAATGCTTTAGATATCAAAATTATTGATGCAAAAGCGAGAAAGGGCAGCAATTGTTGCTGCCGTTGTAGATGGTAATGCTGCCATCTGCATGCAAAGGTTGGTTACAACCTTATCCATCTGCAAGCAAGTGGCCGACGGCCTGCCAGTAGCGGTGGCACTTACGGGCGAGGTGCCCGCAGGCAAGCTGCTTGCATGTAGTGGCAGCGCCCACAAGCAGGTCGTCGTGCAGGCGCTGCGCCTGTTGGCAGGCAAGCGGCACATCGCCTGCGGGTGAGCCGCTTGTAGGGGCGACACTCGCTTGCGGGTGAGCCGCCTGTAAGGGTAGTGCCTGCGGGGGGCGACGGCCGCCCTCAAGGGGCAGTGCCACCCGCAGCGGTGCCCACAAGGGGCGACGCCACCAGCGGGAGAGCTGCTAGGGGATGGAGGTGGCGCCCCCACCGCCGGTAGGTTGGCGGTGGCGACAACATAGCCTGTAAGAAGGAAGGGATTACGGTTTTGGGCAAAAGGATAGTTTTTCTCAGAATTTAAAAAATTTTGAGTCTGTCCTATGTATCCGAATTACCAAAATACCCTTCATAATTCAAAAAATTTCTTGCATGTCCCTAGTTTTAGAAAATATTAATTAATTAAAAATTTTAATTGATTATTATTATTATTATTATTATCTAGTAGTCCTACATGATGATGAAGTGTACATGTGATGTATGATGTGGAAGGATGATCATGGACAGTGTGATATGTGTGTACTTGTGATTATTATTATTGGGGCCTACGAGCCTCCATTTTATTTCTCGTTTATTGTCGCGTCTACGTGTATATGATTAAGATGTAATTGTTAGGATCAAGAGCACTAAGAGGGGAGGGGGGTGAATTAGTGCAGCAGAAATCTTTCAACGATAAAACACGTTCGAACGATAAAAACGATTTTGGTGTGAAAGCCGATTCTAAGATTACTTTAACTTAAGATCAAGCGAGATGACGTTAAAGTCAATCTATGAAGGCAGTTTGCAGTTATGATGAAAACCAGAATATAAGTGCAAACTGAAATACGACGTTCGTACGAAGAAGCTGATTTACGTCTAAATGCTGATTCGTAAATCACTTGATTAGGCGAGATGCAGTTTAAGCAAGGATATAAAGGCAGTTTGTAGTTATGATTGAAATCAAAATGTAAACGCAAACTGAACTATGATGATCGTACGAAAAAATAGATTTACGTCTAAACGTTGATTCGGAAAGTGCAAAGCTTGAAACCCGATCGTATATGCGCAGAAAGCAGTAAGCTTTAGAGGAGGTTTGCAGTAAAGATAATATGCTCAAAGTAAATGCAAACCGAGATTTAGAGTGGTTCGGTCAATCTTAACCTACTCCACTTTTGGCTGCCTCCACCGACGAGGTCACCGACGTCAACTAGAGGCCTTCCTTCAATAGGCAAAGGCCAACCACCCTTTTATAGTTTCACTCCTTTTGACGGGCTTAGGAGACAACCGTTACAGAATTTTCTCTCATCTCTTTAAAGCTCAGAACTTGGAAGAAAAGAGGGAGAAGAACTTTTGGCCTTTACAACAATTTTGATCTCTAAAAATCACAGAACAAGATCAATATTTCGGTATGAGTTCATTCTGTGGTTTTTCAGTGCTGAATGGGTGGGGTATTTATAGGCCCCAACCCAGTTCAAATTTGGAGCTCAAAACTGTCAATTCCCAGAATTCCGGGATCAGGCGGTTGTACCTCCTGACTGGAGCGGTTGCACCGCTTGGCAGAGCTCGAAGATTGAGCCTCTAGGCAGTGCCACCTCTGTCAGGGGCGGTTGCACCTCCTGCCAGAGCTCGAAGACCGAGCTCAAGCGGTGCCACCGCCTGACTGAGGCGGTTGCACCTCCTGCCATAGCTCGAAGACCGAGCTCAAGCGGTGCCACCTCCTGTCAGGGGAGGTTGCACCGCCCAGTCTCGCTTTGAGACTGAGCCCAAGCGGTGCCACCTCCTAGCTGGAGCAGTTGCACCGCCCAGTCTCGCTTGGAGACTTAGCCCAAGCGGTGCCACCTCCTGGCTGGGGCGGTTGCACCTCCCAGTAGAAATCAGGGTCCGAATGGGTTGATCCATTCTGCCCAATTTGGATTTTTCAAGGGTCCAATTGCCCCAAGATTAAGTTAATGGGATCACCTCCCATTTCCAACTTAATCATTGTGCTAACTACGATATTCCCTAAGACATTTACTACAACTTGCTCCGGTGTGTCAATCGTTTCTTCCGGCGAGCTGCCGGCGAACTTCCGTCGATCATCCGATGAACCCTCGGTGATGCTCCTACGGACTTCGGGCAAACTCCTGGAATTGCGACAATCCACTTGGCGAGTTCCGACAAGCTTCTTTGGCAAGCTTATGGACTTCTCAGATTTGTTCCCGTAGAACCTCCGACGATTGTCCGGACTTCCGTCGAACTCTCGAACTCCTAACGTGATCATTGTCTTGACTCCGACGCAACTCCTGCTGCATGTCTTTCTTCCATTGTAGTTAATCCTGCACACTTAAAACAAAACTTCGATCGAGACAATTAATCCTAAGCAATTAACCAAGTTGTCCGGCATGTCATTGGTCCCTCGACGCTTCGTCCGATTCTTCGGCGCATCGTCCTCTCTTGCAGCATATTGCCCAATCGGTCAGTTGACTCCGCAACTCCGATATCCTTGGCACAATACCCGCTCTTCTTGGCCCGATGCCTGAGTCCATGGCCCGAAGCTTTCTGTCGATACGTCGACCGATCCACCGACCCGACGTCCAATCTTCTGACATGTTCCTCCGGCACAACATGATTTTCCTGCTTTAATTGTCTCATCCTGATCGAAGCATCCTGCGTCACTCAAAACTCAGATTAAATCATAAATATATATCAAGTAGTTTTATCATCAAAATATGAGATTCAACAATCTCCCCCTTTTTTATGATGATAGAGTTAAACTTAACTCCCGGAGTTTAAACAATCTCCCCCTATCAATATGCCATATTGATAGAACCTTGAATTCAAACTGAATTCAAGTCATTGCAATATTCATCATGAACTTATGCATAAACTTATGCATAACATCATACTTCTCCCCCTTTGTCATCAACAAAAAGGAGAAGTCCAACTATTCTTGTGTTTGGAATATTAGTTTAACTTATTGCATAAAAATCATAATATCCATTTTTACCATCATGCAAGTTTGCTATTATCAAATGGTATGATATCAACATGTAAGATTGCAATGTAAGCTTTTGATATCGTAATGCAAACATTTCAAGTGTTTATCAATTGTAGCATTTCATCGCATGGCAAGATATCAATAAGTAAAGTTGCGATGCTAGTTCTTGATATATTATTATAATGCAACCATGGCATAGAGCAAATATGGCAATCATAGCATCAATTCATATATTTGTCCCCCTTTGTTGTCAACAAAAAGGAGAACGATATAAGCAAATTTTAAATATAAGTGCGATGCCATAAGCAGGTTCATGTCATTTTTCAACAAAGAGTGATAAGATACCAAATATTCAAACATCTCAAGGAAAACATGACATGGAGATAGCTTTGAAAACTTCTTCCATTTTATTTGTTATTTTCTTTTTACATGAAGGAGGAAAGTTATTTCTGAGCTTACTCGAATGAAGTTAAAATTGATAAGATATTAAAGCACGCTTCATTTTTATAAGTATCAAGATATGTATGTGATTCAAATCCTTGTACGTAAAAAATGACTTCCTTTTTCAAGAAGGAATTTATAAGCAGGAATCATTTCATCAAATCCATTTCTCAAAACAAAATATTGTTCACATAATAAGTGTATGAGAGATGTATTTGCTAGTTGATTCCATATGTCAAAAATCAATGATATGAATTAAACTTGATATGACATATGGATAATTCGAAAATCCAATTGTTAGGATACCAATAGTTAAGAGAATCCGAAAATGAAATTAACACTTTCATGCATTCGGACAAGGCTGTGCTATTGATTTTCAAATACAATCATGAGGACAAAACATGCTTATTATCATGGAAATTTTTTGTATCCAAAGCACATAATTTCCAACCTATTATTAGGGCATGTAATTGTGTAAAATCATCATGGCAATCGAGTGATTTGATCATTCAATCAAGAAAGTCTGAAAATTAATTTTAACAAGTTCAATCATTCGGACATATTTTTATCATAGTTTTTCAAACACAATCATGAAGATAAGACATGCTCATCATCATGGTAGTACGATAGCAAGTTTACAATATACAAGCTAGCAAAAAATTTTCAACATTTTAAGACACGCAAGTTAGCAATTTTCTCTTTGAGATATGCACATTAGCAACTCTTTCTCCCCATATGTCATTGGCAAAAAGAAGGGAAGACCCTTTACATTAATTTCTAAATCATGACAAATGTAGGTTTCAATCTTATTTGTGCATCATTATATTTTCAAATTCGAACATGCACAATTTCAAAAACCTTATATTTCATTCATGCATGATACTGAATAAATCAATCAATATTATGAGTATATTATACATGATACTTAAATTTTTAATTATTTATCAACATTTTGATCATGATACCAAACATTCATCATTTAGAGTATTCATGACATTAAATCAACATTTATAATACATCATTTTAATAACAACTCATAGCATTTTAAATCATGATTTACATCATATGCAATACATCACATCATAATTAAAAACCTCAAGTATTGCATGCATCATTGCAAATCATAAATGCTTCATATCATGATGGTATCAATTTTGTCAAATTATATCCTATCATGCATGATCATAACTTTTCATTTGTATACATCAAAATAAATTAATGAATATTTCATGTATTCATATCATCACATAAGGAATATCAAGAAGAATTGATAATGAGATTTACGAATCATGTAGACAAATTATGAATATTAAGAGAAATATTATGATTCTTTTTAGATAACTCAAATAGCAAAAAGAAAGAATCATAGAAAGTTATTTTGATTTATAAAAAGAATTCTCAAGTTATAATTCCAAGAAATCATGATTCATTTCAATAAATTTCAATAAGAACACAAAGTAGGTGATCTTGATTCATAAATGATTTCAAGTTATAAATCATGGGAAATTAAGATCATGATTTTGATAAAACCCATTAAATTCAAATCATCAAAATCTCAACATTACTTTCAAGAGATTCAAAATGGCATAGATAATTTTATTAATCTCTTAGTGAAAAAGTCAATAAGGTAGAGAAAAATAAATTTTCAAGAAAAATACTTTTCTCTTTTTAGTTGTTTTAATTCATATGATTTTATTTCATCTATGCCAAACATGTAGCATTTTTTAAACTTGAAAGTGCAAGTTTTATTATGACAAAGATCAATAAGTCACTTTCATTACCGTGAAAATCGAAAATCGCAAGATTCATCATCCATAATTATAAAACCAATAAACACGATTTTTAAAATCTCATGCATAGAATAAAATCATGGTATCAAAACATCATTATATCATCAAGCATGACTTCATATTTTCAATCAAAATCATTTTGTTTGTTTATCATAAAATATGTATTTTTCATGTTTATTTTCAGAACTACTAGCATGATCATAAATTTTGCATTTTCATCATTTTTTTTTTAAACATGTAATTTTCAAGAAAATTAATTCTATACTAAAAAAGAAAATACATTATGAAGAGCATCATGTAATTTCGAAATAAATTAAGGGGGTTTTGATTACCTCATCGTTGAATGTCGTTAA
The DNA here is from genome assembly GCF_036884655.1 of Musa acuminata AAA Group. NCBI lineage: Eukaryota > Viridiplantae > Streptophyta > Magnoliopsida > Zingiberales > Musaceae > Musa > Musa acuminata. Next base: position 10,747,683 of record NC_088328.1, on the reverse strand, counting down.
GGCGTAGTTTGCCACCTCGCCTTTCGTGATTTTCTTCTCGTCTTCGGAGGAGCTCGATTCATCCCACTTTATGTTCTTCTTCTTTGGCCTCTTCCTTCATTCAAGTTTATTATTTATTTTAGATTTTTATTTAATAAACTTATTAAGATTTAACGTTCGAAGTTCAAGTTCATCATTGTCCTCATCACTTGAGTCATCGCTCAAGTGGTATTCATTTGTCCGGAGTTCCAAATCCTTCCTGTTCTTTGGAAGGTGATTTTGTTTATCATGTTCATCATGTGCATTGTGCACCATTTCATATGTCATCAACGAACCAATTAGTTCTTCAAATGGTAAGTTGTTTAGGTTTTTAGCTTCTTATATTGCAGTTACTTTTGAATCCCACTTCTTAGAAAGAGAACGCAAAATCTTGTTTACGAGTTCAAAATCCGAAAAACATTTTCCAAGAGCTCTTAGACTATTGACGACATCCGTGAAACGGGTATACATGTCGCCTATAGTCTCGCTTGGTTGCATTCGAAAAAGCTCAAAATCATGCAATAAAATGTTAACTTTCGAGTCTTTGACTCTACTAGTTCCCTCGTGCGTGATTTCAAGTGTTCGCCAAATGTCAAAAGCCGTTTCGCACGTAGAAATCCGATTGAACTAATTTTTGTCCAAAGCGTAAAATAAGGCATTCATAGCCTATGCGTTTAAAGAAAAATACTTCTTTTCCAAATCCGACCATTCATTCATCGGATTAGAGGGAAGTTGAAAATCGTTTTCAACAATATTCCATAAATCCAAATTCATAGAGATCAAGAAAACTCTCATTCGAGTTTTCCAATAAGTGTAGTCCATCCCATTGAACATGGGTGGACGTGTAATAGAATGACCCTCTTGGTTTCCGGCGTATGCCATCTCTATTGGGTTTTAATCCGTTTGAAAGTTAACCCCGCTCTGATACCAATTGTTAGGATCAAGAGCACTAAGAGGGGGGGGGGGGGGGGGGTGAATTAGTGCAGCGGAAATCTTTCAACGATAAAACACGTTCGAACGATAAAAACGATTTTGGTGTGAAAGCCGATTCTAAGATTACTTTAACTTAAGATCAAGCGAGATGACGTTAAAGTCAATCTATGAAGGCAGTTTGTAGTTATGATGAAAACCAGAATATAAGTGCAAACTGAAATACGACGTTCGTACGAAGAAGTTGATTTACGTCTAAATGCTGATTCGTAAATCACTTGATTAGGCGAGATGCAGTTTAAACAAGGATATAAAGGCAGTTTGCAGTTATGATTGAAATCAAAACGTAAACGCAAACTGAAATATGATGATCGTACGAAAAAATAGATTTACGTCTAAACGCTGATTCGGAAAGTGCAAAGCTTGAAACCCGATCGTATATGCGCAGAAAGCAGTAAGCTTTAGAGAAGGTTTGCAGTAAAGATAATATGCTCAAAGTAAATGCAAACCGAGATTTAGAGTGGTTCGGTCAATCTTGACCTACTCCACTTTTGGCTTCCTCCACCGACGAGGTCACCGACGTCAACTAGATGCCTTCCTTCAATAGGCGAAGGCCAACCACCCTTTTACAGTTTCACTCCTTTTGACAGGCTTAAGAGACAACCCTTACAGAATTTTCTCTCCTCTCTTTAAAGCTCAGAACTTGGAAGAAAAGAGGGAGAAGAACTTTTGGCCTTTACAACAATTTTGAGCTCTAAAAATCACATAACAAGATCAAGATTTCGGTACGAGTTCATTCTGTGCTTTTTCAGTGCTGAATGGGTGGGGTATTTATAGGCCCCAACCCAATTCAAATTTGTAGCTCAAAACTATCAATTCCCGAAATTCTGGGATCAAGCGGTTGCACCTCCTGACTGAAGCGGTTGCACTGCCTGGCAGAGCTCGAAGACTGAGCCTCTGGGCGGTGCCACATCTATCAAGGGCGGTTGCACCTCCTGCCAGAGCTCGAAGACCGAGCTCAGGCGGTGCCACCTCCTGTCAGGGGAGGTTGCACCGCCCAGTCTCGCTCGGAGACTGAGCCCAAGTGGTGCCACCTCCTGGCTGGGGCGGTTGCACCGCCAAGTCTCGCTCGAAGACTTAGCCCAGGCGGTGCCACCTCCTGGCTAGGGTTGTTGCACCTCCCAGTAGAAATCAGGGTCCGAATGGGTTGATCCATTCGGCCCAATTTGGGTTTTTCAGGGGCCCAATTGCCCCAAGATTAAGTTAATGGGTCACCTCCCATTTCCAACTTAATCATTATGCTAACTATGATATTCCCTAAGACATTTACTGCAACTTGCTCCGGTGCGTCAATCGCTTCTTCCGGCGAGCTTCCGGCGAACTTCCGTCGATCATCCGATGAACCCTCTGTGATGCTCCTACGAACTTCCGGCAAACTCCTAGACTTGCGACGATCCACTTGGCGAGTTCTGACAAGCTTCTTTGGCAAGCTCATGGACTTCTCGGATTTGTTCTCACAGAACCTCCGACGACTGTCCGAACTTCCGTCGAACTCTCAAACTCCCAACGTGATCATTGTCTTGACTCCGGCGCAACTCCTGCTGCATGTCTTTCTTCCATTGTAGTTAATCTTGCACACTTAAAACAAAACATCGATCGAGACAATTAATCCTAAGCAATTAACCAAGTTGTCCGGCATGTCATTGGTCCCTCGACGCTTCGTCCGATTCTTCGGCGCATCGTCCTCTCCTACAGCCTATTGCCCAATTGGTCAGTTGACTCCGCAACTCCGATATCCTTGGCACAATACTCGCTCTTCTTGGCCCGATGCCCGAGTCCACGGCCCGAAGCTTTCTGTCGATACATCGACCGATCCACCGGCCCGACGTCCAATCTTCTAATATGTTCCTCCGGCACAACATGATTTTTCTGCTTTAATTGTCTCATCCTGATCGAAGCATCCTGCGTCACTCAAAACGCAGATTAAATTATAAACATATATCAAGTAGTTTCATCATCGAAATACGAGATTCAACAGTAATCACACGAGAAAGCATAGTATGAGCATGGAGGCGATAGCGAGACCCACGAGACAAACGATCGTGATACATGGAGATGCGTCAAGATGCTGATAGAACCGATGAGGACGAGATGGATGATCACAGGGCATAGAGATGCACCGCTATACACATAGATCTTGATGTGAGTGATTAGGCCCATTGGCTCGGGCCTGATCCCATTAGGCTGTGGTCCATGATCATCTAGTGTGATTGCTCATGTGATGTGTGATTGCTTATGCACCTACCGTATATATATATATATATATATATATGTGTGTGTGTGTGTGTGTGTGTGTGTGTGTATGTGTGTGTGTGTGTGTGTGTGTGTGTGTGTGTGTGTGTGTGACATGTCATATTAAGAGACCAAATCAAAAATCCCCTCTCTTTATAATATTAAGTCAGCAAACGTGAGGTAATTAGATTGACCCACATGGCCTTCCATCGTTATAGGTAGGGACCGATTCTCGACGTAGGTTGAGTTGGTCGAGTCACTCGAGGCTTACCTATTTCCCGATTTGCTATCTTGCCTACGATATAGAGATTTCATCGGTGACCTGAGGACATGGTATGCTTGGTCGAGTCACTCGAGGGCATATTATCGAATCAGACTCATCTTGGAACGATGGTGATGACTTAACTGAACACTATGGTTGGTTGAATCACTTAAGGCCATGGTGGTTCGGAGGCCAAATAGGATAGGAATCATAAGGAGATGTGATTGGCAAGAGTTGCCTACCTTTACGGGCTTAGCGTAATTGGTCGAGTCACTCGAGATTATATAAAGACGTCGATTGGATCCTAATCCTTACTAAACTACATATAGAATAGATTGTATTACATAGGGAGATCGTATATCCCTGTTTCCCTACTGATCTCTAGGAGAGGGTGAAGGAGGTCAAGCTCCCTCCTCTCTAGCGTTGATCCACACAGTAGGTCTGCAACGACGCTCCTCAAAACTCCAGGCTTGCTCTGAGGTGGAGAGGGGGGAGGAGAATAGGAGAGGCAAGCAAAGGCTTTAGCCTATGAACCACTGAATCCCTTCTATTTAGTGGATCTCTATCCAATAATCTCTTATGGGCTCTTATTGGATCTTATCCATAGGATCCAATAATTCAGGGGCTTATTGGATATCCAATAAGTCAAGGGCTTTAGCGGATATCTTAAATCCTAACCTCTACTCATCGCAACATCTAGCATATGTGTATGACCCTCCAGGCCCAACATCGAGCTAGCCGTGAGCCATACTTGTCAAAACTCATTTTGGCTCAGTGAATTATTATCTCCATAATAATTCACTCGACTCATCGACTACGGACGTACTAGGCCACTACGCTGCAGTCCCTAGACGATACAAGGGAATCCAATCCATTGGACCTGTCTGTCCTTAATTACCATATACTTGTATTCCCTCATCAATCTAATATCCTAGAGATTGTATACTGGGTATGGTGCTATCAGACCCATATGGTTTCTACTCGAGTCTCGCTCTGATCGGATTCTCTCGGAGAACTCTTTCTCTCTTAATTCGAATGACCCTGGCTACGGATTTGTCTGAGTAAGAATGCATGGGATATTCCTCTCATGACAATGAGAGTGGATGATCCTCTATCGACACTCAATAGCCCTTGCAAGGTCAACTGCCACTCCTAATGGCCAGCTGTACTAGATCTGGGACATCCAAACCTATAAGTCTGATATTAAAGAATAGAGCACTCATACATGACATCCTTGGTATCTCAAGTCTAAGGACCAGATCCACTGGGACTACGAAATCATTGTCTAACAATAAGGCATCATCAACCATCCAGCATTCTGTAAGCGGATCAATCAGTGAACTTATTCTCTAATAAGCACCTGTACTGTATCCCTAGTGTCCCCACACGAGCAGCTATAAGACTAGTTACATCCATCATATAGATGGGTATACAACATACCAGTCTGTCCAGTTATCTCGATGTCCCTCTCAAGTAACCTATGACCGAGATTATTTAGGATCTGCGTTTAAAGGCGAATCTGTCTCATTATCATGATCTCATCACGATCTGATTTCTATTCCATTTATCCAAGGACATTATAATATATACATGCATATATGCAATAGTCAATATAAAGTGATAAATACCAAAATATAATAAGCAAAAACATTCCGTGTCAAGTCACACGTGCCATCACTCACGTGATTGGCTTGCTAGGCACCTATGACTAGCAATCTCCCACTTGACCTAAAACCAATTGCCGATGTGTCTGATCCCCATCAGACCACTGTGATGCTCAAAGACAATATGAGACAATGGCTTTGTTAGTGGATCTGCAATGTTATCTTCGGATGGAACTCATTCCACTGCTACATCTTCTAGGGTCATGATTTCTTTAATAAGCTGGAACCTCCTCAGAACATTTCTGATAAGACCTGGGTTCCCTTATTTAAGCAATCACCCCATAGTTGTCGCAATATAAGGAATCGACTCCTCGCTACCCGGCACAACTCACAGATCTATGATGAACTTCTTCATCCAGACTCACTCCTTTGCTGCTTCTATTGCAATAATGTACTCCGCCTCTATAGTCGAGTCAGCAGTAGTATCTTGCTTGGAACTCTTCCAGCATACTACTCCTCCATTCAAGGTGTACACATACCCCAAATTCGACTTGCTATCATCGACATCAGATTGAAAACTTGTGTCCGTGTAGCCTTCAACCCTGAGGCTACTACCTCCATATACTAGTAAAAGATCCTTAGTCATTCTCAAGTACTTAAGGATACACTTTACTGCTTTCCAGTGCTCCAAGCCTGGATCCGCTTGATACCTATGTGTGACACTCAGAGCATGCGCTATATCAGGCCTAGTACATAGCATGACATACATGATAGACCCTATCACTGAGGTATAAGATATCATGTCCATGTTCGCCCTTTCTTTAGGAGTCTTTAGGGACATACTCCTAGAAAGTGATATCCCATATCTCATCGGTTTAAGACCTCTCTTGGAATTTTTCATACCAAACCTCTTGATAATGGTTTCTATGTACTTGGACAGGGACAAGCCAAGTATCCTCTTGGATCTATCTCTATAGATCTGAATCCCCAAGATATAGGATGCTTCCCCTAAGTCTTTCATAAAGAAGTGTCTAAATAACCAAACCTTTACTATAGATAGCATTCATACATCATTCCCAATGATTAGGATGTCAACCACATATACCACCAAAAAGGTGATAGCGCTCCCACTTACCTTCCTGTACACACAAGGCTCATCTTCGTTCTTAGCGAAGCCATAAGATCTGATTGCCTCATCAAATCTTATGTTCTAACTTCGGGAAGCTTGCTTTAGTCCATAAATGGATCTAAGCAACCTGCACACCTTATCTGGGTAGTCCTTGGACACAAATCCCTCGGGTTGTATCATATATACTATTGAATCTCGTATTTTGATGATGTAACCAATTGATAATTATGTTTATATTTTAATCTGTGCTTCGAGTGACATAGGATTCTTCGATCAGGATGAGACAATTAAAGCAAGAAAAATCATGTTGGGCTGGAGGAACATGTCAGAAGATTGGACGTTGGGCCGGTGGATCAGTCGACGTATCGACAGAAGGCTTCGGGCCATGGACTCGAACATCAGGCCAAGAAGAGCGGGTATTGCACCAAGGATATTGGAGTTGCGGAGTTAACTGGCTGATTGGGCAATAGGCCTTAGGAGAGGACGATGTGCCGAAGAATCGGATGAAGCGTCGAGGGACCAATGACATGCCGGACAACTTGATTAATGCTTAGTATTAATTGTCTAGATCGAAGTTTGTTTTATATGTGCGGGATTAACTACGATGAAAGTAAGACATGCAGCAGGAGTTGCGCCGGAGTCAAGACCATGATCACGTTGGGAGTTCGAGAGTTCGACGGAAGTCCGGACGGTTGTCGGAGGTTCTACGGGAACAAATCCGAGAAGTCTAGGAGTTTGCCAAAGAAGCTCATCGGAACTCACCAAGTGGATTGTCGCAAGTCCAGGAGATTTGTCGGAAGTCCGCCGAAGCATCGCCCAGGGTTCGTCGAATATTCGCCGGAAGTTCGTTGAAAGCTCATCGGAAGAAGCGATTGACGCACCGGAGCAAGTTACAGTAAATGTCTTAAGAAATATCGTAGTTAACATGTAGATTAAGCTAGGAATGAGAGGTGATCCCATTAACTTAATTTGGGGGCAATTGGGCCCTTGACAGACCCAAATTGGGTCGAATGGATCAGCCTATTCGGACCTAGATTTCCTAGCCAACTGTGGAACCGCTTGGGTCGGCGGTGGCACCGCCCAGGAGCTCAGTCTCCCAGGAAAACTGGGCGGTGGAACCACCCCAGTCAGGCGGTGGCACCGCCTGGGCTCAGTCTCCGAGCAAGAATAGGCGGTGGAACCGCCCCAGTCAAGCGGTGGCACCACTAGAGCTCGGTCTTCGAGCTCTATCAAGCGGTCATACCACTAGGACCTCAGAAATCTAGGAGATGATATTTTTGAGCTCCAAATTTAAACCAATTTGGGGCCTATATATACCCCACCCTTTCCTGCATAAAAGGGCACCGAAAATCTAATCTTTCTCTATGATTTTTAGAGCTCAAAAGTGTTATATAAGCTAAAAGTTCTCCCTCTTTTCTTCCAAGTTTGATCTTTCAAGAGAGGAGAGGAAATTCTGTAAGGATTGTCTCCTAAGCCCGTCAAAAGGAGTGAAACTGTAAAAGGGTGGTTGGCCTTCGCCTATTGAAGGAAGGCCTTTAGTAGACATTAGTGACCTCGTCGGAGGAGGAAGCCAATAGTGGATGTAGGTCAAGATTGACCCAACCACTCTAAAATTATAGTACTCTCTGGTTTGCATTTCTTCTTACTGCTTACCTTACTGTAAACCTCCATATGAGCTTTACTTCCTTATTACTTTTGCTGCACTCTCTTACGAACTCACTTTCAAGTAAAGTTTTCGAAAATAGTTTTACGTCGGAAACGATTTCATCGTACGAACGCAGTTTTAATCGTCGAAAGTTTTTTCACTACACTAATTCACCCGCCCCATCTTAGTGCTCTTGATCCTAACAATTGGTATTAGAGCCTCGTTATTTCTCAATTGGATTAACACCTAAGAGAAATGGCTCTTTTCGGCAACCAAGAGGGTCACTCTCTCATTCATCCTCCCTTCTTCAATGGGATGGACTATACTTTTTGGAAAACTCGAATCAGAGTTTTCTTGCTTTCATTGAATCTTGATTTATGGCATATAGTCAAAAAAGGATTTGAAATGTCTTCTCTTCCAATGAACCATTGGAATGATTTGGAGAAGAAGACGTTTTCTCTAAATGCAAAGGCTATGAATGCCTTGTTTTGTGCCTTAGATAAAAATGAATTCAATCGGATTTCTTTGTGCGAAACGGCTTTCGACATATGGCACACTCTTGAAATCACACACAAAGGCACTTCTAGAGTTAAAGATTCGAAAATCAACTTTTTAATGCATGATTTCGAGCTTTTTCGAATGAAGCTGAACGAAACCATTGTTGACATGTACACCCGTTTTACGGATGTAGTCAATGGTTTAAAAGCTCTTGGCAAATGTTTCTCAAATTTTAAACTTTTAGTAAAGTTTTATGATCACTTTCTAAAGCTTGGGAATCAAAAGTAACGACAATATAAGAAACAAAAGATTTAAATATTTAAATATTTTTCCACTTGAAGAACTTATTGGTTTATTGATGACATATGAAATGGTGCATAATGCACATGATGAACATGATGAACAAAACAACCCTCTAAAGAACAGGAAGGATTTGAGACATAGAACATTTGAAGACCACTCGAGCATAAGCTCAAGTGATGGTGAACTTAAACTACAAATGAAACAAAAATTAAAAAGCAAAAAAAAACAGAACTACTTGCTTTGAACGCAAGAAGAAGAACAAAAATTGGGATGAATCGAGCTCCTCCGAAGACAAGGAGAAAATCAAGAATGGCGAGGTGGCAAACTATGCCTTAACGACATTCAACGATGAGGTAATCAAAATGCCTTTAATTTATTTCAAAATTACATGATATTTTTCATGATGTATTTTTCTTTTTTATTTAGTTATAATTAATTTTCTTAAAAATTACATATTTAAAAATAAAAATACAAAAATTATGATCATGCTAGTAATTTTGAAAATGATAATGAAAATTACATGTTTAATGAAAATACAAAAATAAAATTGGATCATGCTTACCTTTCTAATGATTTTAAAAATAATCATGCTTATGTATGTTTTTGAAAACTTTCTTCTTCATTATTTCCAATTTTTATTGAAAAATAATTAAAAATACCTTATGAAATCATGCTATATGTGGTTAAGAAGTAATAATGTGTATCATTGTTATTTCTCGATTTTGATTAAATGAAATCATGTTTGATTTGAAGAAATGCATAATGATATAATATTAAATATTTAGATACCATGATTGATAATTTTATGCATGAGATTTTAAGTTATACATGATGATAAGCATGTGTTATTTTCATGAGTGTATTTGAAAAACATATGGCAAAAAAGTGTCCGAATGCATGAACTTAGTAAAATCAATTTTCGGACATTCTTAATTCATTCACTTAATTGCTATGATGAGAACTTTACACTATTACATGCCTTAATAACATGTTGGAAATTATGTGTTTTGGATATAAAAATTTTCATGATCATGAGCATGTTTTATCTTCATGATTGTGTTTGAAAATCTATAGCAAAACCATGTCCGAATGCATGAAAGTGTTAAATTTTATTTTCGGATTTTCTTGATCCTAACAATTTATTTTTGAAAATCTATTGATCTTGATGGTTTTATGATGAAATTTATTTTTCGATCCTAAACGTTGATGCATGTTTTTATTTAACATAAATGAAAAAGCATGCTAACATGAAATTAATCACTTAAAATGAAATACTTAAAAAAGGGAAAAATATATTATTAATGAAATCATGAATCTACTTATGTTATGAATTTTGTGAACCATAAAAATGATTTTGATGATTTGACTTTGAGATGAGTTTTATCAAAATCATGATCTTGATTTCTTGAAATAATATGAGATTTCCTTTGATGATCATTTCGATTATTTAAAAGGAGATTTGTCGAAATGATTCATAGAATTTTGGATTCATGATTTGATCTTTTATTTGTTTATGAGATGGTTGAAATCTTTGTACCTTTGAATTCTTCCCTTCTCCTTTCGATTTTTGAATTTATGTATGTTATATGTTGAAGATTTGAAACCATGTTTTGATATCATGCATAACCAAGAAATATTGATTTAACAAATTGAATGAGTTGAAAATGAATGATGATTTTTCTCTTGAATATAACTTGTGATATTTTTTATATAAATCATCAAATTGATTTCACGATATTCGATACATTAAATTTTTCTATAAATTAAGATTCTTCATACTACGATTCTACTTAATATTTTCTTAAGAGGAGATTTTCTAAATGAATCATGATTTTTCCTTGTAAGTTCTTGGATTTATTACTTGATTTTTTTTGAAAATAAGATCTCTTCTTTGTACTCCTATGATTTTTCTTGATATTTTATTTAAAGAAGATATTTACTATATGAATCATGTCTTTTGGTATTCAAATGATTTTATCCTTTATGACATGATTTCTTTGTATTTATGCCTTGCATGGCTTGAAATGTTTTGGAATGATGCATGCAACACTGATTTTTCCCATAGATAAAAATGCATGCAATACTTTGATTTTTTTTTTTAAATATGAAAATCAATAATTATCATTTTATGATAGAATGATGATTTGGAATCATGCATGTAATGATGATGTTATATTTTATATTTTTATGATTTGGTATGATGCATGCAATGATGAAATATTCATAAATTTGAAATGATGTATGCAATACTTATGATAATGATGTACATGATGTATTGCATATGATGTGTATCAAGAATGCTTTAAATGATGAATGTTTGGTATCATGATCAACATGTTGATAAATGCTTAAAAATTTTAATGTTTGAGTATCATGTATGATATGCTCATTAATGATGATTGAATTATTTTTTGGTATCGTGCATGAAAAATAAGGTTTTTGAAATTGTGCATGTTTTAATTCGAATATATAATGATGCACAAATAAGATTGATAATTACCTTTGTCATAATCTGAAAATTGATATAAAAGGTCTTCCCTTCTTTTTGACAATGACAAAGGGGGAGCAAGAATTTCTAGCGTGGACATCATGAAAAGAGGCAAACTAGCTAGCTTGTACAATTTAAGACGAAAGCAAAAATTGCACTTCTCAAAAGAGAAGAAATTGCTATCTTGAACATCACCGATAATTGCTAGCTTGCAATTCTCAAGAGAAGCAATGTGTGCTTAGTTACATATTTTGAGAAGAAATTGCTATCTTGAAACATCACCAAGAGTTGCTGGCTTGAAATCTCAAGAAGAAGCATGCTATCGTGCACATCTAGCAAACTTGCATATTTCAAGAAGCAAGAGTTGCCTTCTTGAACATCTCTAATTTGCTAGCTTGCATGCAGAAGTTGCTATCTCAAAAGAAACAAAAGTGCTATCTTGTATATTGTAAAACTTGCATATCTAAAACTTGATAGCTTGAATGTTCTAAGCATGATGTAACACTTGCTAAATTTTCTTGCTTCAAAACTGCATGATGATAAAACTTGATATTATGTTTTTCATGCAATGAGTTGAACTTATATTACAAACACATTAGAGTTGGAACTTCTCCTTTTTGTTGATGACAAAGGGGGAGAAGTATAATGTTATGCATAAGTTTATGCATAAGTTCATGATGATGTGTTGTAAGTATTCATGATGAATATTGCAATGATTTGAATTCAGTTTGAATTCAAGGTTCTATCAATATGGCATATTGATAGGGGGAGATTGTTTAAACTTCGGGAGTTAAGTTTAACTCCGTCATCAATTGGTTGTTATCATAAAAAAGGGGGATATTGTTGAATCTCGTATTTTGATGATGAAACCAATTGATAATTGTGTTTATATTTTAATCTACGTTTTGAGTGATGTAGGATGCTTCGATCAGGATAAGACAATTAAAGCAGAAAAAATCATGTTGGGCCGGAGGAACATGTCAGAAGATTTGACGTTAGGCCGGTGGATCGGTCGACGTATCGATAGAAGGCTTCGGGCCGTGGACTCGGGCATCGGGCCAAGAAAAGCGGGTATTGCGCCAAGGATATCAGAGTTGCGGAGTCAACTGGTCGATTGGGTAATAGGCCGCAGGAGAGGACGATGGGCCGAAGAATCGGACGAAACGTCGAGGGACCAATGACATGCCTGACAACTTGATTAATGCTTAGTATTAATTATCTAGATCGAAGTTTATTTTATATGTGTAGGATTAACTACGATGGAAGTAAGAAATGCAGCAAGAGTTGCGCCGGAGTCAAGACCATGATCACGTTGGGGGTTTGAGAGTTCGACGAAAGTTCGGACGATCGTCGGAGGTTCTGCGGGAACAAATCCGAGAAGTCCAAGAGTTTGCCAAAGAAGCTCGTCGGAACTCGCCAAGTGGATCGTCGCAAGTCCAGGAGATTTGTCGGAAGTCTGCCGAAGCATCACCGAGGGTTCGTCGGATGTTCACCGGAAGTTTACCAGGCTCGTCGGAAGAAGCGATTGATGCACCGGAGCAAGTTGAAGTAAATGTCTTAAGAAATATCATAGTTAGCATATAGATTAAGCTACGAATAGGAGGTGATCCCATTAACTTAATCTGGGGGCAATTGGTCCCTTAACAGACCCAAATTGGGCCGAATGGATCAGCTCATTCGGACCCAGATTTCCTGGTCGACAGTAGAACCACTTGGGTCGGCGGTGGCACCACCCAGGAGCTCAGTCTCCCAGAAAAACTGGGTGGTGGAACCGCCCCAGTCAGGTGGTGGCACCGCTTGGGCTTAGTCTCTGAGCAAGACTGGGCGGTGGAACCGCCCTAGTCAAGTGGTGGCACCGCCAGAGCTCGGTCTCCTAGCTCTGTCAGGCGATCGTACTGCCCAGCCTGGCGGTCGTACCGCTAGGACCTTGGAAATCCGTGAGATGACATTTTTGAGCTCCCAATTCAAACTAGTTTGGGGCCTATATATACCCCACCCTTTCCTGCATGAAAGGGCACCGAAAATCCAATCTTACTATGTGATTTTTAGAGCTCAAAAGTGTTGTATAAGCTAAAAGTTCTCCTCCCTCTTTTCTTCTAAGTTTTGATCTTTCAAGAGAGGAGAGGAAATTCTGTAAGGGTTGTCTCCTAAGCCCGTCAAAAGGAGTGAAACTGTAAAAGGGTGGTTGGCCTTCGCCTATTCAAGAAAGGCCTCTAGTGGACGTCGGTGACCTCGTCGGAGGAGGAAGCCAAAAGTGGATGTAGGTCAAGATTGACCGAACCACTCTAAAATTATGGTGCTCTCTGGTTTGCATTTCTTCTTGTTGCTTACCTTACTGCAAACCTCCATATGTGCTTTACTTCCTTATTACTTTTACTGCACTTCCTTACGAACTCGCTTTCAAGTTACGTTTCCAAAAACAATTTTACGTCGGAAACGATTTCATCGTACGAACGCAGTTTTAATCGTCGAAAGTTTTTTCGCTGCACAAATTCACCCCCCCCCCCCCCCCCCCCCCTTAGTGCTCTTGATCCTAACATACACCTCCTCCTCGAGGTTCCTATTGAGGAATGCAGTTTTCACATCCATCTGCTAGATCTCATATTCATAGTGTGCTGCAATAGCCAATAGAATTCGGATGGATTTTAGCATTGCTACGGGTGAGAAGGTTTCGTCATAGTCAACACCTTGCCTTTGACGATACCTCTTAGCCACTAGCCTTGTTTTATAGGTCTCTGTCTTTCCATCTACTCTGATCTTTTTCTTAAAGATCTACTTGCAACCGATGGGTACAATGCCTTCGGGTACATCAATTAGGTTCCAAACCTTGTTGGAGTACATAGAATCCATCTCAGAATTCATGGCTTCTTGTCACTTCCCGTAGTCTATACTCATAATAGCCTCCTCGTAGGTCTGAGGATCAATATCCTCAACATCCTCTCCTCTAATATGTCCTACATATCTCTCAGGAGGATGGGATACTCTGCTGGATTTACGTAAAGTTGGAACTTGTGTATTAGGTACTTGAACAGACTCAGGTTGTAGAGTGGTGCTTGAGCTAGGTTCTCCAACCTCGCTCAACTCTATCATTCCCCCACTATCTCCGTCAAAAATGTGTTTCTTCTCAAAGAACACTGCTCTCTTGACTACAAAGACCTTTTGGTCCTCGAGATAATAGAAATAATATTCATAAGTTTCCTTGGGGTATCCTACGAACTTGCACCGCTCCGTCCTTGATTCCAACTTATCGGGGTTGTGTCTTTTAATATGGGCATAGCAATCCCAAATCTTAACAACCTTAAAATTGAGCTTCTTCCCTTTCCATATCTCATATGGTGTAGAGACTACCGACTTAGTTAGAACTCTGTTCAGAAGGTAAACTGCAATCTCTAGGGCATATCCCCAGAATGTGATGGGTAGGTCAGTGAAACTCATCATGGACTGTACCATGTCTAACAACGTACGATTCCTCCTTTCAAACACACCATTGAGCTAAGGTGTATAAGGAGGTGTCCATTGGGATAATATCCCAAGGTCCTCGAGGAACTGAGTAAACTCTATACTTAAGTACTCATCTCCTCGATCTGATCGAAGAGTCTTGATACTCTTCCAGTCTGGTTCTCCACTTCATTCTTATACTCTATGAATTTCTCAAAGTCCTCGGACTTATACTTCATTAAGTACACATATTCATACCTTGAGAAATCATCAGTAAAGGTAATGAAGTAGGAGTAACCACCAATGGCATAAGTTGACATGGGTCTACATACATCACTATGTATGAGTTCCAACAGCTCAGTGGCTCTCTCTCCAGTTCCACTAAATGGAGAGTTGGTTAGTTTTCCACGAAAGCAAGGCTCACAAGTTGCATATGACTCATAGTCGAATGGATCTAGATATCTATCCTTTAGTAACTTTTGAATCATTCCCTCATGGATGTGACCTAGCCTACAATGCCACAGGTTTGCACCGTTCACCTCATCTTGTTTCCTCTTGGACATACCTACATTCATGATATGTGGAGTAGTGTCTAGCATAAACAAACCTTTATGCACTATTCCTCTCACTAATCTCCTTGGTTTTGTCAGAATCTACAATAAATTACAGATGTGATAAGTAATGCTGGTATCCAATACCAATGCACTATAACAAAAATCTGACAATTGGAGATTGATCATGAATGTACTTGAAGCTTCTCCAAGCTTCTGTTTCGCCCTCTCTACAAGGTACTTTTTGTATTTCCTCTTTCAGTGCCCATCTATGCCACAGTGGAAGCACTGGCCTTTGTCTTTTGCCGGGTCTTTCTTAGCAACCTTTGCTTTACTTGGTCTACCCTTTCCCTTGCCCTTCTTAAGGGACTTTTCTGCTTTCTTTTTCTTTCTGGTCTCACTAGTGTAGAGAACTGGCTTCTCCTTTTTTTATAGTGCTCTTTTCCTCCCTCAACATATTGAGGAGCTCTGGGAGAGTCACCTCAAGCTTGTTCATATTAAAATTCATTATGAACTATGAAAAGGAATCTGAGAGAGACTAAAGCACAATGTCCACACACAAGTTATCCTCTAAGACCATTCCTAGACCTATGAGTTTCTCTATCAACTCAATCATCTTTAGGACATGGTTCTAAATCGATATCCCCTCAGTCATTCTAGCGTAGAAGAGGCTCTTGGATATCTCATATCGTTGAGTCATTCCTTGTTCCTTAAACAGTTTACGGACATGTAGGAAAATAGATCTAACATCTATCTTTTCATGTTGTCTCTGTAACTCAGGAGTCATAGAGCCTAACATGTAACACTAAGCAAGAGTGGAGTCATCAATGTACTTCACGTAGTAAGCTATCTCATCCTCGCTTGCCCCTTCCTCGGGCGTAGGCATCACTGTATCAAGGATGTATGTGATTTTCTCCGCTGTGAGAACAATTCTTAAGTTATGGAGCCAATCCGTATAATTTGGACCAGTGAGGTGGTTGGCATCAAATATGCCACGTAAAGGATTTAAAAGCAACATTTTCTAAAAATAAAGATGCAGCAAAAATGAATAACATGCAGATTTTGTAAAAAATAAACAATTAAGATATTGACTTCTATCTTAATATGCTCCCACTATTTTACTAGCAAGTCACACGACACCCTCAAAACATGAAACGGAAGTCTCCGACAGACTTCTCGTGGAGATCAGGATCCAATCAGCGTCTTAGTGTAACCTCGAGGGACTCGACCAATCACACTAAGCCCGAAAGGTAGGCAACTCTTACCGATCACAACTCCTTGTGATTCCCATCCTGTTCAGCCTCCTAATCACTATGGTCTCGAGGGACTCGACCAACCAATATGTTTAGTTATGTCAATACTATCGTTACAAGATGAGTTTGATTCGATAATATACCCTCGAGGGACTCGACTAAGAATACCATGTCCTCAGGTCACCGGTGACATCTCTATGTCGTAGGCAAGATAGCGAATCGTGATATAGGTGAGCCTCGAGGGACTCGACCAACTTAACCTACATCGGGAATCGGTCCCTACCTATAACGATGGAAGGCTATGTGGGTCAATCTAATTGCCTCAAGTTTACCGACTTAATATTATTGAAAGAGGGGTTTCTTGTTAGGATCAGAGTGGCATAAGGGGGGGGGGGGGGGGTGGGGGGGGGTGAATTAGTGCAGCGGATTAAAACTTGTAAGTTTAAAAATGAATTCGTAAATACGAGGAGATTTCATTTCAATAGTAACTTGAGTAGATGAAAACTGAAAGCTAGCAGTAGTGTAAATAACAATTTCAGGAAAGTAAGAACTCACACATTCAAGGAACATACCAATTTAAAGTAGTTCGGTCAAAATGACCTACATCCACTTGCGAAGCTTTCTTTGAAGAGGCTCCTAACTTCCACTAGCAAATCACTTTGAAGGGGAAGGACAAATACCCCTCTTACAACCTTTTACAGTGGTTCACACTCTTACAAATTTTCAATGAGAAAGAATGAGGTGAACACTCACGCAATTGAAAACAAGACTTGCTAAAGACTTTGCTAAGGCTTTTATCTCAATTTATTGCTTCTCAAAGGTTGTATTCTCTACTGAGAATTGAGGGGTATTTATAGACCCTAAGAGGTTTCAAATTTGGGCTCCAAATTTTGAATTCTCTTGGGTTCCTGATGCTGGCGGTGCCACCGCCTGTTAGTGGCGGTGCCACCACTTGTCAGTGTCTGACACTAACAGTGTCTATCCAATAATCTCTCATGGGCTCTTATTGGATCTCGTCCATGGGATCCAATAATTTAGGGGCTTATTGGATATCCAATAAGACAGGGGCTCTAGCGGATATCTTATATCCGAACCTATACTCATCACAATGCCTACCATATGTGTGTGACCCTCTAGGCCCAATATCGAGCTGGTCGTGAGTCATACCTATCAGAACTCCTTTTAACTTAGTGAATTATTATCTCTGTAATAATTCACTCGACTCATCGACTACAGATGTACTAGGCCACTACGCCGTAGTCCCCAAACGATACAAGGGAACCAATCCATTAAACTTGTATGTCCTCAATTACCATGTACCTATAGTCCCTTATCTATCTAATATCTCAAAGACCATATATCGAGCATGGTGCTGTCATACCCATACGGTTTCTACTCGAGTCTCACTCTAATCGGATTCTCCTGGAGAACTCTTTCTCTCTCAACCCGAATGACCTTGGCCAGGGATTTGTCTGAGCAAGAACACATGGGATATTCCTCTCATGATGCCGAGAGTGGATGATCCTCTATCAACACTCAATAGCCCTCGTAAGGTCGACTGCCACTCCCAATGACTAGCTATACTAGATCTGGGACATCCAAACCTATAAGTCTGGTTTCAAAGAGTGGAGCACTCATATAGGACATCCTTAGTGTCTTAAGTCTAAGGACCAGATACACCACTAGGACTATGGAATCGCTGTCTGACAATAAGGCATCATCAACCATCCAGCATTCCAAAAGCGAATCAATCAGTGAACTCATTCTCCAATGAGTACCTGTACTATATCCCTAGTGTCCCCACATGAGCAGCTATGTGACCAGCTAGATCCATCATATGGATGGGTATACAGCACACCAGTCTGTCCGGTTATCACGATGTCCCTCTCGAGTAACCTATGACCGGGATTATTTAGGATCTGTGTTTAAAGTTGAATCGGTCTCATTATTATGATCTCATCATGATCCGATTCCCATTGCACGTGTATATATGCAATAATCAATATAAAGTGATAAATGCCAAAATATAATAAGCAAAAAGATTTCGTGTCAAGTCACACGTGCCATCACTCACGTGATTGGCTTGCTGGGCACCTATGACTATCATCGACGATACTCCGGCAGACTTCCAACAAACTCCTGGACTTACGATGATCCTCTTAGCGAGTTCTGACGAACTTCTTTGGCAAGCTTTTGGACTTCTCGGATATTTTCTCGCAGAACCTCCGACGACCATCCGGACTTTTGTCGAGCTCTCGAACTCCCAACCTGATCTTGGTTTTGACTCCGGCGTAACACCTGCTGCATGTCTTACTGCCATCGTAGTTAATCCTGCATATGTAAAATAAACTTCGATCTAGATAATTAATACTAAGTATTAATCAAGTTGTCCGACATGTCATTGGTCCCTCGACGCTTCGTCCGATTCTTCGGCGCATCGTCCTCTCCTACGGCCTATTGCCAAATCGGCCAGTTGACTCCGCAACTCCGATATCCTTAGCGCAATACTTGCTCTTCTTGGATCGTTGCCCAAATCCACGGTCCGAAGCCTTCTGTTGATATATCGACCGATCCACCGGCCCGACGTCAAATCTTCTGACATGTTCCTCTAGCCCAACATGATTTTTCCTACTTTAATTATCTCATCCTGATCGAAGCATCCTGCGTCACTTAAAACACAAATTAAAACATAAACACAATAATCAATTGGTTTCATCATCAAAATATGAGATTCAACACGAGGCTTTGTTAGGCGTTCGTACTGCGTAGGCTGACGATAGTACCACTAGTTATCAGGGGAGCAAGTGGTGGTACCACCCAGTATTGGCGGTGGTACCACCAATACCCCAGAAACCCAAGATGAGTTATCTTTTGGCTTTACTTTTGAAGTCATTTGGGGCCTATAAATACCTCACTCTTTCTTGCATGAAAGAGCATGAAAAGTGTATAAAAATCTAGAGATTTTGAGTTGTAAAAATCTTGAAAATGTGATAAGCGTCCTCCACCTCCTACTTAAGATTTATGATCATTCTAAGAGATATGTGATTGGTCTCCTAAACCTATGAACAGGAGAAAGAGTTATAAGAAGGTAATTGGTCTTCGTCTATTGAAAGAAGACTGTTAGTGAACGTCAATGGCCTCGACGAAGAAGGAATCGGGAGTGGACGTAGGTCACGACGACCGAACCACTAAAAATCCAGTATGCTCTCTTCTTTACTATTTATCTTTATTGTTTACTTTTTTTTTTTTTTTGCTCACTCTACCTTGCACCTACTTTAAGTCAAGTGCACTTGATATTTACTTAAATTGATAAAAAAAAAAATTGTTAAGCACTAATTCACCCCCCCCCCCTCCCTACCTCTTAGGGAATTGGATAATCCCAAGAAACAATTATGAAAAATTAAGATTTGCACATAACCATTAAAGCGTAATCCCGAGACTAATCATCTATATTGTGTGTAATAGTTGAAATATAGATTAGCATAATCCTGAGACTAATCATCTATACTTTGTGTAATAGTTGAAAAATAGATTAAAGGAACATAGTTCATGTTGAATCTCGGATTTTGATGATGAAGTCAATTGTCATTTGTTATCTAATCTATATGTTGAGATAAGTGTGTAGGATTAACTACGATGAAAGTAAGACATGCAGCAGGATTTGCGTCGGAGTCAAAACAATGATCACATTGGGAGTTCGAGAGTTCGACGGAAGTTCGGACAGTCGTAAGAGGTTCTGCGGGAACAAATCCGAGAAGTCCATAAGCTTGCCAAAGAAGCTCGTCGGAACTCGCCAAGTGAATTGTCGCAAGTCCAGGAGTTTGCCGGAAGTCCGTAGGAGCATCACCGAGGGTTCATCGGATGATCGACGGAAGTTCGCCGGAAGCTCGCCGGAAGAAGCGATTGACGCACCGGAGCAAGTTACAGTAAATGTCTTAGGGAATATCGTAGTTAGCACAATGATTAAGTTAGAAATGGGAGGTGATCCCATTAACTTAATCTTGGGGCAATTCGGCCCCTGAAAAACCCAAATTGGGCCAAATGGATCAACCCATTCGGACCCTGATTTTTGCCAAGCGGTTGAACCGCACAAGGCAGGAAATTGCACCGCCTAGGCTTAGTCTCCGAGCGAGACTGGGAGGTGCAACCGCTCCAGCCAGGCGGTGGCACCGCCTGGGCTCAGTCTCCGAGCGAGATTGGGCGGTGCAACCTCCCCTGACATGAGGTGGCACCGCTTGAGCTCGGTCTTCGAGCTCTGCCAGGCGGTGCAACCACCTCAGTCAGGAGGTGCAACCGCCTGAGCTCGGTCTTCGAGCTCTGGCAGGAGGTGCAACTGCCACTGACAGGAGGTAGCACCGCCTAGAGGCTCAGTCTTCAAGATCTGTCAAGCGGTGCAACCGCTCCAGTTAGGAGGTGCAACCGCCTGATCCCGGAATTCCGGGAATTGACAGTTTTGAGCTCCAAATTTGAACTGGGTTGGGGCCTATAAATACCCCACCCATTCAGCACTGAAATAGCATGAACTTACACCGAAATCTTGATCTTTTTCTGTGATTCTTAGAGCTCAAAATTGTTGTAAAGGCCAAAAGTTCTTCTCCCTCTTTTCTTCTAAGTTTTGAGTTGTAAAGAGAGGAGAGAAAATTCTGTAAGGGTTGTCTCCTAAGCCCGTCAAAAGGAGTGAAACTGTAAAAGGGTGGTTGGCCTTCGCCTATTGAAGGAAGGCCTCTAGTTGACGTCGGTGACCTCGTCGGTGGAGGAAGCCAAAAGTGGAGTAGGTCAAGATTGACCGAACCACTCTAAATCTCGGTTTGCATTTACTTTGAGCATCTTATCTTTACTGTAGACCTCCTCAATAGCTTACTACCTTCTGTGTTTTTATGAACGTGTTTCAAGGTTCATTGCTTTCCGAATCGGGGTTTAAGACGCAAATCAGTTTTATCGTACGAACGTCATATTTCAGTTTGCGCTTACGTTCTGATTTCCATTATAACTGTAAACTGTCTTTATATCTTTGCTTTAACTGCATCTCGCCTTATCTCAAGTTAACGTAGTTTACGAATCAGCTTTTATACCGAAATCGCATTTATCGTACGAACATCGTATTTCAGTTTGTGCTTATATTCTGATTTCCATCATACCTGCAAACTGCGTTCATATCTTTGCTGCATCTCTCCTAGTTAAAAGTTGAAGTGATTTACGAATCGGCTTTCTTACCAAAATCACTTCTATCGAACGAACGCAGTTTTCGATTTTAATCTTAGAAGGTTTTCCGCTGCACTAATTCACCCCCCCCCCCCCCCCCCGCCCTCTTAGTGCTCTTGATCCTAACAATTGGTATCAGAGCGGGGTTAACTCTCTAACGGATTAAAACCCAAGAGAGATGGCATACGCCGGAAACCAAGAGGGCCACTCTATTACACGTCCACCCATGTTCAATGGGACGGACTACACCTTTTGGAAGACCCGAATGAGGATCTTTCTTATTTCTATGGATTTTAAACTTTGGAATCTTATCGAAAATGGATTTTCGAAGTCTTCTCTTCCAATGATCGATTGGAATGAATTGGAGAAGAAGGCTTTCGCTCTTAATGCAAAGGCTATGAATGCCTTATTTTGTGCACTTGATAAAAATGAGTTCAACCGTGTTTCGTTTTGTGATACCACATTTGATATTTGGCACACACTCGAAGTGACTCACGAAGGCACAAGTAGAGTGAAAGAGTCAAAAATCAACCTTTTGTTACACTCTTTCGAATTTTTTCGGATGAAACCGAGTGAGACTATTGGCGACATGTTTACCCGTTTCACGGATGTCGTCAACGGTCTAAAAGGACTTGGAAAAAGTTTTTCGGATTTTGAGCTCGTAAATAAGATTCTAAGATCCCTTCCTAAGAGTTGGGATCCTAAAGTCACTACTATTCAAGAGGCGAAAGATCTAAACAACTTCCCTCTTGAAGAACTAATCGGGTCATTAATGACCTACGAGATGACTTGCAAAGCTCATGAAGAGCAAGAAGACATCCTTCCAAAGAACAGGAAGGATATGGCACTTAAAATTTCAGAAGACCACTTGAGAGAAAACTCAAGTGATGAGGACTGTGACGATGACTTGGCACTTCTAACAAGAAAATTTAAAAAATTCATTAAAATAAACAAGTTTAAGAATGAAACAAAAAATAAATTTGAACCCAAGAAGGACCAAGTTATTTGCTATGAGTGCAAGAAGCCGGGACACTACAAGAGTGATTGTCCCCAAGTTAAGAAGAGAACATCAAAGAAGAAGGCGCTCAAAGCAACATGGGTTGACTCGAGCACATCTGAAGAAGAGGAGTCCAACACCGAGCAAGTTGCTCATTACGCCTTAATGGCCATCAGATAGGAGGTAACGAATTTAATAGATGTAGATTTATCATTTGATGAATTATTAAATGCCTTCCATGACTTATTTGATGAATTCAAGACTATTAGTAGAAAATATAAATTGCTAAAAAAGGAGCATGATAGTCTTACTTGTAATTTTGATAAGTTAAAAACTGAATATCATGATGATTTAAGTTCATGCACAAAATGCCATGATCTAGAAACTCTCCAAAAGGAAAACTTACTACTTAAGGACACCTTAAAGAAATTCAAGGTTGGTAGCAAGTCATTGAACATGATCCTTGCAAACAAGGGTCACGTTCCCAAAAGAAGTGGAATCGGATTTGTGAGAAGTCCTCACCAAAATCCAACCACCTTCATAAAATGCCCCATCTTTCATGTTCAACACCAAAGCAAATGTAACTTTTGTTGCAAACTTGGACACAAAACGCATTATTGTCCATTCAAGAAAATTAGTCCGAATAAATTAATTTGGGATCCTAAAGGAAACATGACAAATTCTATGCAATATGATAAACAATATAGATCTATTTTTGAGGCACCCAAAAGCAAATGGGTTCCTAAAAATCATCCTTTCTTGTAGAAACCTATACCATCGCAAGCTAGGAGCAACAGATGGTACCTTGATAGTGGATGCTCAAGGTATATGACCGGAGATCCATCTCAATTCTCTAAGCTCACTAGCATAGACGAAGGCTATGTCACCTTCGGAGATAACAACAAGGGTAAAATCATTGGCAAAGGAACCATAGGTAACAAATCCAACTTCTTTATTGAAGATGTTTTGTTAGTTAATGGTTTAAAACATAACCTCTTGAGCATTAGTCAATTATGTGATAAAGGATATATTGTCAGATTTGAATCTAATGCTTGCATCATTGAAAAACCACACAAAAACATGTCTATGATTGCATTAAAACAAAATAACGTATACACTATTGACATCAATGATTTGTGTAATGAAATGTGTTTTTCGGTTTTGAATGAGGATGCTTGGCTATGGCATAGAAGATTAGGTCATGCTAGCATGAAACTAATCACTCAAATATCATCCAAAGAACTTGTAAGAGGAATTCCTCATATCAAGTTCATCAAAGATAATGTATGTGATGCTTGCCAATTAGGTAAACAAATTAAGGAGAGTTTCAAATCTAAGAATCAAATAAGCACCTCTAGGCCCTTACAATTGATCCATATGGACTTGTTCGGACCAATCTCTACATCAAGTCTAGGAGGTAGCAAATACGCCTTCATCATTGTAGATGACTATAGTAGATATACATGGACTTACTTCTTAAAACAGAAAAATGAATGATTTAGATATTTTACCAAGTTTTGTAAACTTGTTCAAAATGAGAAGGGGTCTATGATTTCGTCAATTAGAAGTGATCACGGTGGAGAATTTCAAAACCATGATTTCCAAGAATTTTGTGAACTCAATGGATACAACCATAATTTCTCTACTCCAAGAAATCCTCAACAAAATGGAGTAGTAGAAAGAAAAAATCGAAATTTACAAGAAATGGCAAGAACCATGTTGAATGAACATAGCCTACCCAAATATTTTTGGGCCGAAGCCGTAAACACCGCATGCTATATTTTGAATAGAGTTCTGGTAAGACCCTTACTCACCAAAACTCCTTAAGAGTTATGGAACAACAAAAAACCCAATGTTTCATATTTTAAAGTCTTTGGGTGTAAGTGTTTTATCTTGAATGAAAAGGATAACTTAGGAAAATTTGATGCTAAATCCGATGAAGGAATCTTTCTTGGTTATTTTTCGGTTTCTAAAGCTTTTCGTATCTTCAATAAAAGAACCTTAATTATTGAAGAATCCATTCATGTTATTTTCAATGAGATTTCCGAAATTAGGAAAAACGATTTTGATGATGATGTTAATTTTGATTCCTTGAATTTAAATGAAACCCCGTCTCCAACTAGCAACTCGGATGCATCCACTTCCGAAACATCCTTACTCAAGGATTGGAAGTATGTAGATGCTCATCCTAAGGAGCTAATCTTAGGAGACACATCAAAGGGGGTTCAAACACGATCTTCTCTTAAAAATTTTTGTGCGAACGCCGCTTTTCTCTCCCAAATTGAACCCAAATGTGTTGACGAAGCCATGAAAGATGATTCATGGATTATCGCAATGCAAGATGAATTGAATCAATTTGAGAGAAATGAGGTGTGGAAGCTTGTTCCTAGGCCAAATGAATATTTAGTTATTGGTACTGAATGGGTATTTAGAAACAAGCAAGATAAAAATGGTATCGTGATTAGAAACAAGGCTAGATTAGTGGCCAAAGGTTTTAACCAAGAAGAAGGTATCGATTACGAAGAAACCTTCGCTCTTGTGGCTCGATTAGAAGCCATAAGGATGCTCCTTGCTTATGCTAGTAGTAATAATTTGAAGTTGTTTCAAATGGATGTTAAAAGCGCTTTTCTTAATGGCTTTATTTCTGAAGAAGTCTATGTTGAACAACCTCCTGGATTTGAAAATAATAGCCTCCCTAATCATGTGTTTAGATTAACTAAAGCTCTCTATGGTTTAAAACAAGCCCCGAGGGCTTGGTATGAGAGACTTAGTTCTTTTCTTATTGAAAATGATTTCACAAAAGGCAAGGTTGATACTACATTATTCATCAAGAATTTTGAAAATAATTTTCTCATTGTTCAGATTTATGTTGACGATATTATCTTTGGTTCCACGAATGAATCTCTTTGTGAATCATTTGCTAAAACTATGAGTCTTGAATTCGAAATGAGTTTAATGGGAGAATTAACATTCTTCTTAGGCTTACAAATCAAACAACTAAGCAATGACATCTTTATTAGTCAAACTAAATATGCTATGAATTTACTAAAAAAGTTTAATATGAATAACTCAAAGGCTATTAACACTTCTATGAGCACCTCCACTAAGTTAGAAATTGATGAAAGTGGAGAAAGCTTCGATCAAAAAACTTATAGGGGTATGATAGGAAGTTTACTTTACCTCACTGCAACTAGACCAGACATCATGTTCAGTGTAGGACTTTGTGCTAGATTTTAATCAAACCCTAAGATATCTCATCTCAAAGCAGTTAAAAGAATACTTAGATATCTTAATGGTACCACAAATCTAGGATTATGGTACCCAAAATCAGAGAATCTTGAGTTAATTGCTTGTGCTGATGCGGACTTTGCTGGCTGTAGACTAGATAGAAAAAGCACATCAGGAACATGTCAA
Source organism: Musa acuminata AAA Group (assembly GCF_036884655.1). Taxonomy (NCBI): domain Eukaryota; kingdom Viridiplantae; phylum Streptophyta; class Magnoliopsida; order Zingiberales; family Musaceae; genus Musa; species Musa acuminata. Next base: position 10,721,659 of record NC_088328.1, on the reverse strand, counting down.
TTTTTAGGACATGCCCTTGTTTCCTGGTCATCTAAGAAGCAAAACTCAGTTGCACTATCAACAACCGAAGCTGAATATATTGCAGCAAGTGCATGCTGTGCACAAGTTATATGGATGAAAAACACCTTAGAAGATTATAAAGTTCATCTTAAAAATATTCCCATTAAATGTGATAACACAAGTGCAATATGCTTAACAAAGAATCCTATACAACACTCAAGAACAAAACATATTGATATTAGACATCACTTTATACGAGATCATGTTACTAATCATGACGTAATCATAGAGTTCATTGATACTAAACATCAACTAGTTGATATTTTTACAAAACCTCTAAGTGAAGAGCAATTTGATTTCATAAGAAGAGAATTAGGAATGTTGATGTGTCCGAATACATAAACTAGTTAAAATTATTTTTCAGACTTTATTGAATGATCAAATCACTTGACTGCCATTACATGCCTAAATAATATGTTATAAATTATATGTTGAATACAAAAATGTTTTGTCTTCATGATTGTATTTGAAAATCTGTAGCATAGTCTTGTCCGAATGCATGAAAGTGTTCATTTCATTTTCGGATTCGCTTAACAATTGGAATGCTAAAAATCGGATTTTCTCATACACTCTTATGAAAAATATTTTTCTGAAATGGATTTGATTAAATGATTCCTGCTCATGAATTTCATCTTGAAATATGGATGATAGTATTTTTACTTGCAAAGAGCTGTTTCACACACATATCTTGACTGAAAGTAAACTCACAAATAGCTGGTATCACAAATGGCCTTCCTCCTTCATGCAAAAAGATTATAACAAATAAAAAGGAAGAAGTATTCAAAGCAATCTACGTATCATGCCTTCCTTTTTATGCTTGATTTCCTATCACTGACTATTGGAAAATAACATGAACCCAGTAAAGGCATGAACAATTATCGCACTTATGCTCAAAATTTGCTTATATTGTTCTCCTCGTATCACAACTACCATGCTTTTTATTGATGACACAGGGGGAGAAATATATGAATTGATGCTATAAACATTGATGCTATGATTATGCCATGCTTGCATCACCAAGAGATATATGAACAGATGCTATGATTAATTTGCATTATGCCTTGTTTGTATCGTGTCAAGATATCAAACAAAAAACTTGCATCGTAATTCTACGAGTTGATATCTTACCATGTGATGAAATGCAATAATTGCTAAAACATTTGAGATGTGTGCATCATGTAATGATATCAAAATCTTACTTCGCAGCTTTACATGTTGATATCTTACAATATGATGAATTGCTACTATTACCATCATTCAAACTTGTTATGTAAAATTTGAAAATGAATGTCAAGCCTTGACATCATCTTTAGAGAGATACATCATGATGGGAGTATTGATAAGTTTAAATGATTTTAACTTATCAATATGTCTCTTGAATTCTAAGGTTTTGAATTCAAGAATGACTTATCTCAAGTATGGCATATAGACAGGGGGAGTTAAGGTTAACTCCATTATCAATTGATTGTCATCATCAAAAAGGGGGAGATTGTTGAATCTCGGATTTTGATGATGAAGTCAATTGTCATTTGTTATCTAATCTATATGTTGAGATAAGTGTGCAGAATTAACTACGATGAAAGTAAGACATGCAGCAGGAGTTGCGCCGGAGTCAAGACAATGATCACGTTGGGAGTTTGAGAGTTCGACGGAAGTTCGGACAGTCGTCGGAGGTTCTGCGGGAACAAATCCGAGAAGTCCATAAGCTTGCCAAAGAAGCTCGTCGGAACTCGCCAAGTGAATCGTCGCAAGTCCAGGAGTTTGCCGGAAGTCCGCAAGAGCATCACCGAGGGTTCATTGGATGATCAACGGAAGTTCGCCGGAAGCTCGCCGGAAGAAGCGATTGACGCACCGAAGCAAGTTGCAGTAAATGTCTTAGGGAATATCGTAGTTAGCACAATGATTAAGTTGGAAATGGGAGGTGATCCCATTAACTTAATCTTAGGGCAATTGGGCCCCTGAAAAACCCAAATTGGGCCGAATGGATCAACCCATTCGGACCCTGATTTCTGCCAAGCGGTTGAACCGCCCAAGGCAGGAGGTTGCACCGCCTGGGCTCAGTCTCTGAGCGAGACTGGGAGGTGCAACCGCTCCAGCTAGGCGGTGGCACCGCTTGGGCTCAGTCTCCGAGCGAGACTGGGCGGTGCAACCTCCCTTGACAGGAGGTGGCACCGCCTGAGCTCGGTCTTCGAGCTCTGCCAGGCGGTGCAACCGCCTCAGTCAGGAGGTGCAACCGCTTGAGCTCGGTCTTCGAGCTCTGGCAGGAGGTGCAACCGCCCCTGACAGGAGGTAGCACCGCCCAGAGGCTCAGTCTTCGAGCTCTGCCAGGCGGTGCAACCGCTCCAGTCAGGAGGTGCAACCGCTTGATCCCGGAATTCCGAGAATTGAAAGTTTTGAGCTCCAAATTTGAACTGGGTTTTGGCCTATAAATACCCCACCCATTCAGCACTGAAATAGCACGAACTTACACTGAAATCTTGATCTTTTTCTGTGATTCTTATAGCTCAAAATTGTTGTAAAGGCCAAAAGTTCTTCTCCCTCTTTTCTTCTAAGTTCTGAGTTGTAAAGAGAGGAGAGAAAATTCTGTAAGGGTTGTCTCCTAAGCCCGTCAAAAGGAGTGAAACTGTAAAAAGGTGGTTGGCCTTCGCCTATTGAAGGAAGACCTCTAGTTGACGTCGGTGACCTCGTTAGTAGAGGAAGTCAAAAGTGGAGTAGGTCAAGATTAACCAAACCACTCTAAATCTCGATTTGCATTTACTTTGAGCATCTTATCTTTACTACAAACCTCCTCAATAGCTTACTGCCTTCTGTGTTTTTACAAACGTGTTTCAAAGTTCAGTGCTTTCCGAATCGGGGTTTAAGACGCAAATCAGTTTTATCGTACGAATGTCGTATTTCAGTTTGCACTTACGTTCTGATTTCCATTATAACTGCAAACTGCCTTTATATCTTTGCTTTAACTGCATCTCGCCTTATCTTAAGTTAAAGTAGCTTACGAATCAGCTTTTATACCGAAATCGCTTTTATCGTACGAACGTCATATTTCAGTTTGCGCTTATATTCTGATTTCCATCATAACTGCAAACTGCGTTCATATCTTTGCTGCATCTCTCCTAGTTAAAAGTTGAAGTGATTTACGAATCGGCTTTCTTACCAAAATCACTTCTATCAAACGAACGCAGTTTTCGATTTTAATCTTAGAAGGTTTTCCGCTGCACTAATTCACCCCTCCCCTCTTAGTGCTCTTGATCCTAATAGTTCATTCACTCTATTACCTTCAAATGAAAGGTATTTAAACAAATGAAGTTCAAACTTCATGAAGCACTTCATTAACCACATTGTATATGCATCCAGCGGCCACTTTATTATTTTTTTATTTTATTTTTTAGTTGTTTCAATTTTGATATTTGAAAATTTTAAGTTTTGTGAGGGATTGTTGGATTTAATTTTAAAATAATTTTTTTAAATATTATTTATGAAAGGATATGTCCCTTGGACATGTACTATTTCATGATAGTCTGTTTTTCGTTATTTGATTTTTGCTGCTTAGTTTCATGAAAGAATCTTCTCAAGTGACTCCACGATCATGCTTGCAGGATAAATAATACTAGTTGAATCGTGAGGTGAAAATAGAGATAAGACTTCATCTTAAAACAACATGTATGTGCGTTAACGTTCTTTCCACGCTTTTTTTCTTATATTTTTATTAATTTCTTAATCATAATACCCTACATTTTACCCCAACAAATATTTGGTCGGAGCAGGTAACCATGTCAGAGAAAAGATAGATAGATATATCATTGAGATGCACATAGACACGTGAGAGACTTCCAAGCTGCAAGTTTCTTGTGTTTACACATTACAGATAATGTAAGGATTAATTACAACACGATGATTCTGTTCTCAAGCATCATTCAATGCATGTTAGTGTTCATTCCCATTCCGAACTCCCAACCATGACCTATCTGGTTTTGTTCATAATGCTCCTCATCTTTGTCAAGAACAGGCTGGTGGTGGGTCTTCCTACTTCCTTCACATTTATCGGTGTCTTTAAATCCACAAACTTGCTTTTCAATACAAGTGGGCAGTCACAAGGCGATTAGCCAAGCAACCACACCCTAACTCATCTATTGATTTTAGTATTAGAAGCCTATTTGGCTGTGTCATTACACTGCACAATATTTTCACTCGTTCTCACAAGAGTTCATCTATCTTTTGGATCTACAATATGGTTATTGATTTCTTGAAATGGACAATATTCATTATCCTACAAAGACTTCACAGTTAGACAGTAGAAAATGACAAAAAATAGCTCCATCAAATCTGCCACATCAGCATAAATTAAAACAGAAAATATTCTCTGAATAAAAATAATTTAAAATTTATTTTTTTAACCTTAGAAGCTAGAAACACCATGTCAAAGAAATCCTTTGGCAACAACTTAGGTTCTTCTCTCTCCTTTCTCTATTATTCCCTATAGAAATTCGATTGTTGATCTAAGCATCAGAGGATTAAGTTGGGAACATACATAATGATAGTCTTCTCTTGCAGGAATAACTCAACTCAAGGCTTTCGAAATCAGCCATCCCTCCTCGAGGCACCAATGACATTGAGGAACATTTCGTTCGAAGTATGAGTGCCACTGTTTTCTAGATGCAAGCATTACATGTTTCTGTCTCATGATCACTCAAGAGAAACACAAAATTGCAGAGGCTATTGCTCTCTAACTACCCCTTCCATTATGAGATTACAGAACCAACTCAAAAGTTTCCTTATGCTACCTTACTGCTGCGTAAAATCACTTCCATTAGTTGTTAAGTAGCAGTCACACTAGAGCACATCACCTACTGCCATCGTCTTGGAGGCCTGGCCGGTGATGACATTGTAACCTGGCTTGTGCTTTTTCGTGAGCGTGGCATTGTAAGAGAAGCTTGAGAAAACATCAAATAGAAGAACATAATTAGTAAATGAAGATGTTAGAATTCCTTCGCAAAATCAACATATTGTCTTTTCTTGTTCAAACTAGCATGAACTATGACTTCCTAATGATATATTTAAATCAGATGCTGCAGATGACAGTGAAGTTGAATTCCAGAGGAACCATTTTATTATCCTTGATATGTAGCTGATTCTGAAGATATATAGATTTAACAGTCAAGAGATACAGAGATAGTTCAATCACAAATTTGAGAAGAGGAATGTTGGACACTGAATTGCTATGTTTGAAATTAAAGCTTACTTGGAGGCCTCAATGCATTATTTGTTTTTGGCAAGAATGCTGTGCTATGCGCAGTCTTCTTCGGAGGTGGTTTAGGTATCGATGCTGGAATTTTAGGCCTACATTTATTATATTGAAGAGGTAATCATATATCTATAATTATGACAAATGAAGAACCTGGAGCTCATTGTAGGCTGTTAATGCATGAATACAGAAATTACTTACATCTTCACTTTTGGGGCTTCAGATGATTTCTTCTGTTCAGGAAAGAGGCTGAACTCAACAACACTGCCCAGTGAGCCATCTGTTTCTGTCCCCATGGAAAGTACGCCATCAGATATATCACTCAGATGCTCCTCTGCATCTTCATCACCAAAGCCCAAAAGCTCAATATCTGCAGAAGCCTGAGCTGAGATCCCTCCTGTGTGCTTCAGCTGCATAAAGGTGTCCTGGTTTTTGTTATCATCTACTGACTTCTGTGAACCATATTCAAAATGATCTCCAATCTCTGAGCAGTTCTCAGATTTTCTGGCTGCTTCGTTATTGTTGTTCAGCAGCTTTCCAGTCGATGTCCTCTGTTTATGTTGCATGGTCCCAGCTAAGGTTGAAGTGCGAGCAGGAGAGAAGGAATTGTATCTCAAGAAATTGTTGCTATTCCTTTCGTTCTTTATACTGGGAGACCTTGATATGAAAGCTTTTAGTTTCAGTTGTTCAATCTCCTCATCTTTCTTTGCAATTGTATCTTTAAGTGATGTCACCTGAAATGGCAAATATAATAAACAGATCACATGCAGAACTTAATCTTAGGACATAAGACTTGAACTATGATACTGAATTGCAAAGGGCATCTTGGTATTCATGATTGTTGGCCATTTAGTTCTATATTATGTCAGTTTTACTCATGACTTCAACAAGTTCTTGTATTAGCTACTTCCTCTGCATGGGGAAGAAACATTGGAAAAGAACACAGGAGACGATCTATGCAAAAATTTATAATATGGCAAAGTACTGAACTCAAATAATTACTTCCCAGAAGCTACCTCAAAATTCAAGTTGATAATGCTCATAGAACTCCTAGAAACATTGCATTCTCAAGATTATGCAAGAAAGCCAGTTTTAATTGACAGTATGCCTGAACAAATGAATATGTAAACTCTAAATATACATCCATATAGTGGGTTAAATCCCGTAGTTTCATCAAAAAAGGAAACTTAAGAAACAACATGGAACAGCTGGAGGCTAATTAAAGATTACCCCCCTATAGTTAGACTCTTTTGCATTTCGATATCTAAACTTAAAAAATTTATATTAGAATCCCTATAATTATGAAAGTGAAATATTTAACTTCATTTACTCTAACAACGTTGGTTTTACTAACGGAAGATACAACACATACAAAAATAACACAAAATGATGGGCAAAAAGATAATTTTAACGTCTCAGTTATGTTTTCGGTGGTGGCGGACGATAGTGCCGCTGGGGCCTGCGTGTGGCTGTTGCGAATGAGGAGGGATAGCGGTGGTGAGAGGTGAGGCAACGGGAGAGGAGAAAGAGGACGATGTAGATATCAATGCTTTGCATCTGCATTGACGCTGCTCAGCAACTACGTCGGCGCCAATGCCGATGCAAAGTGGCAAAAGGGCTGCTCGGCATCTGCGTCGGCGCCGATGCAGATGTAGAGCACCGCTCGACATTTGCATCAACGCTGACGTAGATGCAGATGCAGATGCAAAGCAGCGCCACTTTGCATTTGCGTCGGTGCCGACAACGATGCGGGGAAGGGCAGTGGTACTCTACATCTGCATCGATGCCGACAATGATTCAGAGAAGAGCAGTGCTCATCCTTCACCCCTTCTCCGATCCCTCATTCTTCTTCCCTCTTTCGTTGCTCAATATATGCAAGGGGGAAAGAACGATGAGCGATGCTCGGCATCTCCGCATCGTTCTGCATCGCTCATCCTTCTTTCTCCCTTGTGTATGCCGAGAGGCAAAAGGGGAAAGAAGGATGAGGAATAGGGGAAGGGGGCAAGAAGGATGAGCACCGCCCTTTCTCGCATCGTTGTCGACACTGATGCAGTTACAGAGTAATGCTATTCTACATTTGCATTGGCACCGATGTAGATGTCGAGTGGCCCTTTCGTTGCTTTGTATCTGCATTGGCATAAACGCAGTTGCCGAACGATATCGACATAGATGCAAAGCATTGACATCTGCATTGTCCTCTTCCTCCTCTCCCTTTGCCTTACCTTTCGCCGTCGCTCTCCTTCCTCATGCTCCTCTCCTGGCAAGAAGACGTAGAAGTCCTAGCATTCTCACCGACCACAAGCACCCACAACCCTCAACGGTGCTGTCATCCGTCACCACCAAAAACATAAATAGAGTTAAATGTTTTACTTTTATAAGTATAGGGATTTCAATATAAATTTTTTAAGTCTAGGGACTTGGATGCTAAGGAGGTTTAACTACAAGAGTAATTTGTAATTAGCTCAATAACGGATGATGCAAAAGTGTGTATTATATGTCATCACAAGGAAGATTCATCATTATATATCTTAAATTAATTGTAACTCATCCTGGTCCATGTTAGTCATTCACTATTACAATAGATTAATTTAGCTAAGCTAGAGTATGCTGCTTATGAATTTTAGCCATTTTATTGAGAGGATATTATGGTGCCTAATGTTCAATTCCTTTAGTATTTCTTTAGATTTCATCATAGTGATTGAGGAGAACAGACAATCTCATTTTAGTTGATGAAGTCTCATGCCTCATTATAATGATTTGCAGGGAGGAAAATTGAAATGGCACCAGCCAAGAAAAGAACCTGCTCCATCAAATCTCTGACGTCTTTGCCCTCTTTTTGGCTCCTTGCTGCACCTAGCTCCACCCCAGATACCCTTTCAGCAAACTTCAAGGTGCTTAAGGTCTCTGAATAAGATCCTACATCTGGATTTATATGTACAAACATCAGTGTCTTAGCATGTCCACCTGCATCAAAAAATATTAAGTGTGTAAATTAGCTATACCATGACAAACTCACAAAACAAGATGCCACAAACTAAAGCAGAAGATAGGAAAACCACCTAAAGAACTTTGTAGTACTTGAGTAAGCTTGCTATTTCTGTATGGTACGTGGGTATTCTTCTGTGATAGAGCAAAGATGACATCTCCAAGAGCAGATAAAGACTTATTGATATGTTGTGCTTCCTTGAGCCTTTCTCCAATAACCTCGGAACGTTCGATTCTCTCACTTCCAGCAAGATCCACCAGATGAAGTGAACCACGCAAGGTAGCTCCAGTTTTCAGATCCATTCCTTGAACATGAACAGTAAGAATACTGTACAAGGAACAACTACTTAATTATGGAGAAAGCATTAAATCATTTGAAGGTATATGTCCACACATAGATGATCAGTGACTAAAACCTGTGTGACCGGCTGCTTCTTTCATTCAAGGAAGTGGCACTAACAGCCCTGTTGGTCTGTCCTATCCCCATCAGTTCCAGCACATCCAAAGTCGATTGAACAGTATGCATGCTAGCATCAGGGACAGCAAGTCCATTGGGCAGGGAAGTGGTCATGATTCCAAGTGTGTGAAAGCTAAGGAAAACAATCTGACAAAGAACTTAGGAAATTTAATTTAAAAGAATTATTGTGAGAAAAGGATTAAGTCGAACTATTCAGAATAAAATAACAGGAAACATGTCTAATAAAACCCAAACGACAATGCATTAAATTGAGGTATCATATGCAGACAAAATTCCAATGAGCTTTCTCCAATTAAAGGATATCTTTTTTGTGTGCTATCATTTGCAAGTAAATCACGCACTTGCTCGTTGTATACTTCGACCATCTGAACACCCACTTCATATATAAATGTCTCTATTCTAGTCTGAGAAATTTGAAAAAGGTCATTCAGAGCTCGATAGTTGACACCCCAATCTGTTTCAGATGATGAATCAGGCCCTGTCTGGAAGAAGAATTTTGTTTCCAGAGTAGGATCATCTATTAGTGAAGACGAAATTTCATTCTTTAGAAACATCTTCATTAGAGCTGAAGATGAGAAAAGGATAATTGGATTTTGCCTACCATTGTGTAGGTTTTTCCTGATCCAGTCTGACCATAAGCAAAGATGCATACGTTGTAACCATCAAGGATAGATTGTATTAAAGGCCGAGTGTCCAAGAACACCTCCTCTACATGTATGAAAAAAAAAAATCTTAGACATAGATTGCAATACCAATCTGAACCTACATAACAATAATAAAATATGTTGTCCTAGTGAAACTACAAAAGTCACAGGTAATACTTGGTACAATCGAAGAAAAGACATGCTATAAATAACATGAACATAAAGCACAAGGTAAAAAGTTTTGCAGCTATATGGTCAAAACCTTGAGTAGCAGTAGGACCAAAAACCTTGTTAAAATTGAATACCCTTTGTCCATCTTTTCCCTGTTTAGTGGGATTTGCCAGAATTAGCTCACCATTCTCACCAATATAATATATGGTGCTTTGTTTTTTATTTTCCCCAGAAAGATATGGCCTTATCCGACAATATACTCTAATATTTCCTGTCAATAATGTATAAGCAGTCTGAATTAAGTGTTAACAGAAAGATGAACATTAGAACTTCTAAGTAGCACTTCCATGTTTAATGGACACCTTTTAGTTCCTGGACCTCATTGTATAACCTCCGGTTTTCTTCAAGGACTGAATGATAATTTCCTGCTGCATCCGTTAATACTTTCAGCTTTTGGCCTGTATGCAATACAGAAAGATGAATGAAAAAACTATGTTAAGATGTTAAGGCTAAAATCTGAATTAGCAAATTCTTACCAAAATTAGTAAATTCTTCAAACCATCTCTTCTCTCTATCCACTATTTGAAGCTTGATGGAATCAAAGGATAATCTCAAACCCTGGCACAGTTAATGGTTACTTTTTAAGTGGCATGTGAAAGAAAGCTAAAATTAAGCATGAATTACCTGCACTGACCGCAGATATGAATTTATGAAACATTGGAAATTGTTTTCTTTCTTGTTCCAATTCTGACATTTAGATTCTGATATTGCCTCTATCTCTTCTCTTCTGTTTCTTGATTCTTCTAAAAGGGATTCAGCCTCCTTTATTTTTTCTTCTAACTCCATCTGAGCAATTCTCTCCTTCTTTTCCAGTTGGTGAAACTGTTCATTGTATGACATCTTCATGGCTTCTAGATTCTGATTCAGTTCTGAAATTATCTTATCACTATTTTCCTTCTCCTTCCTCAGTTTAGCCACATCTTCTTCAGCATGTTTCTTCTTCTCTTCAATTATGGATTTTTCTGTCTGCAAGAAAAACAACAAAGATACATAGTAAGAATTTTTTTTTCTGTCTCGATCCTGTGGAGATCTTCATCTGGCCCAATTAATCCATTAGCATCCTTCAACTTAAGCATGGGATCTCTCATTTCTACTGATTTTGGCTATGTACAGACCACACTAAGTAATTCTACTTCTGGTTTTAGTTTATTGATGTTAAATAGTATTGTTCTATGTACTGAGCACATATTTTATCCCGTTAATTTGTAGAACCTGAAAGCAAACAACTAATAATTTAGTAATCATAGACAGCTGGACTTGTAATACAAAAATTGCTAAAAATATCATAGAAAATATGCAAATACAGATTTTGAGAAACCTGAGGATAGTTTAGACCATCAAAACTTCTAACTATGCAATATGAATAGTATCAATTGCTGATCTGCCTTTAGCACTACAGTTAGCTTATCATCAGGGAGTAGCGGCTCTGGAAGTTCATCCAACAAGAAACAATGATTTCTTCTTACTTCTATCATATACAGACCAATTTGGATCAGAATTCTAGTTCTTGGACAGTGAGCTGAGTTTCAGCTACTTCAACACTTGAAGTGCTGATACAACAGTAATTTCTAGAACAAACCCTACCTCAAAGTCAAAAATAAAAATAACCTGTTCTTAAAAAACTCATGTGTTCCAAAGCAACAATTCAATCACCTTAAAAATTGTGAGATTTTCTATCCATATACTCTTAAATGTGCTGTCAACCACATGTCTTTTTTCTGACAATCTGAAGTCTAAGTCCAACATCCTGCCATATTTATTGAACACAATGAAATTTAGGCAATACTTAACATTAAAGTTACAGTGAAGAGTGCTATTTTAGAAAGGATGTCTCTAGGGAGCTCACAAACATACTGCCTACTAGCGGATAAGTTCATGACATTCTCCCATAATAGTAGACACTTCTTTAAAAAAAAGCACTAGCAACAGAAATTCATCTAAATTTACAAAAAACCTAAAGGTGGTAGCTGTTAAACATTTTGTTAGATTATTGTAGGGTTCAAAACCTGTCTTCATCACTTACCATTTGTGATAATAATACTATTATTAATAATGATTAATATTTATGGTAAATTTTAATCTCAAAAATTTTTTCTCCTTTCTACAAAAGGCTTGCCAGAATTATCATTGCTGCTACTAAAGTATGCTATACAAGTCTTTGTTGATTTTCCCTCAATATTTAGATGAATTCAGGAGCAAGGTGTGAGTGACTAACTGTATAATAGGAACATGATGCTTTCTTGTCCAAGAGTCTTAAGACACCAGAATATGCAACATATCCTCCATGTAAGGAAGTATTTTTTTGGGAAGAATTTCTCCACAAATCAAATTGAAAGGGTATCTAGGTGTACCTCAAGATATCATGACTTCTCATCAGGAAATAAACAGCAGTATGTTGGTTATACATCTGTTATACGGGTTGAAAAGGTTGCACAATATATGAAAACAGGCCTAAATTAGAATTTATAAGAGATCAAATATTTATTGTAACTGTGGTTTTCCAAAGTTGGACAATTTATATCTGCATTTGCGCATGTTATGCATCAGCTACATGGATACATGGACAGCGGAGGGTGTCTTAAAGTTAAAGTCAAATATAACTAAAAAATAGATAGGATATCAAGAAAATCATTTTTTTCCATAACTAAATTTGAAAATACAAGCTTTGAGATTAAGAGACAGAAAGCATCAAGTATAGAATTTACGAACAAATTAGGGATGGAGAGAGACTGACCTTTAGATGCTGAAGTTGGTTCATAACCATCTGAATCATGAAAATTAATCATTATCTAGCACCAAAAAGATGGCTGCATTGTAATGAAAATACCTGTGTTTCTTCATTCAACGTATTCGCAAGTGTCTCTAGCACTCTAATCCTTGAGTGATACTTGTCTTCACGTATTTTGATGAGATTATTTTGCTAATTGAACATAAACAATAATAAGATAATGTCTTGATAGATAATAAATGTGAAAGCATCCTCTCTTACATTTCGTATATGCTCTGCTTGCGTCGAAATGCGCCGTTCAATCTCTTGCACAACCTTTTTTAGCAGGCATGCTACACGCTAGGGGAAAAAGTGCTAAAATATCAAAGTTTGAATATAAGATTATACTTATATAGGCTAGAAAAAGCTCTGATGAACAAACAGAAGAGAATATATATTAGACAGACATTTATGGAGACCACAAACTAACTTAACTCATACTTGTTACATACATAAGGTATTTCTCCATTCTGCCTTTCGATGTTTTCATCGAGAATCCCATTTATGACACTTAAAAGCGATTGAGTGGGGGCATTCTACAAAGAATGATTTAACAAATGCATGTAAGAAATACCGAAGCAAAAACTATGAAGATATAAAAAATTTAGCAAAAAACAAACCTCTATCATGGTAAACGAACTGAAGAGCTTACATCTAAATTGTTTGATTCCATCATTTCAGAAATCTTAGCGGCAGAAAGTTCATAGTAGTGTCCTTGTTTTAGCTGGAAAAGCTCGTGGAACTTATGTCCGCTATGATGAGAGCGAGGAGTTGATGGATCTAACACAAGCAAAAGCTAACTTAAGAAAATTAGCATAGAAAGCATGAAACTCTTGCAATCAGTTATGCAAGCAACAGTTTGTGAACATGAACTCAGAGGACCTTTTGATCCCCAAGAAAGTGATGAAAAAACACTTTTCTGTGTAATACATCAATTTAAGTATTACTTCCCAGATTGTACATTAGTTACATTAGTCAATAACATTAATAAAAGAGCAAAAAAGAACAAGAGGACTTAGACATTTATCTGTCCCAAAAACCTAAGCACACACATGAACATCGCAAAGAACATGAACAGTAAAACACAACATGTGAAACGAACTACCTACCAACACTACCATGTCTGCTTATGGGCTGTAACTATTTCCCATTATCATGAAGTGTCAAAAGCTTTTGTGTTAATTTTGTTTGTGTCTTAAGGTGCATGACATTTTGAACTGTTCAGTTTTCTGTCTGAGAATATCAAAATTTATTGATTGCTTGTTACCATCTGTTTTTACAACAAAAAAGAGGCTGAACCAACATTTTCTTTGATCCACTAGTACATAATGTAGGCAATGACTGCTATAGAGAGCTTCACAAGCATGACCATACCTGATAACACAGGATTAGTTTGCCGAACATGCTTCAATCGCAAATCCACAAAGCTGTTTATTCTGTTTTCTCCTGAGTTTACAGAGTGTTGCTCCATTTGACTGTTTTTCACACTCAAAACCTTCGGTGTCTTTGGCCTATTGAGTGCCAGAGGTTTTGACCTTTCTATTGGGTCACCAACGAACTTTCTTGGTGAGTCCTTATCTTCACCATAGTCCCAGCTGAGATGATCCCTCAGAGACCAAAGGCAATATACTACGGCAGTCACAGGTCCCTGATCACGTAACAACCTAAATCATTATCCAAACCGAAATTGTTTTAACTTATGCGTGGAATTACAAGCATCATCAAAACCAAATAAGAGTTCTCACAGTTGCATCCACATGTTTACCTGTTGGAGGTCTGTCACCCGAAAGCTGGGCAATCCCATCTTCTTGACAGCTGAAACAAACCTGCCTATGTTATCCAAGCGCTCCTCCTCGGTAACACAATGACCATCAACAATCTGCGATCGGAGTTCATATCATCACTGAAAAATCGAGTTCCTGTACCGAGAACCAACACCAAAACTGCAAATTGATCGCCAATGATTCAACCACCTCTGAAGAGGCAGGAATGATCCGCTTCAGGATGCGGCAAAAGACGGTACCGTCGACCAACCTAGCTCTCAGCTCCTCCGCCGAAGCTTCAACGCTCATGTTGAAGTCGGGGATCATATAGTTTAGCCACTCCACCACCTCCGATCGCCTCTTCGCTAAGCGTCACCAAAGAATTCACCATCAAAACAACTAACTGAGGCAAAAATGAGGATGCGTCCAGTGAAGAATGGACCGATCGGCTCACCCGTTTCTGCATCGATGTTAAGATTGGCCATGTCCAGGTCCGTGCATTCTTCTGCCTTGCTGCTCGCAGGGCTGTCGTCGGCGTGAGGAAGTTCGAGCAGGGCCCCCTGATTCATGGGGGCCTGGCGATCGGAGGTCAAACGCCGAGAAACCGAATCCAACAGAGGAGGCGGTGTGTTGGATTGAGCCGAAGAAGGCGGGGAGGGGAAGAGGGGGGAGGAGATCGGCAAGCGTGGGCAACAATAACTCTCCGCCTTGTTGAAGCCCGGGAAGATCTCCGAGCTTCAAGGCCGGCACGTACGTTTCCCCTCTGTTTTGTTCGGGTCGTTAGTTGTGGCTCCCTGGCAACTCCTCCCTGCAGCTCTATTAATAGTCTCCATTTGCTTTTCCTTTGATGTTTTAACATATCTACCCTCCCAATTGCGTCATTGCTCCAAACAAGTTTTATTATATGGCAGCAATACCTCCAAACAAAAAAAACGTTGTTATATTAAAATTATAAATTAAAATCAAAGACTTAAGACGCACTTAAATATTTTTACCATCACAATATTTAGCTCATAATAATATTAATTCCCATTAGGTCTTCAATATTTCTACTCTAACTAACTATTAACAATTGATTGCCGTAAGTTTCTAAATTTCATAGGTATATATTAAAATTAGATTAAGAAGCATTACAAGGAAATAATGCACTGGATATTAACCTTATAGGATAGTCAGATCGGTACTATTATAGATCATAATATTGAGTTATAAATCGTAGTATTGATTGATACTCAATTCGTGTAGATACTACATGGATTATTAAAGGAAAGAAGAAAGAGTTAATAAAAAGTTTAGTAATTAATATATTATTATATAAATGATAGGTGTCAAATTTGACTCCACGTGTGAATATCATTACTTAATATAAAAAAATTCTAATTAAGAAAAGCTATTGTTAATCTTGATTATCATATAATTTATAAATAATAAAGGTAATAAGGGTAGATTTATTATTAAACTAGGAGGAGGTGATATCTATTTTAAATGAGAAATCCAATTGATTCTCTATCACATAAGATTTTTCCAATTGCATTATAAAATCTTAATAATTAGATGCATTAGGAAATCTTAATAATTAGAGGAGGAAAATTCTCACTTCTAACATGTATAAATAGCTATTATATTTAACTAATTCAAGTATGCTTTGTTATTATATTTCACCTGGTATCAGAGCCATTGCTTTAAGCAAGATTTTTTTTCTTCCTTTTTCATTATCCAATGACAGCGTCGAACAACGCGGGGTGGACCTATAAGATCCTTTGTATCCATCTTCCACCGCCACAAGCCATTCGCCACTAGCCTATATGTTATTGCCTCTTTCCTTCCTCTCTCGATGCTCTTAATCACTTCTTTGGACAATCTCGTAATTGTAGAAAAAACTAAGGGTGACATCATATGCAAGAACAAAAAACAAAAATCTCAGATTTTCATAAAAAGGTTTCATCGTCGTGTAAAGATTGGTGTACAAAAACTCGTAAAACTGAAAACCATGCGTGAGATAGTTGTGTTACCTAGGGAGATCGTATATCCCTGAATTCCTACAGATCTATGGGAAAAGATGAAGGAGATCAATTGTCTCTCTCTCTAGCAGTGATCCACACGATAGGGGTTGCGAAGACATTCCTCGAATTGTTACCCAAATCTCCACATTTGTTGGTTGAAGAGGAGAATGGGAGAGGAGAATAAGAGGTGGCAGCCAAAAAGGCCTAGCTTATGGACTTTTGGTTCTCTCCTATTTGTAGAGGCTACCTATTAACTTAACCCTAATGGTGTTAGGAAAAGAGTTGACACTAAGAGGGGGGGGGGTTTGAATTAGTGCAGCGGTAAAAATTACATCCGTTCAAAACTTTATTGTGATTAAATATGTTTTCGATGAAAAACCATTTCATAAAGGTAATAACTTTGAAAGTGCACGGAAGAGCGTAGTGGATGTAAAGCAAGTAAAGTGGTTTGTAGTTAAAGTAAATTGCTCAAGAGAAATGTAAACTCGATTTTTATAGCAGTTCGACCATCATGACCTACATCCACTCCGCCGATTCCTCTTCTATCGAGGCCACCGGTATCCACTATCGGTCTTCATTCAATAGGCGAAGACCAACCACCTTTTACACTCCTCTTTTCTTTTTCACAGGTTTAGGAGACAATCTTTTATAACCCTTTTTACAAGGTATCTCTCTCGCACCTCCCTTAAAACTCTCTCTAAGCTTTGGGAGGAGGGAACTAAACTTTCTAAGGTCTACAACTTTAGAATCACAAAATTTTGCTCAATATTTCTTGCTTATCCATGCAAGAATACCTGAGATATTTATAGACACTAAATGGATTCAAATTTGGAGCCCAAAATTCAAACCCCCAAAATTTTAAGGTACGGGCGGTATCACCGCCTGCACTGGGCAGTACCACCACTCAGACTAGTGGTACCACCACCCAAACAGTCTCGGAGACTGAGTTTGGGTTATACCATTGCTCAGACTGGCGGTACCACCACCTAACATAGTCTCAGATATTGTGCCATGATGATTTCACCTATTTGGTCACTGTTTGGGCCTTTCTCTTGGCCCAACACAGCCCAAACTTAGCCCAACTGTCCCCTAATTGGGTTGGCCTAATTCTAATCCCTATTATGTGCTAACTATAAATTTTAAGATATTTATTAAGCTAAAAAAAGTATGTAAGTCTAGGTTTCTTCCGGTGAGCTTTCGGCGATCTTCCGGTGAACTTCCGATGATCTCTCAACAATATTCCAACGGACTCCTAGCAAGCTTCTGGACTTCATGATGATCTTCTTAGTAAGTTTTGATGAGCTTCTTTAGCAAGCTTTGGGACTTCTCGGTCAGTTCCGATAGAACTTTCGACGAACGTCCGGACTTCCGATGAACTCTTGAACTCCCAATAAAATCACATTCTTGACTCTAGGACTTCATTTTGCTTTATGTCTTGCTATCGTAGTTAATCCTGCACATGTAAAAATATACTTTGATCTAGACAATTATTACTAAGCATGAATCATATTGTCCGACATGTCATTGGTCCATCGACGCTTCGTTTGATTCTTCGACGCATCGTCCTCTCTTGCGGCCTATTGCCCAATCGACCAATTGACCTCTGCAACTCCGATATCCTTGGTGCAATTTTCGCTCTTCTTAGCCTAATACTAGAATCCATGGCCCAAAGCATTCTGTCAATACGTCATCCGATCCTCCGGCTAGACATCCAATCTTCTGACATGTTCCACCGGCCCAACATGATTCTTTCTGCTTTAATTATCTCATCCTGATCAAAGTATCCTGCGGCACTCAAAACATAGATCAATTCATAAATACTTATCAATTAGTTTCATCATCAAAATCTGAGATTCAACAATCTCCTCCTTTTTGATGATGATAACTAATTGATGACGGAATTAACCTTAACTCCTCCTATCAATATGCCAAATTGATAGAACCTTGAATTCAAGCTGAATTCAAGTCATTATAAATTTCATCATGAATATTTGTAATACGTCATCATGCATAACATGATCATACTTCTCCCCCTTTGCATCAACAAAAAGGAGAAGTTATAACTATCAAGTATTTGGACATAGAAGTTCAAATCATTGCAATATAATCATGATCTTCAGTTTTATCATCATGCAAGCTAGCAAATTTAGCATCACTTTACAATATGCATAATCACCAAATCATTAATTTTAAAGATGTGCAAGATTATAAATTATGCAAGTTTGCTTTTTTGTTTCTTAAGATAGGTAATCTATCAATTTTTTGGTGATGTTCAAGATAGCAAGCTCTTTCTTCTCTTTTGAGAAGTGACATTTTTGCTTCCTTTGCAAAGTGCAAGCTAGCAAAATTTTACATTATTTTACAACATGCAAGCTAGCAATTTGGCAAGTGTTACTTCTCTTTTAAGTATGAAGTCTAGCAAGTTTTTTGAAAAATAATGCAAGATAACAAGCTAGCAAGATACAATGTTTTACATGAAGCAAGCTAACAAGTTTTGCATCTTTTTGTGATATGTACATTTGTAATTTTTGCTTCTCTTTAGATGTGCTAGCAAGCAAGCAAGTTTTTCTCCTTACAATTTGTGAGCTAGCAAATTTTACACATATAAAAGTTGGCAAGATTTTTGCATCTTTTTTAGATGAGCAAGCTTTTGCTTCTTCTTGAAGTATGCAAGCTAGCAAAATTTCTCTCCCTTTGTCATTGTCCAAAAAGAAGGGAAGAAAATAATTTTGTAATTCTTTTTCCCTTTACAATAATTTTTAAATCTTGACAAAGGTAAATAAAAAAGATGAAAAATTAAGTCATGAATGTTAAAACAATTTTTTTATCGTGAATATTTCATCATTGCATGCATCAATATCATAAGTTGAAGTATTGCATGCATAATACCAAATCACTATTCATAATTACATCAATATTCTAGTAATTATTTCAATGTTTAAAAAATTAAGTCATGAATGTCAAAATCATAGTATTGCATACATTCATATCATCACATGAAGAATATCAAGAAGAACTTGGTGATGAGATATACTTTATGAATACAAGAAATTTTACATAATAAAATTGAAGTTATAAACCTTAAAAGATGTCAAGTAGCTTGGTTTATTAGAATAAGTTTTCTTTTTAGTGAATAGCAAAAAGAATAGTAGGAAAACAAGATCTCAATTCATGCATATCAATAGATATTATTCACTTTGACAAATCTCATTTTTAGTAAATACTAAAAAGAAATATGGGAGTTCAAAAACAAGATCTTGATTCATAGAAAAATTTCAAGTATCAATATCAAGAATTCAAGATCATGATATAGATGAAGACATTTTTATAGCAAAAAGATATCATGAGATAACACATAAACGATCTCGATTCATGTATAATATCTCTCAATTCATTATGAATCATAAAAATTATAATTCTAAAAAATCATGATTCATTTAGAAAATCTCCTCTTAAGAAAATACCAAGTAGAATCGTAAGAGAATGATTAAAAAAAATTTTGATTCATAATAAATCTTAATTTATAAATATCAAGGAATCGAGATCATGATTTGGATAAAAAAAAAATTATTCAAATTTAAATTATCAAATCATCAAAATCACTTTCATAGTTCAAGAGATTCAAAATAATATAAATATATATTTCAATCTCTTATTCAAAACTCGATAAGATAGAGATGTTTCATTTTAAGTTGTTAATTTCATACAAGTATGCCTTTGTCTTTTTATGCCAAATAAGAACATGCATCAATTGTTTAGGATCGAAAAATAAATTTCATCACAAAAACCATCAATATCAATAAACCATAAATTATCCAAAAATCATCATTTCTTCAAATCATCATGCATAGATTCACATTAAGCATGATATCAAAGCTCTTAATATTTTCATTAAGACATTATAAGCATAGTTTCAATCAAAATCAGAAATCATCAAGATACACATTATTTCTTCTTGAAAAAACATACATAGGATTATCATTAGATTTAAATCTAATATTTTATTTATAAAACATGTAATTTTCATGATCATTACTAGAAGGATAAGCATGATTCCTAAAATTTTTATTTTTAGCATTATTCATTACATTATAAAACATGTAATTTTTAAGAAAAATAATTTTTCTAAGCTAAATTGAAAATAACTCATGTAAAGCATCATGTTATTTCGAGATAAACTAAGGGAGTTTCATTGAGTATTTTATCTCATTGTCAAAAACCGTTAAGGTGTAGTTTGTCACCTCGCCTTTGTTGGATTGTCTTTCATCTTCGGAAGAGCTCGTTTCGTCCAAGATTGCTTCCTTCTTCTTGTATTCATAGCAAGTAGTTGCATTCATTTTAAGTTTATTTTTATTCTTCAAATTTTGTTTCATGAACTTTTTAAATTTCATAGTGAGGAGTTCAAGTTCACTATCACTTGAACTTATGCTCGAGTAGTCTTTGATTGTTCTAAGTCTAAAATCCTTCTTGTTCTTTGAAAGGATGTTCTCAAGTTCATTTTATGCATTGTGCGTCATTTCGTATATCATTAATGAACCAAAAAGTTTTTCAAGTGAAAAATTAT
Organism: Musa acuminata AAA Group; assembly: GCF_036884655.1. Classification (NCBI taxonomy): domain Eukaryota; kingdom Viridiplantae; phylum Streptophyta; class Magnoliopsida; order Zingiberales; family Musaceae; genus Musa; species Musa acuminata. The sequence goes on along the minus strand of NC_088328.1, from coordinate 10,700,922 downwards.
TAAGATATTTTACGTCTTGTATTGTGGTTACTTTCGGATCCCAATTCTTATTAAGAGAACATAAAATTTTGTTTACAAGTTCAAAGTCTGAAAAACCTTTACCAAGTACTTTTAAACCATTGACGACATCCGTAAAACGGGTGTACATGTCTCTAATGGTTTCGCTTTGTTTCATATGAAAAAGTTCAACATAATGCATTAAAAAGTTAGATTTTTGAATCTTTAACTTTGCAAGTTCCTTCATATGTGATTTCAAGAGTATGCCAAATGTCAAAAGTCGTTTCGCAAGTAGAAACTCGATTAAATTCAGTTTTATCTAAGGCGCAAAATAGAGCATTCATAGCCTTTGCATTTAGAGAAAAAGTCTTCTTTTCCAAATCATTCTAATGGTTCATTGGAAGAGAAGACATTCGAAAACCGTTTACAATAATATTTCATAAATTTAAATCAAAGGAAAGTAAGAAAACTCTCATTCGAGTTTTCTAATATGTGTAGTCCGTCCCAATGAATAAGGGAGGATGAATGAGAGAGTGACCCTCTTGAAAGTCAAAAAGAGTCATTTCTTTTTGGGTGTTAAACCAAATATGAAAAACATGACTCTGATACCAATTGTTAGGAAAAGAGTCGGCACTAGGGGGGGGGGTTTGAATTAGTGCAGCGGTAAAAATTACATCAATTCAAAACTTCATTGCGATTAAATCTGTTTCCGATAAAAAATCATTTCGTAAAGGTAATAACTTTGAAAGTGCATGGAAGAGCATAGTGGATGTAAAGAAAGTAAAGTGGTTTGCAGTTAAAGTAAATTGCTCAAGAGAAACGCAAACCAGATTTTTATAGTGGTTTGGTCGTCATAACCTACATCCACTTCACCGATTCCTCTTCCATCGAGGCCACCGACATCCACTATCGGTCTTCCTTCAATAGGTAAAGAACAACCACCTTTTACACCCCTTTTCTCCTTTTTACAGGTTTAGGAGACAACCTTTTATAACCCTCTTTTACAAGGTATCCCTCTCACACATTCCTTAGAACTCTCTTTAATCTTTGGGAGGAGGGAACTAAACTTTCTAAGGTTTACAACTTTAGAATCACATAGTTTTACTCAATATTTCTGACTTATCTATGTAGGAATAGCTGGGGCATTCATAGGCCCCAAATGGATTCAAATTTGGAGCCCAAAATTCAAACCCCCAAAATTTTAGGGTACGAGCGGTACCACCACCTACAGCCTGACACTAGGCGGTACCACTGCCCAAACAGTATCGGGGACTGAGTCTAGGTAGTACCACCACCCAGACTGGTGGTACCATCGCCTAACACAGTCTCAAAGATTGTGCCATGATGGTTTCACCTGTTTGATCACTATTTGGGCCATTTTGTTAGCCTAACACATTCCAAACTTGGCCCAATTGTCCCCTAATTGGGTTGGCCCAATTCTAATTCCTATTATGTGCTAACTACAAATTTTAAGACATTTAATAAGCTAAACAAAATCGATAAGTCTAGGTTTCTTCCTATGAGCTTTCGCCGATCTTCCAGCGAACTTCCGACGATCTCTAGGCAATGTTCCAACGGACTCCCGGCAAGCTCTTGGATTTCATGATTATCTTCTTGGCGAGTTCCGATAAGCTTCTTTGGTAAGCTTTGGGACTTCTTGGTCAATTCCGACAAAACTTCCGACGAACATTCGGACTTTCGACGAACTCTTGAACTCCCAATGAAATCACGTTCTTAACTCTGGAACTTCATTTTGCTTTATGTCTTGCTATCGTAGTTAATCCTACATATATAAAAATATATTTTGATCTAGATAATTATTACTAAGAATTAATCATGTTGTCCGACATGTCATTGGTCCATCGACGCTTCATCTAATTCTTCGACGCATCGTCCTCTCTTGCAACCTATTGCCCAATCGGCCAATTGACCTCTACAACTCCGATATTCTTGGCACAATTTTCACTCTTCTTTGCCTGATGCCCAAATCCATGGCCCGAAGCATTATGTCGATACATCATCTGATCCTCCGGCTAGATGTCCAATCTTCTGATATGTTCTACCGGCCCAACATTATTCTTCTTGCTTTAATTGTCTCATCCTGATCGAAGCATCCTACGTCACTCAAAATGTAGATCAATTCATAAAATTTATCAATTAGTTTCATCATCAAAATCTGAGATTCAACAAATGGATTATGCCCTATTGGGTACTAGATCTCCATCCAACTACCCAAGCATCTTAAATTAGTATATCTCTATTTAATAATCTCTTATTAGCTCTTATTGGATCTTATCCATAGGATCCAATAAACCAAGGAAGCTAAGGAAAACAGAATCGGTGCGAACCCTACAACATGATAGCAGAGGCCATGCATGGGAGTTGTAGTTTATCTTTCTATCGACTAAGAGAAACTGCTTGAAGAACACAGAGGTGTTGAAGTAGGGGGTCGAAAGGGCGAAGAAGTGATGATGAGTCCAAAGGGACTTAGCTACCCAAAACCAAGCATCAGTTAGAATAGAAGTGGACTTAGAGGAGTGCCACAGAGCAGATCTACCGATTACGAAGAAAGATATGCAGATGTGAGGCAACGCCATGGTACTGTCGAGTTAGGACTTTCGTGAAGTCATTGATCCTTTGCTCTTATGGAGGGAGAGCACTTGGTCATAAAAGGGGCCAAGGAGGTAGAGAATGTAGAGCAAACTCTAAGTACTGAGATAAGGCTGAAGGGCAGAGGCCAAGAAACTTCATAAGACCAGTGTCAATGAGCTTCTCATCAAGATAGTTGAAAGTGGAGGACTTCGGGTCGATGCAATAGTGCACGACCAAGAAACAAAGCAAGTGATACATGGTGTTGTACCTTTTCTACTCAGTGGAGTAGGCATCTAGGTTTATAGAGAAGACGATACAATCCCAAAGGCGACCAAAACTATTAGAGACTTACTCCAAGTTGGGGTGAAAACTTCCTACATTCCAAAAGTTTAATGGCATTGAGAAGGTGAATCACAGTAGCTAACTCAATGCAAGGAGTGCAAACACTTTGTGTACTTTAGAAATGTGAGCAAGGAGCAAACGAAGGCTAGTAACCAGCTCGATGCATGGAGTATAACCCTTAAGGAGGAAAGCGAAATCAAAGTAACATTTACCTTCTCAACTCTTAAGAGAATGGGTGAAACAGAGTACCCCAATTCTCTTATATATATCTAGCAGAAGAGCTCTACACATGTTTAAAGACTCTTCGAAGAAACTAAATGAAAAACAATAGTTATCAAATCCTCACTAACGGTGATTAATGCTATTGCGAGTAGATTATCAGCTTCATTTTGTTGAATCTCGGATTTTGATAATGAAATCAATTGGTAAATTATTTGATCTAATCAATGTGTTGAGATAAGTGTACAGGAGTAACTACAATAGCAGTAACTACAATTTTGATGATGGGCCGGAGTCGAAGACTCGGATGATATGCTAGGAGCTCGCCGAGAGTTGATCATCACTAGAAGCACTTGTCGGAAGATCGCCAGAAGCAAGCCGGAAGACTAGCCGAGAGTTGGTCGAGAGTTCGCCAGAAGCTCCCCAGGTGGTGTAGGCGGTGGTACTGCCCAGACTGGGCAGTGGTACTGTTGGCAGTTATTGCTGCCAGTGATGGTACCACCCCTGTCAGGCGGTGGTACTACCAGAGCTCGATCTCCGAGCTCTGTCATGCGGTGGTACCGCCCAGACTAAGCGGTAGTATCTCCTAGTGTCAGATATCAGGCGATCGTACTGCCTAGTAATGATGGTGGTACCGTGCAGTACCCCGAAAATCCGGGATGAGATACTTTTTTGCTCCATTTTTTAAAGTCATTGGGGCCTATAAATACCCCATCCTTTTCAGTATAAAAAGGCACCAAAGTGTGCTTATAATCTTGAGTTATTGGGGTGTACAAGTGTTGTAAACAAGTGCTAGAGTTCTCCTTCCTTTCTAAATTTTGAGATCATTCAAGAGAGGTGTGAGACTTGTAAGGGTTCTCTCCTAAATCCGACAAAAGGAGAAAGAGCTGTAAAAGGTGATTGGTCTTCACCTATTAAAGGAAGGCTTATAGTGGACATTGGTGACCTCGACGGAGGAGGAATCCGATAGTGGATGTAGGTCACATTGACCGAACCACTCTAAATCTGGTTTGTATTTCATTTTGAGCAATTTTCTTTAACTGTAAATCATTTCATAGCACAGTGCTTCTTCTCCTCATCTTGCTTTCACTACACTTATGCTCTCTTACGTTTTAAAGTTATTATCTTTTCGAATCGATTTCCCTCGAACGTACGAAATATTTTCTGAAATCGTAAAAAGTTTTTCACTGTACTAATTCACCCCTACTCTTAGTGCCGCTCTTGATCCTAACACATTTCCCAATTGAATGCCAATTGAAAGCGGAAGTAATGCGAACCTACTTGGAAGTGACAACTAAGTGAAAGAAGAGTCGGCGGATAAATTTTATAGAGGAATGACCTAAAAACTTTAAAAATTTATGAGGCAAAGCTCATTAAAGCTCCAACAAGTATCCATCCAGTTCAAGCAGTATGAAGTATTTGAGAGACTAGCATATACTAAGGATGGTTTTTTCCTTCATTTGAAGGATCCGTAAGAACCAATAGTGATCAACACAACTCAACCAACCCTACACTAAAGTCAGAGTTATGGTGAGTTGAAGCAGCATGGCGGATTGAAAGTTCAACTATTCAACAATAGCAGTGGAGAGTAATTGGGAGTCAAGAGGTGCATTACAACTAGAGTGACAGATTAAAGACTCAGTAAATGTGAGGAGTTGTAGTGTTAGCAAGGGCTTCGAATAGGATGTCGAAGTAATAAGTGAGGGAGAATGTTACGGACAAAATTATAAACGGGGTGTTTGATATAATGCTTATGTATGCCTATGTCTTTTGATTTTGTATATGCTTTGCGCAGCATATAAAAGGCTGGCAGTAGGCTTAACAGCCCCATTTTCCTTGGTTTTGGTGGTTATCCTAGGCTTAAAAACAAAGTTTGTGTCATGTGGGCACTTATGGGGGATTTTAGTCTATAGTGGATCATTTTAGACCCTTTGTTATGTGACCGTTAAGAGCTTATAAAGTTTGTTATAATTTACATTGGCTATAAAAGTGCTTACTGAAATGATTGCTTGTGGATCCCGAGTAAGATGCTTTCCCTAACTCGTTTTCTCTTTTGTATGTCCTAAGGGACCATAGGAGGTTTCGGTAAGGCTGATCTTTGTAGACGGACATGCAAGGGTGTTGCACGACTTAGACAAAACCAATTAAGTATGTGACACTTAGGATCCGCAGACTACTATTAGTCCAGTTCAATAGCTCCTTACTCCCTCCATTATTTCTTCACTCCCTTCCTTATTGATAAGAATTAAACGAAGAAGATAGAAAGATAGAAATTGTAAAAGAAACTATGAAATGTATAAGATGTAATTGGCTAATACATTTGATAGTGAGCTCTTGATAGCTATTTATACACACTCAGCAGGGAGGTTATACACATTCAGTAGGGAGGACTTTTCTCAACTACTTAGAGATTTCCTCAACTGCCTTGAGGAAATCTTATCTACTTATCATGCCCCCGCAAGATTGAGCTTCCATCAAGGATGCCGATCTTGGACCGATGAGATGAAAATGGTTTCCGAGCGAGAGGCTTTGTGAGTGAGTCTGCTAGTTGATCAGCTGTATGTACGTGAGAAACACGGAGTTGATGTCTGACAACTTGATCTCGCACGAAGGGGAAGTCGATGGCAATGTGTTTCATGTGGGAATGGAACACTGGATTGGCACATAAGTAGGTAGCGCCAATATTGTCACAATATATTGTAGGAATAACCGTGGAGTTGACGTTGAGTTCCTTGAGTAGATTTGTGACCCAATTGAGTTCAGCAACGGTGGTGGCGATGGCACGGTATTCAGCTTCAGTTGTAGATCGTGCAACCGTCTTTTGTTATTTAGAACTCAACTGATTGGAGTGGCTCCAAGGAAGACAATGTATCCTGACATAGATGTTCTATCATCAAAGTTCCCTGCCCAATCAGCATCAGCAAAGGCATGGAGATGGAGCGAAGTATTTTTGCGAAGAAAAATGCCATAATTAAGAGTCCCTTTAAGATACCGCAAAATTCGTTTGACCGCAGACCAATGCATAGTAGATGGTCGATGCATGAATTGTGATAATTTATTGACGGCAAATGAAATATCTGGACGCGTGAGAGCCAAGTACTGTAAGGAGCCAAGGACTTGTCGATATTGAGTTGAATCTGTAGCAGGACTTCCATCACATAATTTAAGTGATTCACTAGTAGAGAGAGGAGTTGTAACCTCTTTCGCATCCTGCATGTTTGTCTTTGATAATAAATCTTGAATATACTTTCTTTGTGATAGGAAGAGACCTGAAAATGTAAATGTTGCTTCCACTCCCAGAAAGTAGCTTAAAGTTCCTAGATCTTTGAGGGAGAAGCGATCGGCCAAGCGCTTTAGAAATGCTTGAGTCTTCAAAGGATCATTTCCTGTGACAATAATATCATCCACATATACTAAAAGATATATTATGCTTCCATTCTGCTGGCAAATGAATAACGAGGTATCAGACTTGGAATTGATGAAGCCAATTGAGGTCAAAAACGAGCCAAGCTCGTTATACCAAGCCCTTGGAGCTTGACGAAGTCCATAAATAGCTTTTTGAAGTTTGCAGACATGCCTAGGATGAATGAAACTAGGAGGTTGCTGCATAAAGACATCTTCAGTAATTGACCCCTGTAAAAAGGCATTGTTAACATCCAATTGTCGTATGTGCCAGCCCTTTGAGATGGCCAAACTCAAGTTAAGATGGATTGCTGTGGGTTTAACAATGAGACTAAATATCTCTGTGAAGTCAACACCAGGTCATTGATGAAACCCTTTGGCGACTAGACGTGCTTTATATTTGGCAACGAATTCATTTGGGTTCCGCTTAATTCGAAAGACCCATTTACACCCGATGATATTTTGTGTGTGATGAAAGGGTACTAAGGTCCATGTAGAGTTGTGGAGGAGAGCATCATATTCGTCACACATGGCTTTACGCCAATGAGAAGATTTTTGGGCTTGAGTGATTGTAGTGGGTTCACTGGCCTCAGTGGAGGAACTTGTTATAGCATGTAACTCAAGGACCTGACGTGGTTTGAAAATACCACTTTTGGAGCGTGTTGTCATTGGATGTCTAGGGGGAATGGAAGTGGTAGATTGTGTTGGTGGTATAGCCGAGGGCGAGTCATTGTCATGGACCGGGCCAACCGTCGGCACAACAATATCACTAGGTCTAGGAGAAGGTAAAGCTAGTGGTAATATTACCGAGGGTATTACCTCATTAATAGGGGAAACTTATGAGGAAGGAAGTGGAGAAATAGAGGGAGTGAGAAGCTGTTGAACAGGAGTAATAGTAGTATGCGGATCTTGAGGGTAAGGACTGGACTGTGTCATTGGAGGTTTGTGTGAAGAGATCAGAGGGATATTCCAGTGATGTATGTTTATCGGAGTAGCTTGCATGGTAGGATTATTTTGAAAATGAAAGACAGACTCCTCAAAAATAACATGACGTGATATAAAGATTTTTTTAGTTTGGGGTTCATAACATCGAAAAGCATTATGTTCAAGGGAGTAGCCTATAAAAGTGCAAGGCTTAGATCGTGGTGTTAGCTTATGTGACGCATAGGGACGGAGCCATGGATAACATAAACAGCTAAAAACTTTGAGTTTATGAAGGTTTGGAAGCTTGTGGAATAAATTTTCAAATGGTGACTGGTATTGTAAGACTGGAGTAAGCATACGATTAATGAGATAAACTACAGTTTGAAAGGCTACTGACCAAAAAGGTGGTGGCATGGACGATTGATGTAGAAGGGAGAAACCAGTTTCAACAATATGCTGATGTTTGTGTTTGGCAGAGCCAACCAATTGGGGAGTATGTGGAGGTGACTTGAGGTGTTGTATACTACAAGCAGAGAGACAAGATGTGAGGGCTTGATATTCGCCTCTGCCATCAGAGTAAACCGTTTTAATGGAAGATTGAAAAAAAATTTTGACCAACTTTCGAAAGTTGGTAAATACTATGGAAACATCAGACTTGTGATGGAGAGGATATAACCATGTGTACTTAGTAAAATAATCTACAAAAATGACATAAAAATGAAACTTGTCAAAAGAAGGAATTGGGGCAGGGCCCCATACGTCAGTATAAATGATTTCAAATGGTTTAGAGCAAGAAATAGAGGTTGTCCCAAAAGGCAGTTTATGACTTTTATTGCAAAGACAAGCATCGCAATGACTGATAGTGCCATTGATTTTCAAGGTAGGAAGAGAATAACGAGAAAGTAATTTTTGCTGGATAAAAGGGGAGGGATGACCAAGACGACGATGCCATACATCAACCGGAGCTACGACTGAAGAGTGAGCAGTAGGAAGGGTAATTTACGAAGCGGATGGCCACTCATAAATGTTATCTTTGTTCTGGCCCTGAACCAAGGATGCCCCCGTGCTCAAATCCTTGACAAAAAAAAAGTTAGGAAAGAATTCAATTGAGGTATTATTTTGTTTACAGAATTGAGAAACAGAAATGAGGTTTCTTTTAATATTAGGTGCACACAGAACATCATCGAGTGTAAAAGTTGTGGTAAGTGAACTAAGCGTTGAGGAACCAGAATGAGTAATAGGAATTCTTTTACCGTCACCGATGATGATATCTTCATTTCCATCATAGTTGTTGTGGATGGACAAGTTTTGAAGATCAGAGGTGATGTGATGAGAGGCGCCCGAGTCCACAATCCAATTAGGTTGGGTAGGAGTTGGAGTAGCCATGAAATTCGCCTGAGGCCACTGTGATGGAGCAGGGAGCCTGGGGCGAGATCGACAAACTTTCGTAGAGTGTCCGACTTTATCACATAATTAGCAAACGACTCGTTGGTGGCTTATGAAGTCAGGACGTGACGACCGAGGATTATGAAAGTTACCACCTTGATATGGATGAGGGGGGTTTGGTTTGGGCGCCATAGGGCTGGGAGGCAGCTTAGCCAGACCGTTGTTGACGTGCTTATTGTACTAGTTGCTCTTCCTCTTGGATTTTTGATTGACCTGAGCTGTAATAGGTGGTCCGGGCAACATATCATCATGCTTCAAATATGTCTCATAGTCGATCAACTTATCATAAAGTTCTTCGAATGATATTGGTGAGTCGCGTGCCCGAAGAGCTGCTGCCAGTTCTTTGTACTCGCCTCCTAGGCCATTGAGGGTATGGATTAGGACTTCTTCATCACTAAGAGAATGACCTATCAAAGCCAAGTCATCGATGATAACTTTGATAGATTGTAGATAATCAGCAATAGTACTTCCCTCTTGTTTTGTTTTCATCAGATTGGAGAGAAGTCCGAGCATACGAGTACGTGAGCGATTTGCCAAAGTTGTTTGTAACTTGCACCATGCTTCTACAGTAGTCGTACATGAGGATATCAGCGGGGCAACGGATCCAGCAACGGAAGCTTGAATAGCTTGGAGGATGAGGCGATCTTGACGTAACCATAGTTTGTGGGTTGGATTTGGCACTAGACTGGGTTCGCCTGGGATATTGACCATGTCAGGTGGACACGGGAGAGAGCCATCAATGTAACCCAGGAGATCATAACCAAATAGAAGATTAGAAAGTTGTGCCCGCCAAGATGCGTAGTTACCGCCTTTGGATAATTTGAAGGGAATGAGTGCTGTAGCATTGATGAAAAGAATAGAAGATAAGAACAATTATTGAAGAAGCTTTATTAAAATAACTTTAGCTTGAATACATTAACATGTTCCTCTCCTATTTATACAAATTAGGAGAGAGGATTTTCCTCAACAAAATAGAGGATTTCTCTCAACAGAATAGAGATATTTCCTCATATAGTTGGGAAAATCTTATCTTCTATCATGCCCCCGCAAGATGGTGATAAGACTTTGAGAAGTACTCAGAATTCCTGCAGAAACAGGGATAGGAATTAAGACTTTGAGAAGTACTCATAATTCCTGCAGAAATAGGGATAGAAATATCGGAAGGGGAAAATGAAGACATCCCAGATATTTTGTGGCGGTTTAAGTGATAAGATGTAAAGATATAGGAGGGAGAGAGGAGGAGAAAAGTAGATCAATGCGCTGTAGAGGAGGCTGCAGCGATGAAGCTGCAGTGATGAACTGCAGAGGAGGCTGTAGCGCGATGCAGAATGCAGGAGAGATTGTTGCAGCGAGGTGGGAGAAATCTCTGCAGCTTGCAGCGATTTCTGCAGCGATGCTGGAGAAATCTGCAAGGTTGGAGATAGTTGCAGTAATGCAGTGTTGGAGTTTGGTGGCCGGAAGGGCGGCGGAGTTGTCAGCGGAAGACTTCGGTTGGCAAGGGAGCAGCAACCGACGGTAGAAACAAAGGCTGTGACTATGCTTCCTTTAGGAGTGTTGCCCACGGATCTGATATTAGCAGCCGCAAGTGCTGCAGTAGGCTACAGTGAATGGCTACGGCTGAGGGGCGGAGACGTCGCCACGAGAGGGATGGTAGAGCGGCTGCGGTTGCGACCCAAGGGGAGGCGGTGGACTCCGGTCGGGAAGCAATTGTGAGGAGTCAAACAGCGAGAAGAGGGCTTGCTCTAGGCAAATTGCTCTGATACCATGATAAGAATTAAACGAAGAAGATAGAAAGATAGAAATTATAAAAGAAACTATAAAATGTATAAGATGTAATTGGCTAATACATTTGATAGTGAGCTCTTGATAGCTATTTATACACACTCAGCAGGGAGGTTATACACATTCAGCAGGGAGGATTTTTCTCAACTACTTAGAGATTTCCTCAACTGCCTTGAGGAAATCTTATCTACTTATCACTTATAAGTTTTCCATATTGATGAAGCAATACCCTCGGCAACACCACAACTAGCTTTACCTTCTCCTAGACCTAGTGACATTGAAGTGTCATAGGCTGGCCCAACCTATATCAGTGACTCACCACTAGCTATACCAACAACATAACCTACCACTTCCATAGCCCCTAGACATCCAATGACAATACACTCCAAAAGTGATATTTTCAAATCACATCAAGTTCTTTACCTATTTGCTATAACAAACTCCTCTTCTGAGATTAATGAACCCACTACAATCACTCAAGCTAAAAAATCTCCTCATTGGCATAAAGCCATATGTGAGGAATATGATGCTCGCCTCTATAACTCTACATAGACCCTAATACCCTTTTATCACACATAAAACATCATTGGGTTTAAATGGGCCTTTTGAATTAAGTGGAACCTAGACGGATTCGTTGCCAAATATAAAACACATCTAGTAGCCAAAGAGTTTCATCAATGACCTGGTATCGAATTCACAAAGACATTCAATCTCATTATTAAACCCATAAAAATCTGACTTATCCTAAATTTGGCCATCTTAAAAGACTAGCACCTATGACAACTAGATGTTAACAATGCCTTTTTACAAAGGTCTTTAACTGAAGATGTCTTTATGTAGCAACTTCCTAGTTTTGTTCATCCTTAGTATCTGAGGCATGTCTACAAACTATAAAAAACTATTTATGGACTTTGTCAAACTCTAAAAGCTTGGTATACTAAACTTGACTTATTTATGATATTAACTAGCTTCATCAATTCCAAGTCTAATACCTCGTTATTCCTACGATAATAAAATGGAGGCATAATATATCTTCTAGTGTACGTGGATGATATTATTGTCATGGAAAATGATCATTTGGAGACTCAAGCATTCCTAAAACAATTGGTTGATCGATTCTCTCTCAAAGCTCTAGGAACCTTAAGCTACTTTATGAGAGTGGAAGCAACATTTACATCTTCCACCTATCATAAAAAAGTATATTAAAGATTTATTATCAAAGATAAACATGCAAGAAGTAAACGAGGTTATAACTCCCCTCTCTACTAGTGAATCACTCAAATTATATGATGGAAACCCCACTATAGATTATAATCAATATCGATAAGTACTTGACTCTCTATAGTACTTGGCTCTCACCCGTCCAAATATCTCATTTGTAGTCAATAAATTATCATAACTTATGCATCGACCATTTATCACGTATTGGTCTGCGGTCAAACGAATTTTGTAGTATCTTAAAGGAATCCTCAATCATGATGTATTTCTCTACAAACACGCCCCACTTCATATCCATGCCTCCATTGATACTGATTGAGCAGGAAACTTTAATGATATAATATACATGTTAGGGTATATTATCTTCCTTGGAGCTAAACCAATCAGTTGAAATTCTAAAAAGTAAAAGACAGTCACACGGTTCACAACTGAAGTTGAATACTATGTCATTGCCACCACTATTGTTGAACTCAATTAGGTCACAAAGCTACTCAAGGAACTCAATGTCAACTCTATTGAATCTCGAATTTTTATGATGACGTTAATTGTCATTTGTTATCTAATCCATATGTTGAGATAAGTGTGCAGGATTAACTACGATGAAAGTAAGACATGCAGCAGGAGTTGCGCCGGAGTCAAGACTATAATCACGTTGGGGGTTCGAGAATTTGACAAAAGTTCGGACGATCGTCGGAGGTTCTGCGGGAACAAATCCGAGAAGTCTAGGAGCTTGCCAAAGAAGCTCGTCGGAACTTTCCAAGTGGATCGTCGCAAGTCTAGGAGTTTGCCGGAAGTCCGCAGGAGCATCACCGAGGTTTCATCAGATGATCGACGGAAGCTCGCCAGAAGCTCGCCGGAAGAAGCAATTGATGCACCGGAGCAAGTTGCAGTAAATGTCTTAAGAAATTCGTAGTTAGCACGATGATTAAGTTAGAAATGGGAGGTGATCCCATTAACTTAATCTTGGGATAATTGGGCCCTTGACAAACCCAAATTAAGTCGAATGGATCAGCCCATTCGGACCCAGATTTCTTGGTCAGAGGTGGCACCGCCTGGGTCGGTGGTGGCACCGCCCAGGGCTCACTCTCCGAGCTCTGGCTGGGCAGTGCAACTGCCTCTAATAGAGGTGCAACCGATTAAGCTCGGTCTCCAAGCTCTGGCTGGGCGGTGCAACCACCCCAGTCAAGCGGTGGCACCGCTTGATCTCGGTCTCTAAGCTCTAGCAAGAGGTGCAACCACCCCTGATAGGAGGTGACACCGCCCAAAGGCTCAATCTTCGAGCTCTGCCAAGCGATGCAACCGCCAGACCCCGGAATTCCGGGAATTGACAGTTTTGAGCTCGGAATTCAAACTAGGTTGGAGCCTATAAATACCCTGTTGAATCTCGGATTTTGATGATAAAATCAATTGATGGGTTAATTGATCTAATCCATATTATTGAGTTAAGTGTGCAGGATTAACTACGATAACCAGAAAACACAAAGCAAGAATACCAGAGTCATGTTCGATGGACGTTTAAGAGTCCAAAGAATCGTCGGAGATGCTATCGGAACCAACCGAGAAGAAATCGGAAACCTGTCGAAATTTTTGGAAGTCGCCGAAGAGATCGTCGGAGGTTCGCAGAGATCACTGAGAAGGCTCGGTTACTCGTTAAAGTCATCACAAGATCGGGAGCTTGCTAGGAGTCCGTCGGAAGAAGTTCGTCGGAAAGCTCGCCGGAACAAGACTCGACGTTCGCGGTTGAAAACTTGCTTAGGATGTTTTTAGTTATGTAGTTCACATGTAATTAGGATTAGTATTAAGAGATAATCCTATATCCTGGTTAGGGGCCAATTGGGCCCAAAATTAGACTTGGTTTGGGCTAAATTTAAAGCCCAACCAGTGAACCGGAGGGTCTGGCGGTGTCACAGCCAGACTGGGCGGTTGCACTGCCCAGCACCCGAGAGCTGGGTGGTGGCACCGCCAGTCCACTGTTAGTGTCAGACACTGATAGGCGGTGGCACTGCCAGCATCGGGAACCAAAGAGAATTCAAATTTTGGAGCCCAAATTTGAATCCTCTTGAGGCCTATAAATACCCCTCAAATATCAGCTGAGATTACAACTTTTTGAGAAGCAATTGATGGAGAGAAAGGTCTTAGAAAAGTCTTAGCTAGTCTTGTTTTCAATTTGCTAGTGTTCACCTCCTTCTTTCTTGCTAAAAATCTGTAAGAGAGTGAACCGCTTGTAAAAAGTTGTAAGAGAGGTATTTACCCTTCCCCTTCAAGAGATTTTCTAGTGGAAGGTGGGAGCCTCATCGAAGAGGGGCCTCGCAAGTGGATGTAGGTCATTTGACCGAACCACTTTAAAATCAGTGTAATCTCTGGTTTGCATTTTATTACTGCTATTTACATTACTGCAAACTTTCTTACTTGCTTTATTTCCTCATTACTTTTGCTGCACAACTTTGCGAATACGCTTTCAAGTTAAGCACTTCTGAGTTCGATTTTTATCGTACGAAAGATTTGTCAAAACCGACGTTTTAATCCGCTGCACTAATTCACCCGTCCCCCCTTTTAGTGCCGCTCCGATCCTAACATACCCCACCCTTTCAGCATTGAAAGGGTAACAAAAAACCACCAAAATCCTGATCTTACTATGTGATTTTTAGAGCTCAAAAGTGTTGTATGAGTTAAAAGTTCTCCTTCCTCTTTTCTTCCAAGATTTGATATGTCAAGAGAGAAAAGAAAATTCTGTAAAGGTTGTCTCCTAAGCCCGTCAAAAAGAGTGAAACTGTAAAAAGGTAGTTGACCTTCGCCTATTGAAGGAAGGCCTCTAGTGGACGTCGGTGACCTCGTCGGTGGAGAAAGCCAAAAGTGGATGTAGGTCAAGATTGACCGAACCACTCTAAATCTCGGTTTGCATTTACTTTAAGCATATTATCTTTACTGCAAACCTCCTCAATAGCTTACTGCCTTCTACGCATTTACGATCGTATTTCAAAGTTCAGTATTTTCCGAATCGGCGTTTAGACGCAAATCAGTTTTATCGTACGAACATCATATTTCAATTTATGCTTGCATTCTAATTTCCATCATAACTGCAAACTGCCTTCATAAACTTGCTTTAACTGCATCTTGCTTGATCATAAGTTAAAGTGATTTATGAATCAGCTTTTCTACCGAAATCGCTCTTATCGTAGAACGCAGTTTTAATCGTCGAAAGTTTTTCGCTGCACTAATTCACCCCCCCCCCCCCCCCCCTCTTAGTGCTCTTGATCCTAACAAACTCCACCATTACTCCTATAATATATTATAATAATGTTAGAGCTACCTACTTATATGTCAATCTATGTTCCACTCACGTATGAAATATATTGTCATCGACTTTCACTTTATGCGAGATCAAGTTGTCAGACATCGACTACATGTTTCTCACGTGCATACGACTCATCAACTAGCAGACTCACCCACAAAGCCTCTCGTCCATAAACTATTTTTTCATTGCATTGGTACAAGCTCGACATCCTCGATAGAAGCTCAATCATACAAGGGCACAGATAAAATTTTCCCAATTGCACAAGGAAATCTCGCCGATCAGTTGAGAAAAATCTTCTCTTCTAACATGTATAAATAGTCATTATATTCAACTAATTTAAATATACTTTGTTATTACATTTTACCTTATCAACTGCCGGATCACTAGATATGGATAGAAATGAATAAAATTATTATTATTTTTCTTTGTTTCTTCTAATTGTTAAATTAGAAAAATATAAAAGAGAAAGCCTATCGTAGGAAATGGTATGGGTAAGATAAGTTTTTAAACACCTAGGTATAATCAACTATCTATTTTTTCTGTCTAAATATATTTCAAAGCCAATTAAAATATAATGTACACGAACAAAATTGAAATAGGTTGGATAGATCCACCATTGACTTTACATCTACATTTGTAGGATGGGATCCACGTCTTTTCTTCTTTATATTTTTTTTTAACTTAAGATGAGGCTAATCATACACCACATTTTCAGAATCTCAATCCTTATTAAGTTATACTAATGACATAAATAATATATTAAATATATGCAAAATTAGACATAAATGCTTAAGGAAGTACCATTCATATGTAGTTTTTAATGCATCACATATTTAAATGAATCATGCATGCATGTCTTCCAAACACAACAAAGATCGCTAGCACTATAAATAATATATTTTAAGCTCAAATGATGCGGTGACACATTAAATTCCTGGGCGATTCTCTTAGACAGGTCCATTTTGTTGCTTTTATATTTTCTGGGGCGTCCCAATGTTTTTTTTTCCCATTAAATTGTTTTTTTAAATAATAAAAGTATTCTTTTTACCTTTTATCTTCTTTTTTTTTTTAATTCATTTAATTGAATCGGTATAACAAATCCGGATCGGTTCAAGATAGTTAATATCAAAGTTTAGATCAATTCAATACAAAGGTACTTTGTAGGAAAAGAAAAACGACAGAGCCTTTTCTAAGTATGATAATTTATAAAATCATTATCTTTCAATCGAAACGTAACAGTTGTTGATATACAATGACACGATAGTGGTGTTTGAGTATATATGTAATCATTATCTTTCAAGGAACGGCAACCGTCTGTTATATACTAGCAGGATGTAATGATTAAGGGATCAAAGAAGCTGTCCAAAAGAAAAAAAAAATTATATATATATATATGATGCAACATCAAGATTCTCTGCTAATTTCGACAATAGAGGTCACACTAATTAACTGATTTTGCTAAAAAATAAGAAAATTGGTACGATATGAAGAGCTCAATGGTTGACGAATTTTATACTATTTTGTGCTACGATATGAATAACTTGGGTTGTACTAGAATGCTGAAGAAATACATGTTTTATTTAAAAAGAAATAGAAACTGATTAGGTAGAGTGACAAATCCAAATCTGATATGGCAATAATGTCTACTACCCGGATCCCCTCCTGTTCTCTTCTCCTAAAGAATTAAGCTCGTGTGTGTCATCTGGTGAACATGCGGAAGCACAGGTGGTGTGGCAGGGATCAAGATTGATTCGTTCCCAATCCAATTGTAAATGGATCGTATGGTTGGTAAAAATTTTAAGGGCACTAATTAGATTCAAACCATAATTAGATTTAAACTAATATAAGAATTAAGATTGTGATTAAGAATTAAATTAAGATAAGAAGCTCTCATTGAACAAAGATTATTATCTATGTGATGTATCTCAAGGTTCTAATGCTTGTGTGAGGTATCTAGAAAAAAATAATTTGATGCTCATAGAGTTTTCTTTAATGAGTGAGGTGGTTGAGAGAAGTGTTTCTTAGTCTTATGTGAGAGAGTATAAAATGCGTTTCGGATTTAGGTTTGAATTATCTCAAGAGATATTTTATGTATTTGATTTTGAGCATTTTTTTTTTCATTTTTTGGATATATATATATATATATATATATATATATATATATATTGACTTCTTTAGTTTCATATATTTTTTGTTTCTTAAATGGGTAGGACTGAATCAGGTCGATTATTTTGTGAATCAAATTTAGATTCCTGATAAGATATTTTTGACCTCAGTTGGTCTGAAATCCGACTTTAATTGAGTGTAATGGGTTGACTCCTATACAGACTAATATTGGTCGGACTGAAATGGGATCGGATTAAGTAAAATCTGGCTTAATTACCTACCAAATCGATTGCGTCTTATTATCCCACCACTCGTTCTCTCCAAGCTTAGTGACCTACCTACTTAACTATTCGTGTGTTTACAAAATATTTATATTTTTAATATGTAGTTGGAGAAAAAAGTTTGAATGAATGTGTTATTATGAAATGCTTTGATAAATAATATATGAAAATTATTTTTTTAAATGTGCACTCAAGTAAGTGTTGCTTGGTAAAATTATATATTAAAAATCTATTGAATATTTTATAACAAATTTATATTTTTAATTTTTATATTTATTCAAAATGAATACATATTTTTAATTTTAATTAATAAGTAACAAAATAAATAAATGAATGTATGTATGTGATCTTATAAAAAATTCATATGATCCAAATATATAATAAATAAAAATATAATTATATAAATAAATATAAAATAATCTTTAAAAATAAATTAAAAAAAAATAAATTTGTAAAATATAAATCATATTGATTTCTCATTAAATCATACTAACAATATTATAATTTTAGATAAAATCATGGGATATTTTCGAAATTTTAAAAATTATATTAACATCCTATAAATACTAAAATTGGTAGTACTATCTGTATCAATATTTTAATATTTTTACTATAATATTCAGATTAATTATGATTTTAAAAAATTTATCCAACGTCAATTTATATTTAAAATATCGATTGCACGTCTCTGTTTTCCCAAGCGCACTCAGTCTCCCACCACTAGTTCTCTCCGACCCGTTCACGGGTCTCCCTTTGTGATGGGAATCCAAGTCGGCGAAAGCCATCCTCCTCGGCAGGTACGAGAACGAGTGAGTCTAAGAGGACCGAGGGACGTCGCAGTTGGCAAGTAGTAAACAAGCAGCCGCAGAACATTGACCCTGCGAAGTCCTTTCTCCTGTCAACCATTAGAGGCCGATTGAGAGGCGTGAGGGAAAGAAAAACTCGTTCCTACCCTAATCGGCTTCTCCCCCCTCCTCTCTTCTTGTTGTCTCTCCCTCTTCTGCTGCGCCTGGAGAAAGATCCGGAGAAGTAAACAAGAGGAGAAGCGTCGAGTCCTTGATTGAGCAACCTTTCCGTCCTCTTCCCGGAAGCAGAGAAGGGAAATTGGGAGATGGCAGACGCGATGAAGCAGATCCTGACCAAGCCAATCCAGCTGGCGGACCAAGTAAGTAAGTGGGCGGGCGACGCCCAGACGAACAAGCAGGAGTGCTTGGAGCTGAAGGCCCGGGCGGACAAACTCGCGGCCTTACTCCGGCAGGCCGCCCGCACCGAGCTCTACGAGCGCCCTGCCCGCCGCATCATGGACGATACAGAGCAGGTCCTCGGCAAGGCCCTGGCCCTCGTCGACCGATGCCGCAACCGCAGCCTCGTGCACCGCGTCTTCAGCATCACGCCCGGCGCCGCCTTCGTCAAGATGTGCACCCAAATCGACAATTCCGTCGCCGATGTCTCCTGGCTCCTCCGCGTCTCCGCGCCGGCTGGGGACGACGACGACGATGGCGGCCTGTTCCACGGCCTGTGCCCCATCGCCCAGAACGAGCCCATCCTCACCCTCATCTGGAGCAACATCGCCACGCTCCACACCGGTCAACCTGACGCCCGATCCGAGGCGGCGGCCGCACTCGTCTCCCTCGCCCGCGACAACCAGCACTTCGCCAAGCTCATCATCGAGGAGGACGGCGTCGCTCCCCTCCTACGACTCCTGAAGGATGGCAAGGCCGAGGGGCAAGAGAACGCCGCCCGCGCCCTCGGCCTCCTCGGCCGCGATTCGGAGAGCGTCGACTACCTCGTGGCCGCTGGGGTCTGCTCCGCGTTTGCCAAGGTCCTCAAGGACGGACCCATGAAGGTCCAGGCCGTTGTCGCGTGGGCTGTCGCCGAGCTCGCCGCCAACAATCCCAATTGCCAGGACGTCTTCTCTAAGAACAACGTTGTCCGCCTTCTCGTCGGCCACCTCGCCTTCGAGACCGTCGAAGAGCACAGCAAATACTCCGTGTCGTCCAAGGCGATGTCCATCCACTCCGTCGTCCTCGCCAACCAGGCCGCCGCGTCTGCTTCCCCCCTCGACGACGGCAACGAACGGACTCCGTTCCCGCATCCTGACGGGGCACAAGGCCAGTCCAAAAGCAATCAATTCCATTCCGTAGTGCAATCCACAGTGGCCTCCGCCAAGTCCAGCAAAGCCGCCCAGAACCAAAACAGCACCAGCACCGGTAGCGCAACCGTGCCCTGGAAGCCCCATCAGCATTCTTTGTCGGGGTCCGGCAACAGGGCGAGGGAAATGGAGGACCCCAGCACCAAGGCCAACATGAAGGCCATGGCGGCCAAGGCCCTGTGGCAGCTCGCCAAGGGCAACGCCGACATCTGCAGGATCATCACCGAGTCCCGGGCCCTCCTCTGCTTCGCGGTGCTCCTGGAGAAAGGCGCAGGAGATGTTCGATGCAATTCTGCAATGGCATTGATGGAAATCGCTCGCGTGGCCGAGCACAGTGCGGACCTGCGGAGGTCCGCGTTCAAGCCCAATTCCCCGGCATCCAAGGCGGTCATCGACCAGTTTCTGCAAATCGTCGAGAAGGGGGATTACAACGACCTGCTCTTACCCAGCGTCACGGCGTTGGGCTGCTTGTCGAGGACGTTCCGAGCGACCGAGACGCGGATCATCGCTCCTCTGGTCCGCTTGCTCGACGAGAAGGAGATGGCTGTCATGAGAGAGTCAGTGATCGCGCTCACCAAGTTTGCTTGCACCGAGAATTATCTGAACATTAACCATTCCCAGGCTATCATCGACGCCGGAGGTGCGAGGCACCTGATCCAGCTAGTGTACCTGGGAGAGCTGGTGCAGATCGAGGCTTTGATCCTCCTGTGCTACATTGCCAAGCATGTGCCTGACAGCCAGGAACTCGCGGACGCCCAGGTGCTCAACACGCTTTCCTGGGCTTCCAAGCAGGCGCACCTGGTGCAGGACTTGCGGGTGGACGAACTGTTGCCGGAGGCCATGACCGGATTGGAGCTCTACCAGTCCCGAAAGCTCTAACTGTGATCCTGATCCCCGATCTACAACCAAGAAAGACCAAGTTCTCTCTGATTCAATTGCTGCCCAGTGTGTGCATACATCAAATTTCTCTTCCTTCCTTTCCTATAAAGATGTGTGAGGTTTCAGCAAGACATCTGCAGCTGTAGTGTGATCACGGGGAGTGTCGAGATCTTAGAGATGTACACACAGCATTCTCAAGTGTCTGCTGTTTTTATGTATCGTTTCGATCATTGTCACTTGGTTTTCGGAGATATAGTTGCATTCTTTCATCCGGTTTCTGTTCTGACATCTGGAAAATGATCTTGGTGCCTTTTTGTGCAGTTGAGTTGAAAGGTAGCTGCAATTTTGTGCTACTTCATCGAGGATATCAACTAGTCTGTAAACTATAGCTTCAGTTGACCATTCTCACAGCAGAAAATGAAGGAAATTTTTGGTTAATCTGATCTTTTTCCCTTGGAGTTCCAAGTTTCAACTAACACATGCTGCCAACTAGCACTGGCTGTCTCCATTGACCTCATGTGTTGATGTAAACAGCTCACCTAAGATTGAAGCTTATTAAGCTTTTATTTGAGCTATGTTGCTTTTCACTGAAAGCCTGAGCTGGAGGTCTAAAAGCAATGGCCACAGGAATTCATGTGTCTTGCTGCTCCATTTAGATGCAGCATCTCTCTCTCTCTCTCTCTCTCTCTCTCATCTTGGAATCAAAGTTTTTATTCTGATAACATGTTGGCTTAAGAGAACGATACACATTGATGCACGTGGCAAAATTGCCATTTTCTATTCTCTTTCCAGCAATAGCCAAGAGGCATATAAGAAAGCAATGTGATGCATAATCTGTCAAGTTGCTGTAGGCGAACCTTCGATGCATGCAGTGTGATGGCCATGATGAACCATTAAAATTGACCACTTCTTGATTGACTGCTATCTCTAGTTTATACAGCATACTTGCCTTGATACGTGAAAGTCATTTTCAAATCGATGCTGCTTATAGTAAAATTTCTCTACAGGAAAGTTTTACTTGAAGTCGCTGAAATGCTAAATCTATCATCCACTAATTTACCATATCACGAATTGCATCTTGCTGTCGTCAATCTGAGAATTAATCACCCAAATAATTTTATTCTGCAAAATCAACATAAAGTAGCGAAGGATAAAATAAGATTTGTGGAATGATTTCTTTCGGTGAAAAGGAGAACTTAGTTTAACGCAATAATGATTAGCTGCTCAGTCCCTTTGTTTGAGCAGTCACGTTCTCTAAATTTTTGCTGAGGCCAATCAATATTCCCGGACATGCCTACCAACAAGTTCCTCCCTGACCTCCATGGCGCATCAGATTCGTTTGAAGCCACTGTTATGGTGAAGCAGATGGAGACTACTGTAGGACAGCACAAAGAATCCAACGACCTTGGCCGAACAAGAATCCACAGAAGAGCAGCCATCGGGAACATTAGTTAGTGCTTTTTGCTTATTCAACAATTTTGCACAAGTATGTCAAAATATTAGGAATTATTGTAAAACACCTCCACAATCTCATTCAATCAGATTCTTTGATTCAAAATGTTCCAAATATATGTAAATCAGATCAACAATCTCATATAATCATTTAGCAGGAATCAAATTTTTAGCAATCAATGTTGATTATTCATTTATCACCAAATCTTTTTATTCAACTTTATGATCCTTTTCTTTGTATATATTATAGAGGTATAAATTATGCAAAAGAATGTTTCTGAGCTATTTGTTTGGAACAAGATTTCCTGTGAATGATGCAGCCAGGTTGTGGTCATCTTTGCAAGATTTCTCAGTTTGGAGGAAACATTTTGCAGCATCACCATGCTTGAGTTCAGGTGACTTGGTCATAAACAGAGGGACTGAAGGATGAACTCTCAGCATAAGAAAATAGTAAAGTGCATGATTGAACTTTTTGCATGTTAAAAATGATCAAGTTGATGGTTCAGTTACTTTCCTTTGAATCAGTCACATTTTAAATGCATCAAATGATGAGATAACTCTCGGCTATGGAAGGTACCATTCTACAATGTGTTGTCCTAAACAAGTTGCCCTGTGCAGGGTCAGTCATAAGGAATGCTTCAAACAGTAATGATTTCTGCAATGTCACGAGGAAAGACTTCAATGCTAGAGGTGATAGCAGATAAGATATCTTTGAGGAAAATTCTCTTAACTGAATGTGTATAAATAGCTATCAAAAGTTCACTATCTAAATAAACTCTGTAATTACATTTCATAATTTATCAAGAGGTTTTTAAGCAAAATTAAATTGAAGCAAAATTAAATTAAAATTCACACGGTCACAAGTAAAGGTTTCAATGAAAGAGGTTTTTAAGCAAAGTCAAATTGAAGCAAAATTAAATTGAAGTTCACACAACAATAATTAAAGGCTTAATATGATCAGATATTTCTGCACAAATATGAAGAGGTCGACAGAATTTTTTGTACCTATTCAAACAACAATAATTAAAGATATTTCTATAGTGCACAAATACGAAGAGGTCGACAGATATTTCTGCACAAATATGATCAACAATAATTGATCAGAAATATCTTCCTATGAAGAGGTCGAAAGATCAGAAATTTCTGCATAAATATGAAGAGGTCGACAGATATTTCTTCATATTTCTGCACAAATATGAAGAGGTCGACAGATATTTCTGCACTGATATTTCTGCACAAATATGATCAACAATAATTGATCAGATATTTCTGCACAAATATGAAGAGGTTGACAGAGTTTTTTGTACCAATTCAAACAACAATAATTAAAGATAAAAATGATACAAAACCTATAATTAATTGATTCATTACATTGAAATCAATCAAACGATTAATACATTCAATTTGATTCATAAGAAATTTGAATGCATGTTATGCTATTATAAGGCTATAATTCATTCCTTACGCGGCTGAGATTATGAGAATTTACCATAACATACAATCATATGTTACTCCTCTCGCAAGCATGAATAACTTGACAAAATTCTACCAGGAATTCAAACAACGACAAATAAGGATGAAAATGATACAAAGTCCACGACAATTAAAAGAGAAAATGATTAATTTCAGCACAAGAAGAATAACAAAGAACTAGTTACTTTGGGCTTCATTAGGAGTCAGATGGTGCACTCGCTAAGCTTCCCAAATAATCAATAATGCAATCAGAACGACCGATACGTTTAAACCAAACAAAGTTCTCAAACGAACTAGATTACGTCTCCACCCATATTAAGACCCATTTAGCAAGTGCAAGTGCTACATTGTCTTTTAGTTTATATAATAGTTTTCTCCTTCATATAATTTTATGAACTTAATAAATTTTCGTTATATAATTTTATAAACCAAACCAATTCCTTTTCCACATTCACGTGAGACTTTGCAAAAAGAGATGATTAGGCATGAAGAAGAAGTAAAGAAAGAAGCTAACCTATTAACTTGCCTAAAGATCAATGGTGGTCCTAAGGTACACATGAGGTCCATGCGTGACTCCATGTTATAATAATAATGTGGCTCCATAGGCCAATTTTTTCCCAAAAAAAAATTATTTTTTTTTTATTTTCTCAAAAGGCACCCCCTTCTCAAGATATATTCTTCTTTGTCGTCTTTGCTGCTCACCCTTTTTAGGCAAACTCTACCATGGCCTTTGAGGAGGATAGTGTTGAATCTTGATTTTTAATGATGAAACCAATTAATAAGTGTTCATGATTTGATCTGCGTTTTGAGTGACGTAGGATACTTCGATTACGGAGAGACAATTAAAGTAGGAAGAATCATGTTGGGCCGGAGGAAAACATGTCAGAAGATTGGACATCGTGTCGAAGAATCGATTGACATATCGGTAGAAGGCTTCAGTCCATGGATTCAGGCATCGGACCAAGAAGAGCGGATATTATGCCAAGGATATCGAAGTTGCGAAGGTTAACTGGTCGATTGGGCAATAGGCCGCAAGAGAGGACGATGCGCCGAAGAATCAGACGAAGCGTCGATGGACCAATGACATGCCGGACAACATGATTCATGCTTTATAATAATTGTCTAGATCGAAGTGTATTTTTGTGTGTGCATAATTAACTACAATAGCAAGACATAAAGCAAAATGAAGTTCCGGAGTCAAGAACGTGATTTTGTTGGGAGTTTGAGAGTTCGTCGGAAGTCCGGATGTTCATTAGATGTTCTGCCGGACCCAACCGAGAAGTCCAAGAGCTTACCAAAGAAGCTTGTCGGAACTTGCCAAGAAGATCGTCGTGAAGTCTAGGAGCTTGCCGGGTGTCCATTGGAACATTGTCGAGAGATCATCGGAAGTTTGCCGGAAGATTGCTGGAAGATCGCCGGAAGAAGTTGGACTTATTTTACTTAGAATATGTCTTAGGAATTGTAGTTAGTACATAATTGGAGTTAGGATTGGGAGGTAATCTCATCAACTCTGTTAAGGGCCAATTGGGCCTGAAGTTGGGCTGGTTTGGGCTGGATTCAAGGCCCAACCAGGATGCCGAAAGCCTGGCGGTGGTGGCATCGCCAAGGCCGCCAGTGGCACCACTTGGGAGACTTAGTCTCCCAGGTGGTCTGGTCGGTGGTACCGCCCAGACTGGGCAGTGGTACCACCGGTAGTAAATGCTGCCAACGGTGGTACCATCCCTGTCTAGTAGTGGTGCCATCAGAGCTCGATCTCCGAGCTTTGTCAGGCGGTGGTACCGTCTAGTGTTAGGATGTTAGGCGATGGTATCGCCTGTACTTGAGAAACCAGGGATGTGACATTTTTATGCTCCAAGTTTGAATTAACTTGAAGCTTATAAATACCCCTCTCATCTCTGATTAAGATACACAAGCACAAAGAGTTTTACAGTGAGAAAATGCTATTGCAATCACTTGAGAAATCCCCTCCTCTAGTCTAAGTTTAGAATTCTGTTTAGGAGGAGTGAGTGCTTGTAAAGGTTATCTCCTAAACCTATGAAAAGGAGAAGAAGGATGTAAGAAGGAGGTTAATCTTCACTTATTAAAGGAAGATCGATAGTGGATAACGGTGGACTCGACGGAAGAGGAATCGATGGAGTGGATGTAGGTCATGATGACCGAACCACTATAAAATCTGGTTTTCATTTTGTCTTGAGCAATTTACTTTAACTGCAAACCACTTTACTTGCTTACTGCTTTTAATACATTTATGAACGTGTTTTAAGTTAAGATCTTTATGAAATGATTTTCGTTAGAATCAGTTTTAATTGAAACGAAACGATTTGAATCCGTGATTTTACCGCTACACTAATTCACACTCCCTCTTAGTGCCGACTCGTTCCTAACAGTTGGTATCAGAGCCTCGTTTTTCATATTTAGTTTAACACCTAAATAGAAATAGCTCTTTTTAGCTTTCAAGAGGGTTACTCTCTTATTCATCCTCCCTTGTTCAATGAGATGAACTACACATATTGAAAAACTCAAATGAGAGTTTTCTTGCTTTCGTTGGATTTGAATTTATAGAATATTGTCGAAAGAGGTTTTTGAAAGTCTTCTCTTTTAATGAACCATTGGAATAATTTTGAGATGAAGACTTTTTCCTTAAATGCAAGAGCTATGAACACTCTATTTTACGCTTTGGATAAAACTGAGTTTAATCGGGTTTCTACTTTTGAAACGACTTTCGAAATATGGCACACTCTCGAAATCACACACGAAGGCATGAGTAGAGTAAAAGATTCTAAAGTCAATCTTTTAATATATGATTTTGAACTATTTCATATGAAACCAAGCGAAACCATTGGAGACATGTACACCCATTTTACGGATGTCATCAATGGTTTAAAAGCAGTTGGTAGAAGTTTTTCGGATTTTGAACTCGTTAACAAGATTTTACGATCACTTTATAAAAATTGAGATTCAAAAATAACGATAATACAAGAATTAAAGAACTTGAACCCTTTTCCAATTGAAGAACTTATAGGGTCTTTGATGATCTATGAAATGACGTGCAATGCATGTGAAGAACTTGAGAACCACCTTTCAAAGAACATGAAGGATTTCAGACTTAGAAAAATTGAAGACTACTCGAGCATAAGCTCAAGTGATGGTAAACTTGAACTCCTCATGAAATTTTTAAAACAAGAATTGAAAATTAAAAATGAACTTAAAAAGAAGAAGAACGCGACTTTGGACGAATCGAGCTCATCCGAAGACAAGAAGAAAATCAACAAAGGCGAGGTGGCAAACTATGCCTTAACAACATTCAACAATGAGGTAAACAACTCAAACGAAACTCCTTTAATTTATTTCAAAATTACATAATGCTTTTCATGAGTTGTTCTTAAATTAGTTTAGAAAATTATATATATATTTTTTGAATTGCATGTTTAATGAAAATGAAAAAAATAAAATTGGATCATGCTTACCTTTCTAGTGATTTTAAAAATAATCATGAAAATTACATGTTTTATGATAAACAAACAAAATAATTTTTGATTAAAAATTCCTTATGAAATCATGTTTGATTTGAAGTAATATCATGCAAAATGAGTTTAAATTTTGAAATTATATATGATGATTCTTACGATTTATGGATTATCAATTTTTCTATAATGAAAGTGGCTTTTTTCAGTTTTAAAATGGATACATGTCTTGATTTGGCATAAATTATAAAGGCACACTTATATGAAATAATGTAAGTATCATACTTGACGATTTTATATTTAATTAAGCATGATGATTTGAAGAAATGATGATTTTATATTTCGAACTTATGCATGATAGTTTTTGTGATCTTTTGAAAGTTCTTTTTTGGTGTTAATGAATGATGCATGGTGTTGGAATTACTTGAGATTTTTTGAATTAATATCTCTTCTTTGTACTCCTACGATTTTTCTTAGTATTTTATTTAAAGAAGAGATTTATTAAATGAATCATGTCTTTTGGTATTCACATGATCTCGTCTTTCATGATATGATTTTTTTTGAATTTGTATAATTCCTTGTATTCTTGAAGTATATCTCATCACCTATTTCTTTTCGATATTCTTCATGTGATGATATGAATGCGTGAAATACTCATGATATTATTTTGATGCTCTAAAATGATATAAATTTACTAGCTTATGAGTATCATGTATGATATGATGATTGATTTATTTTTAGTATCATACATAGAGTAAGGATGATGTGTAATGTTTTAAAATTATGCATGTTATAAATTGAAATTATAATGATGCACAAACATATTGAAATAAGGTTAATACTTTACCTTTGTCATGATATGAAGATTGATAAAAAGGAAAAAGAATTACAACATTGTATTCTTCCCTTCTATTTGACAATGACATAGGGGGAGCAAATTTTGCTAGCTTGCTAGCTAGCTTGCATACTTCAAGAAGAAGCAAAAGTTTGCTCATCACAAAAAGATGCAAAAATCTTGCCAACTTTTACATATGTAAAATTTACTAGCTCACAAATTGTAAGGAGAAAAACTTGCTTGCTTGCTAGCACATCTAAAAAGAAGCAAAAACTACAAACGTACATATCGTAAAAAGATGCAAAACTTGTTAGCTTGCTTCATGTAAAACATTGTATCTTGCTAGCTTGTTATCTTGCATTATTTTTCAAAAACTTGCTAGCCTTCATACTTCAAAGAGAAGTAATACTTGCCAAATTGCTAGCTTGCATATTGTAAAATAATGTAAATTTTTGCTAGCTTGTACTTTGCAAAGGAAGCAAAAATGGCACTTCTCAAAAGAGAAGAAAAAGCTTGCTATCTTGAACATCACTAGCTTGCCTATCTTAAGAAGCAAAAATACAAACTTACAAAATTTGCAATCATGCACATGCTTAAAATTAATGATTATTTGGTGATAATGCATGTTGTAAAGTAATATAAAATTGCTGGCTTACACACTTCAATAAGAAAGCTATCCTGCATTTGCTTTCGAAATTTTTGCTAACTTGTATGTTGTAAACTTGCTATCTTACTACCTTGCATATCTACAACTTGATAGCTTGCATGATGTAGCACTTGCTAAATTTTCTAGCTTACATATTGCATGATGATAAATGCAATATTTGACATTATATCTCAAACACTTGATAGTTGCACTTTTCCTTTTTGTTGATGACAAAGGGGGAGAAGTATGATGTTATGCATAAGTTTTATGATAACATGTTACTTGGATCTTTGAATCCAAGAGTTCTATCACTAAGACATATTGATAGGGGGAGTTTAGTTAAACTCCGAGGGTTAAAGTTAACTCCGTCATCAATTGGTTGCCACAAAAAGGGGGAGATTGTTGAATCTCAAATTTTGGTGATGAAACCAATTGATAAATGTTTATGATTTGATCTGCATTTTGAGTGATGTAGGATTCTTCGATCAAGGAGAGACAATTCAAGCAGGAATAATCATGTTGGGCCAGAGGAAAACATGTCAGAAGATTGGACGTTATGCCGAAGGATCGGTCGACATATCGACAGAAGGCTTTGGTTCATGGATTCAGGCATCGGGCTAAGAAGAGTGGATATTGCACCAAGGATATCAGAGTTGCGGAGGTCAACTGGCCGATTGGGCAATAGGCCGCAAGAGAGGACGATACGCTGATGAATCAAACGAAGCATCGATGGACCAATGACATACCAGACAACATGATTCATGCTTAGTAATAATTGTCCAGATCAAAGTGTATTTTTATGTATGCAGGATTAACTATGATAGCAAGGCATAAAGCAAAATGAAGTCTCCGAGTCAAGAACGTAATTTCATTGGGAGTTCGAGAGTTCGTTGGAAGTTCGGATGTTTGTCGGAAGTTCTATTGGAACCAACCGAGAAGTCCAGGAGCTTACCAAAGAAGCTCATTGGAACTCGCCAAGAAGATCGTCGTGAAGTCCAGGAGCTTGCCGGGTGTTCGCTGGAATATTGCCAAGAGATCGTCAAAAGTTCGTCGGAAGATCGCCAGAAGCTTGTCGGAAGCTCACCGAAAGAAACCAGACTTATTTTGCTTAGAATATATCTTAAGAATCGTAGTTAACACATAATTGGAATTGAGATTGGGAGGTAATCCCATCAACTCTGTTAGGGGTTGACTAGGCCCGAATTTGGGCTGGTTTAGGCTGGATTCAAGGCCTAACCAGGATGCTGAAAGCCTGGTCAACAGTGGCACCACCAGGGCTGACGGTGGCACCACTTGGGAGACTCAGTCTCCTAGGTGGTCTGGGCGGTGGTACCACCGACAATAAATGCTGCTAGCGGTGGTACTGCCCTTGTCAAGCGGTGGTACCGCCAGAGCTCAGTCTCTAAGCTTTGTCAGGTAGTGGTACCGCCCAACACAGGCGGTGGTACCGCCCAACACAAGCGGTGGTACCACCCGTACCTGAGAAACCCAAGATGAGACATTTTTAGGCTCTAAGTTTGAATCAACTTGAAGCCTATAAATACCCCTCTCAGGTTAAGATATACAAGCACAAAGAGTTTTAAAGTGAGAAAATGCTGTTGCAATCACTTGAGAATTCCCCTTCTCTAGTCTAAGTTTAGAATTATGTTTAGGAGGAGTGAGTGCTTGTAAAGGTTGTCTCCTAAACCTATGAAAAGTAGAAGAGGGGTGTAAGAAGGAGGTTGATATTCGCCTATTAAAGGAAGATCGATAGTGGATGCTAGTGGCCTCGATGGAAGAGGAATCGACGGAGTGGTTGTAGGTCACGACGCCCATCCACTATAAAATCTGGTTTGCATTTTGTCTTGTGCAATTTACTTTAACTGCAAACCACTTTACTTGCTTATTGCTTTCAGTACATTTATAAACATGTTTCAAGTTAAGATATCTACGAAATCATTTTCGTCGGAATCAGTTTTAATTGAAACAAAACTATTTGAATATGTGATTTTACCGCTGCACTAATTCACCTCTCCCTCTTAGTGCCAACTCGTTCCTAACAGATGAGAGAAAGGAAGAGAGAGAAAAGAAGCGACAAGGAAAGGCGAACTAAGAGAGAAGTGGGAGGAAGAGGAAAAGGTGGAAGGACCGGAAAGGGGGAAGGGAGGAGGGGGAGGAGGTAATGGGAAAGAGCATATGGAGACAATGATGGGGAAGGCCATGACAGCAGATGTGATGACAAGGAAGAGCTAGCAACGAAGGTGATGGTGGCAGACGATAGGGAAGGATATATTTAGACTTGTATAAAGAAAGGTCATTGCTAGAGAAATATGAAAAGAGAGAGGGCTAATTACATATTGCTCTATATAATTAACTATCCTTAGTATCTCGGTCTATGCACTTTCAAAAATTATATTAAGATCCCTATATTTACGAAGGTGAATATTGAGATCCCATACAAGGTTAAAAAGATAACTTTTATAAAGTTAAAAATTAAGAAAGAGAAGGTTTTGTTGAAACATTAGGATTAAATATTTTACTTTCCTAAGTATAGGTATCTCAATATAATTTTTGAATATACAAGTACTGAGATACTAAAGGTAGTTAATTATAATTAACTGAAAGAAAATATATTCCTCAAGAAAAGTGAAAAAAGAGATTTTTTCCCCAAAAATTGCCCATATTAAATCCTATTAACTTTTTTAGCTTAAAAATAAATTAATAAATTAAGAACCATATGGTCAAAATTATTGAACACTAAGTTAATAATTGTTTACATAATGTAAATTTTCTTCCACTTCAAAAGTTGGACTAAACTATGGTGTGACACGTGAAGCGGCAATTGTTGCGCATTTGGGTACAATTGAGCTTAGAGTTTGGGAACAAGTCTTCCAGACTTGGTTGTCATCTATAGGTTCTCCTCAAAGGTCCCTATACTTGAATGAACCCTATATTTCATAACTATACCCCTGAATCACAATTCTTAGTTTGTTAATGTCATAATGTATCATAACATGGATTAGAACTTAAAAAAATGCAACAGTTTGTCTAAATCTTTCTACCTCTTCATCAATTCGATATCAAAACACTATTTTATTGAATTAGAACACTTCTTCTGCAGGTCTAAACTATTATTTGAGTGTATGTAAAATTTACATTACCTTTTCTTGAGCAATGAAATATAACAAAAGCCTTTGATCAATTTGGAGGTTGATCCCTTCAAAGCGATCAAAAGGAGGTTGATCATCTCAAAATGATTAAATCTCTATCTCTTTTCTTAGATAAAGCTATAGAGTTTTATTATCTAGCATCAGAGCGATGTTCCCAAAATTCTTACGGTGTCTCCTCCACATTCCCTCAATCTTTTCTCTGATGCCACCATAAGCCCCGATGGCCGCACCGCCAATAGGTTCCCTAAGTTCTTGCGATGTTTCCATAGCATTACCTTAATCTTTTCTCTAATGACATCATAGGCCTTGACGCTTGTGTCAGTAGTGACGACTTTACCTTCAATGCCCAATAGGTAGTACTCATGCCCTTGACTCGAAATGAAAAATAAAACTTGGAATTATAGATTTATAATCATACGCAATGACTATTGATAATTTTATGAAATCTCAATCTGAAGTCTTGGAAACAAAAATTGAGAATAGATTATAAGAAATTCTCAATAATTTCAAAAAGAGTTTGCTTGAGAGTTTTAATAAAATTCAACATAAGTTCAATTTCTGCTAGTAAACAACTAGATCGATTTGAAGTCACAACAAAAAATTACCAAAAGTGTGATAATGGCTACCATCACATGAAAGTAGAATTTATTAGATAGAAAGATAAAGATCCAATTAGTTGGATTTCTAGAGCAGAGAAATTTTTTTGCTTTCATAAAACTCTAAAGGATTCTAAAGTAGAAATAGCTTGAATCCAACTAGATGAGAATGCTAATTAATGGTATGATTGGTATGAAACCTATCATGAAGTTTTCTTATAAGAGTAATTTAAGAAAAGACTGCTTATTCATTTTAAACCATTTGAATATGACAATGTTGATGGGTAGCTTATCAAGATTCGCTAGACTTCTATTATGTTAGAGTATCAAAGTCGATTTAAACGACTATCAAATTGGGCTAAAGATTAGTTTGAAAGGTAATTAGTGAGAACATTTTATTAAGGTCTTAATTTAGACATTCATTGTGAAGTTAAACTCATCAACCTCTTATTATAATTGTTGCAATATTTTTGCATGATTGCATGAAAAAAAAATTAACATAGAAAACCGTCGAACTAGGAGTGTTAATAAACAGGTGACTAGTAAGTTAACCAATCCAACCTTTCCTAATCAGAATCCTAATACTAGAAAACTGACCCAAGAGGAACTCAAAGAACGATCAGCAAAGGGTTTATGCTAGCATTATGATAAAAAGTAGAGTAGGGAGCATTCTTGCAAGTATGAAAAACTTTTGATGATTGAACCGATTTAGGAGGAACTATAGAGACTGTCGAATATGATCATGAAGGTATTGATAATGATGATATATTGACCTTATCATGCATGTTGTTCATGTATTAGCTAAATATTCTAATCCTCAAACTATGAAAGTTGAAGAGCTTTTGAAATGTCAATCTGTTACTATATTGATTGATACTAGTAGCACCAATAATTTTATAGATAACAATGTTGCTATGCGATTGACCTATCACATTGAACGTTATGACAAGTTCGAGGTGAAGGTTGTTGATGGGCGAATTTTAACTCATAATAGTAAATATTCATAGTGAAGCTTATTATGTAGGGCTAAGAGTTGTGCATTGATTTTTTTCTTACTACTATTGGATGACTATGAGGTCGTGCATGGAATTGAGTGGCTATTAACTCTGGGCAATATTTCTTAGAATTTTTTAAATTAATTATAACTTTTTTTATCAATGGAAAACAGATGATCCTAAAAGGAAAGCATAGTAATAAAGTCACAATTGTTACCAGCCATAGAAAGGAGAAAGTTCTTCGACAAGGCACACCATAGACTTTGGTATAAGTACGGAGCATTGAAGATGAAGTTGCAATATCCGAACAAGATGCAAATGTTCAATCATTGCTTAGAGAATTTATAGATGTATTTGCAAAACCATAAGGAATTTCACCTTTTCGATTACATGATCATCGGATTTCTTTACTACTTAGGAGTGCACCAACTAATGTTTAGCACATCAATATCTACACTTACAAAAGATAGAGATAGAGAAAATCATTAAGGAGATGCTTGAAGTAGGAATCATAAGGAATAGTGTTAGTCCAAACTCTTCTTTAGTCTTATTAGTAAAGAAGAAGGATAGTTCTTGGTGTTGGAAAATCTAGGGGCGACATTACATGTGCAGTATAAGAAAAAAAAATAAAATCCCTAATTCCCAAAGATATGTTCGTCATCGTGAGCATATTGGTCCACAAAAATCCATGAAATGAAAAACCACGTATGAGATTGATTGTGTTACCTAGGGAGATCATATATCCCTGAATCCCTACAGATATCTAAGAGAGGGTGAAGGAGGTTAAGCGCCCTCCTCTCTAGCAGTGATCCACACAACAGGGCTGCGATGACACTCCTCAAAACTCCAGGCCTGCTCTGAGGTGGAGAGGGGGAGAATAATAGGAGAAGCAACTAAAAAGCTCTAGCTTATGAACCAATAGTTCTCTCCTATTTATAGAGGTCCCTTGTCAACTTTGTTGAATCTCGGATTTTGATAATGAAGTCAATTGTCATTTGTTGTCTAATCTATATGTTGAGATAAGTGTGCAGGATTAACTACGATGAAAGTTAGACAAACAGCAGGAGTTGCACCGGAGTCAAGTTCATGATCACGTTGGGAGTTCGAGAGTTCGACGGAAGTTCAGACGGTCGTCGGAGGTTCTGCAAGAATAGATCCGAGAAGTCCAGAAGCTTGCCAAGCGAAGCTCGTCGGAACTTGCCAAGTGGATCGTCGCAAAGTCCAGGAGTTTGCCGGAAGTCCGCAGGAGCATCACCGAGGGTTCATCGGATGATCGACGGAAGTTTGCCGGAAACTCGCCGGAAGAAGCGATTGACGCACCGAAGCAAAGCTGCAGAAATTGTCTTAGATCTAATCGTAGTTAGCACGTTGATTAAGTTGGAAAATGGGAGGTGATCCCATTAGCTTAATCTTGGGGCAATTGGGCCCCTGAAAGACTGAAATTGGGCCGAAAGGAGCTAACCATTCGGACCCTGATTGCACCAGGAGGTGCAACCGCCTAGGCCAGGAGGTGGCACCGCCTGGGCTAAGCCTCCCAGCGAGACTGGGCGGTGCAACCTCCCCAGCCAGGAGGTGGCACCGCCTGAGCTCAGTCTTCAAGCTAGACTGGGCGGTGCAACCTCCCTGACAAAGAGGTGGCACCGCCTGAGCTCAGTCTTCAAGCTAGACAGGGCGGTGCAACCTCCCTAACAGAGAGGTGGCACCGCCTGAACTCAGTCTTCGAGCAAGACTGGGCGATGCAACCTCCCTGACAGAGAGGTGGCACCGCCTGAGCTCGGTCTTCGAGCTCTGGCAAAGAGGTGCAACCGCCTCAGTCAAGAGGTGGCACCGCCTGGGCTCAGTCTTCGAGCTCTGCCAGGCGGTGCAACCTCTCCAGTCAAGAGGTGCAACCGCCTGATCCCGGAATTCCGGGATTTGATCGTTTTAAGCTCCAAATTTGAATTGGGTTGGGGCCTATAAATACCCCACCCATTCAGCACTGAAAAGATACAGATCCACACCGAATTCTTGATCTTTTCAGTGACTCTAAGAGCTCAAATTTGTGTAAAGTCCAAAAGTTCTCCTCTTTTCTGTTCTTCAAGTCTTGAGTTGTAAAGAGAGGAGAGAAAGGATCTGTAAGGGTTGTCTCCTGAGCCCGTCAAAAGGAGAGAAACTATAAAAGGGCAGTTGGCCTTCGCCTATTGAAGGAAGGCCCCTAGTTGACGTCGGTGACCTCGCCGGTGGAGGAAGCCAAAAGTGGAGTAGGTCAAGACTGACCGAACCACTCTAAATCTCTGGTTTGCATTTATTTTGAGCACTTTATCATTACTGCAAACCTCCTACATAGCTACTGCTCTCTACACTTTTACGAACAAGCTTCTAAGTTCTAATCTTTCCGAATCTGCATTCAGACGTCAAAAGGTGTTTTCGTACGATCTTTACATTGCAGCTTACATTTACGTCTTGAATCTATTTATAACTGCGAACTGTCTTCTGCGCTTTTACGAACGAGTTTCTTTGCAGTTTACATTTACATTTTGATTCTATTTATAACTGCAAACTGTCTTCTGCAATTTTACCAACGAGTTTCAACATTTAGACGTAAAACTACATTTAGACGTAAATCGGCTTTCCTCGCACAATCATCAGATTTCAGTTTACTTTTACGTCTTGATTTCAATTGCATACTGCCTTCTGCGAATATACAAACGAGTTTCAAAGTTCAGACGTAAATCTGCGTTTAAGACGAAAATCTACGTTTAGACGTAAATCTGCGTTTAGACGTAAATCTGCTTTTTGCAGATTACTTTTTGAGCTGTACAATAGCAGCACATTGTCTTTATACTTCTGCTTAAACTGCGCTTAGATGCAAATTGTGTTTAGACGTAAACTGCGCTTAGACGCAATCTGCGCTTAGACGCAAACTGCGCTTAGACGCAATCTGAGTTTAGACGCAATCTGGATTTAGACGCAAACTGCATTTAGACGCTAACTGTGTTTAAACGTAAACTGCACTTAATCATAAGTGATCTTAGAATCGGCTTTTGCATCAAAATAGTTTTTATCGAACGAACACAGCTTTCGTTTTTAATCGCTGAAAGATTTTCGCTGCACTAATTCACCCCCCCCCTCTTAGTGCTCTCGATCCTAACAATTGGTATCAGAGCAAGGTTAACTCTCTAACGAATTAAAACCCAAAGAGAAATGGCATACGCCGGAAACCAAGAGGGGCATTCTATTACGCGTCCACCCATGTTCAGTGGGACGGACTACACATACTGGAAGACCCGAATGAGGATCTTGTTGAATCTCGGATTTTGATGATAAAGTCAATTGTCATTTGTTGTCTAATCTATGTGTTGAGATAAGTGTGCAGGATTAACTACGATGAAAGTTAGACAAGCAGCAGGAGTTGCGCCGGAGTCATGTTCATGATCACGTTGGGAGTTCGAGAGTTCGACGGAAGTTCGGACGGTCGTAGGAGGTTCTGCGAGAACAGATCCGAGAAGTCCAGAAGCTTGCCAAGCGAAGCTCGTCGGAACTTGCCAAGTGGATCGTCGCAAAGTCCAGGAGTTTGCCGGAAGTCCGCAGGAGCATCACCGAGGGTTCATCGGATGATCGACGGAAGTTTGCCGAAAACTCGCCGGAAGAAGCGATTGACGCACCGAAGCAAAGCTGCAGAAATTGTCTTAGATCTAATCGTAGTTAGCACGTTGATTAAGTTGGAAAATGGGAGGTGATCCCATTAGCTTAATCTTGGGGCAATTGGGCCCCTGAAAGACTGAAATTGGGCCGAATGGAGCTAACCATTCGGACCCTGATTGCACCAGGAGGTGCAACCGCCTAGGCCAGGAGGTGGCACCGCCTGGGCTAAGCCTCCCAGCGAGACTGGGCGGTGCAACCTCCCCAGCTAGGAGGTGGCACCGCCTGAGCTCAGTCTTCGAGCTAGACTGGGCGGTGCAACCTCCCTGACAGAGAGGTGGCACCGCCTGAGCTTAGTCTTCGAGCAAGACTGGGCGGTGCAACCTCCCTGACAGAGAGGTGGCACCGCCTGAGCTCGGTCTTCGAGCTCTGGCAGAGAGGTGCAACCGCCTCAGTCAAGAGGTGGCACCGCCTGGGCTCAGTCTTCGAGCTCTGCCAGGCGGTGCAACCTCTCCAGTCAAGAGGTGTAACCGCCTGATCCCGGAATTCCGGGATTTGATCATTTTGAGCTCCAAATTTGAATTGGGTTGGGGCCTATAAATACCCCACCCATTCAGCACTGAAAAGACACAGATCCACACCGAATTCTTGATCTTTTCAGTGACTCTAAGAGCTCAAATTTGTGTAAAGTCCAAAAGTTCTCCTCTTTTCTGTTCTTCAAGTCTTGAGTTGTAAAGAGAGGAGAGAAAGGATCTGTAAGGGTTGTCTCCTGAGCCCGTCAAAAGGAGAGAAACTGTAAAATGGCAGTTGGCCTTCGCCTATTGAAGGAAGGCCCCTAGTTGACGTCGGTGACCTCGCCGGTGGAGGAAGCCAAAAGTGGAGTAGGTCAAGACTGACCGAACCACTCTAAATCTCTGGTTTGCGTTTATTTTGAGCACTTTATCATTACTGCAAACCTCCTACATAGCTACTGCTCTCTGTGCTTTTACGAACAAGCTTCTAAGTTCTAATCTTTCCGAATCTGCATTCAGACGTCAAAAGGTGTTTTCGTATGATCTTTACATTGCAGCTTACATTTACGTCTTGAATCTGTTTATAACTGCGAACTGTCTTCTGCGCTTTTACGAACGAGTTTCTTTGCAGTTTACATTTACATTTTGATTCTATTTATAACTGCAAACTGTCTTCTGCAATTTTACTAACGAGTTTCAACATTTAGACGTAAAATTGCATTTAGACGTAAATCGGCTTTCCTCGCACAATCATCAGATTTCAGTTTACGTTTACATCTTGGTTTCAATTGCATATTGCCTTCTGCGAGTATACAAACGAGTTTCAAAGTTCAGACGTAAATCTGCGTTTAAGACATAAATCTGCGTTTAGACGTAAATCTGCGTTTAGACGTAAATCTGCATTTTGACGTAAATATGCTTTTTGCAGACGTAAATCTACGAAATTCCCCTCTTGAAGAACTAATCGGGTCATTAATGACCTACGAAATGACTTGTAAAGCTCATGAAGAGCAAGAAGACATCCTTCCAAAGAACAGGAAGGATATGGCACTCAAAACTTCTGAATGCCACTTGAGAGAAAACTCAAGTGATGAGGACTGTGATGATGACTTGGCACTTCTAACAAGAAAGTTTAAAAAGTTCTTTAAAAGAAACAAGTTTAAGAATGATGCAAAAAATAAACTTGAACCCAAGAAGGACCAAGTAATCTGCTATGAATGCAAAAAGCCGGGACACTACAAGAGTGATTGTCCCCAAGTCAAAAGGAGAACATCAAAGAAAAAGGCGCTTCAAGCAACATGGGATGACTCAAGCGCATCCGAAGAAGAGGAGTCCAACACCGAGCAAGTTGCTCATTACGCCTTAATGGCCATCGAAGATGAGGTAACAAATTCAATAGATGCAGATTTATCATTCGATGAATTATTAAATGCTTTCCATGAATTGTTTGATGAGTGTAAGACTATCAGTAGTAAATACAAATTGCTAAAAAAGGAGCATGATAGTCTTATTTGTAATTTCGATAAGTTAAATGCTGAACAACATGATAGTTTAAGCCCATGCATAAAATGCCATGATCTAGAAACTCTCCAAAAAGAAAACTTGCTACTTAAGGACACCTTGAAGAAATTCGAGGTTGGTAGCAAGTCATTGAACATGATCCTTACAAACAAGGGTCACATTCCCAAAAGAAGTGGAATTGGATTCGTG
The DNA here is from genome assembly GCF_036884655.1 of Musa acuminata AAA Group. Classification (NCBI taxonomy): domain Eukaryota; kingdom Viridiplantae; phylum Streptophyta; class Magnoliopsida; order Zingiberales; family Musaceae; genus Musa; species Musa acuminata. The sequence continues at coordinate 10,661,834 of NC_088328.1, read as the reverse complement.
AGAAGTCCTCACCAAAATCCAACCACCTTCATAAAAGGCTCCATCTTACATATTCGACATCAAGACAAATGTAACTTCTGTTGTAAATTTGGACACAAGACACATTGTTGTCCATTCAAGAAAATAAGTCCAAACAAATTGATTTGGGTTCCTAAAGGAACCATGAAAAATTCTATGCAACATGATAAGAAATGTAGATCTATTTGTGAGGCACCCAAAAGCAAATGGGTTCCTAAAAATCATCCCTTCCTATAAAAACATTAAAATTTTAGGCCGGAGCAAGAAATAATATTTTGCTCCTTGACTCTCGATAGTCATAAACCAAGAGTCAAAAAGGAACTCACAACGCTTAAGTAACAAGTGGAAGTTATGAAATCACAAATACGATTTGGATACAACCTTATTAGAAACATATGATATCCAAATTCACATATCCCCTTGATCTTCGAACCCGTCAACACTATCATCTACGAATTAATTCTTGTATCATGAAGAAACTAAATATGTCATGATCTTAAAAGGGATACCAAACAAACTATCAACATACGTATGACATATGCACGTTAAAAGATCTATCTTAATTGCTCTGAAATGAAAAACTCTCCTCAAGGCAAAGGCTCCCTGATCAAATCACATTAGGTGCTCACTGGCTGCAGGCGGTGGCACCTCTCCAGCTGGCGGTGGCACCTCCAGCTACCACGGGTTGCCAGAGGTTGCACCGCTCCAGCCAGAGGTGCAACCGCCCGCAACTCTGCCTTTTTAAACCCACGCTAGGGCCGGCGGTGGAACCGACCCCAACTCACTCCCATTTCCTCCTCTACTCTTCCAAGTCTCCTCCATTCTCATTTCACTCCTCTAAGCCTTCCAAATACCTCCCATTTCGGAGCAAAACATCAAGAATCCTTCCTTCTCTTGAAGATTTCACAAAGGTACTCTCTAAGAAGCCCTTAAATTCTGTTTTGTTCTTCATTTACTCTTGCTCATCATCATCCCTCTAAACAGCAGTAGTTATGGGATCTAGAAGATCCTCAAGGGACAAGGGAAAGAGGAGATTAGTAGAAGAGTTTGATTTCACTCTTTTCGATTCAAAAAACCATGCTGAAAAATTTCCCTCTTTCGAACTTAGATGTATCAATAAGGGAAAATACGTAGATCTAAATGAACTAAGAGACTTAGAGACTATCCAATGGTTTGCAAACCTAGATCTACTTCCAATCTTGCAGATTAACGAACCCATCTATCCTAGGCTAGTTAGATTATTTTACAATAACATACAAATAGATGATGAAGAAAGGATGTCCACCAATCTTTTAGGACAACACATCTCAATCACTGATAGGTTCATTTGTGATATGATAGGCATTCCCATAAAAAGCATAGGACTTTACTTTAGAGGATCATGGGATGATGAAAGTATTGGAACATCCTATGTTGAAGCCTTAGGAACAATCTTTGCCAATCCTAACATAGCATTGGTTCCTAAAAGTTGTGAACATCTATTGCCTTTGAACACTAAGATACTTAATCATATCATGACTAGTATAATTCTTCCTAAACAATACCATCATGATGAAATAAGTCAATTAGAATTAGGAACTATGTACTTAATCATGAAGGGACATTACATCTGTCTTGGTTATCTTATCCAACAAAACATGTTAGAATTATCTAAGAAAGATATGATGCTCCCATATGGTGGTATAATCACAAGAATAATGAAAGCTTATGATATTCTAATACCACCAGAAGAAGAAGTAATGAAAGTAGATCGATTCAGCATAATAAACAAAAATCTACTTCACCGACTAAGATGTTACTATAGAAACGGTAACTGGGTTAGAATCCCTAGAAGGACTGATCACCCTCAACCTGAACCAGAACCGGAAACACCAGTATTTAGGGGTACCCAATCTCCTCCGACCCTTCCCTTTGAGGAAATACATCCAGTTGAGCAAACTCATACATCCATCGAAGAAATTGGGATTCGAATGGATCGATTCGAACAGAGACAAGAACGGATTGAACAACGACAAGATCAAATCCTATCTGAGCTGCAGCAAATTCATAGTCAATTTGACTCCTTGTTTAGGCACTTTAATTTTCCACCTCATCAATGAACTTGTTGAACACTTGTTGTTGTTGTAAACTTCTTATGTTACTTCTAATGTGCTGGCTGTAAACATCTATCGTGGTAAATATATATCTTGCGCCTTGTGGTAAAAGTTATCTCAGATTTTTATGGTATCATTACTGTTTGGTATGTGATGTGTCCAAATTAAGAATGTTGTGCTTTGAAACTAAAAGTTTTGAAAACCTTGTGCTTTGATTTCATTCAGAATTAGGAATGTTGATGTGTCAGAATAGATAAATTTGTTAAAATTATTTTTCGGACTATATTGAATGATCAAATCACTTGATTGCCATGTTTCCATGATTATATGTGAAAATCTGCAACAAAATCTTGTCCGAATGCATCTTATTTATTCGAATGCTATAAAACAAATTTTCTCGTACACTTTCATGAAAAATAAGTTTCTGAAATAGATTTGATGAAGTGATTCATGTGTATGTATTCCATCCTGTAAAATCTTTACATAGACAATGGATTATAACAAAAAGGGGAAGAAGTATTTAAAGCAATCTATGTAAAATTCCTCTATAAGCTTGCTATTATTATTTTCCTGGTATCATAATTACTATGTTTTTTTTGTTGATGACAAAGGGGGAGATATATGAATTGATAAACACTGCCATGATTAGAAATACTATGAGTGATGCTATAAACACTACTATGATTATGCCATCCTTGCATCACCAAGAGATATATGAACATGTGCTAAAGTTTGCATTATGCCCTGAGTTGATATCTTATCATGTGAAGAAAAAGCAAAACTTGCTAGAATATTTCAAATGTGTGCATCATGTAATAGTGCTTCACAGCTTTATATGATAATGTTCAAACTACATAATGAATAGTTACAAACACAATCATACAAACTTGATGATGTATGTCAAGCCTTGACATCATCCTTGAAGAGATACATCATGATGAGTATCATGATGGGAGTATTGATAAGTTTAACTGATCTAACTTATCAATACGTCACTTGAATTCTTAGGTCTTGAATTCAAGGTTGACTTATCTCAACTATGGCATATAGACAGGGGGAGTTAAGGATAACTCCATTATCAATTGATTGTCATCATCAAAAAGGGGGAGATTGTTGAATCTCGGATTTTGATGATGAAGTCAATTGTCATTTGTTGTCTAATCTATGTGTTGAGATAAGTGTGCAGGATTAACTACGATGAAAGTTAGACAAGCAGCAGGAGTTGCGCCGGAGTCAAGTTCATGATCACGTTGGGAGTTCGAGAGTTCGACGGAAGTTCGGACGGTCGTCGGAGGTTCTGCGAGAACAGATCCGAGAAGTCCAGAAGCTTGCCAAGCGAAGCTCGTCGGAACTTGCCAAGTGGATAGTCGCAAAGTCCAGGAGTTTGCCGGAAGTCCGTAGGAGCATCACCGAGGGTTCATCGGATGATCGACGGAAGTTTGCCGGAAACTCGCCGGAAGAAGCGATTGACGCACCGAAGCAAAGCTGCAGAAATTGTATTAGATCTAATCGTAGTTAGCACGTTGATTAAGTTGGAAAATGGGAGGTGATCCCATTAGCTTAATCTTGGGGCAATTGGGCCCCTGAAAGACTGAAATTGGGCCGAATGGAGCTAACCATTCGGACCCTGATTGCACCAGGAGGTGCAACTGCCTAGGCCAGGAGGTGGCAACGCTTGAGCTAAGCCTCCCAGCGAGACTGGGTGGTGCAACCTCCCCAGCTAGGAGGTAGCACCGCCTGAGCTCAGTCTTCAAGCTAGACTGGGCGGTGCAACCTCCCTGACAGAGAGGTGGCACCGCCTGAGCTCAGTCTTCAAGCTAGACTGGGCGGTGCAACCTCCCTGACAGAGAGGTGGCATCGCCTGAGCTCAGTCTACGAGCAAGACTGGGCGGTGCAACCTCCCTGACAGAGAGGTGGCACCGCCTGAGCTCGGTCTTCGAGCACTGGCAGAGAGGTGCAACCGCCTCAGTCAAGAGGTGGCACCGCCTAGGCTTAGTCTTCGAGCTCTGCCAGGCAGTGCAACCTCTCCAGTCAAGAGGTGCAACTGCCTGATCCCGGAATTCTGGGATTTGATCGTTTTGAGCTCCAAATTTGAATTGGGTTGGGGCCTATAAATACCCCACCCATTCAGGACTGAAAAGATACAGATCCACACCGAATTCTTGATCTTTTCAGTGACTCTAAGAGCTCAAATTTGTGTAAAGTCCAAAAGTTCTCCTCTTTTCTGTTCTTCAAGTCTTGAGTTGTAAAGAGAGGAGAGAAAGGATCTGTAAGGGTTGTCTCCTGAGCCCGTCAAAAGGAGAGAAACTGTAAAAGGGCAGTTGGCCTTCGCCTATTGAAGGAAGGCCCCTAGTTGACATCGGTGACCTCGCCGGTGGAGGAAGCCAAAAGTGGAGTAGGTCAAGACTGACCGAACCACTCTAAATATCTGGTTTGCGTTTATTTTGAGCACTTTATCATTACTGCAAACCTCCTACATAGCTACTGCTCTCTGCGCTTTTACGAACAAGCTTCTAAGTTCTAATCTTTCCGAATCTGCATTCAGACGTCAAAAGGTGTTTTCGTACGATCTTTACATTGCAGCTTACATTTACGTCTTGAATCTGTTTATAACTGCGAACTGTCTTCTGCGCTTTTACGAATGAGTTTCTTTGCAGTTTACATTTACATTTTGATTCTATTTATAACTGCAAACTGTCTTCTGCAATTTTACCAACGAGTTTCAACATTTAGACGTAAAACTGCATTTAGACGTAAATCAGCTTTCCTCGCACAATCATCAGATTTCAGTTTACGTTTACGTCTTGATTTCAATTGCATACTGCCTTCTGTGAATATACAAACGAGTTTCAAAGTTCAGACGTAAATCTACGTTTAAGACGCAAATCTGCGTTTAGACGTAAATCTGCGTTTAGACGTAAATCTGCGTTTAGACGTAAATCTGCTTTTTGCAGATTACTTTTTGAGCTGTACAATAGCAGCACATTGTCTTTATACTTTTGCTTAAACTGCGCTTAGACGCAAACTGTGTTTAGACGCAAACTGCGCTTAGACGCAATCTGCGCTTAGACGCAAACTGCGCTTAGACGCAATCTGAGTTTAGACGCAATCTGCATTTAGACGCAAACTGCGTTTAGACGCTAACTGTGTTTAAACGTAAACTGCACTTAATCATAAGTGATCTTAGAATCGGCTTTTGCATCAAAATAGTTTTTATCGAACGAACGCAGCTTTCGTTTTTAATCGCTGAAAGATTTCCGCTGCACTAATTCACCCCCCCCCTCTTAGTGCTCTCGATCCTAACAAACTTAACCATAATGGATCTTGCCCTATTGGGTATTGGATCTCCATCCAACTGCCCAAGCCTCTTAGATCAGTGGATCTCTATCCAATAATCTCTCATGGGCTCTTATTATATCTCATCTATACGATCTAATAATTCAAGGCCTTATTGGATATCCAATAAAATAGGGACTTCGACAGATATCTCATATCTAAACTTCTACTAATCGCAATACCTACCATATGTGTGTGACCCTCTAGGCCCAATATCGAGCTGGTCGTGAGTCATACCTATCAGAACTCATTCTGGCATAGTGAATTATTATCTCCATAATAATTCACTCGACTCATCGACTGAGGACGTACTTGCTAGTCATATGTGCCCTACAAGCTAATCACGTGAGTGATGACACGTGTGACTGGACATTATATTTTAGCATTTATCACTTTATATTGCTTGTTGCATATATACATATATATATTGTGATATCTTTGGATATGTGCAATGGGAATCTGATCGTGATGAGATCACAATAATGAGACCGATTTGCCTATAAACATAGATCATAGATAATCCCGGTCATAGGTTACTCGAGAGAGATATCGAGATAACCGGATAGACTAGTGTATTGTATACTCGTCCATATGATGGATGCAGTTGGTCTTATAGCTGCTCATATGGGGACACTAGGGAATGAGTTCACTAATTGATCTGCTTACGGAATACTGGATGGTTGATGATACCTTATTGTTAGACAGTGATTCCATTGTCCCAATGGTATATCTGGTCCTTAGACTTGAGACACCAAGGATGTCCTATATGAGTGCCCCACTCTTTGATACTAGACTTATAGGTTTGGATGTCCCAGAACTAGCACAGTTGATCTTCGAGAGTGGTAGTCAACCTTACGAGGGCTATTGAGTATCGATAGAGGATCATCCACTCTCGGTGTCATGAGAGGAATGTCCCATGCGTTCTTGCTCAGACAAATCCTATTGAATCTCATATTTTGATGATAAAATCAATTGATGGGTTAATTGATCTAATCCATATTATTGAGTTAAGTATGCAGGATTAACTATGATAACCAGAAAACACAAAGCAAGAATACCGGAGTCAAGTTCGATGGACGTTTAAGAGACCGAAGAATCGTCGGAGATGTTGTTAGAACCAACCGAGAAGAAATCGGGAACCTGTCGGAATTTTCAAAAGTTCGCTGAAGAGATCGTCGGAGGTTCACGGAGATCACCGAGAAGGCTCGGCTACTCGTTAAAGTCATCACAAGATCGGGAGCTTACTAGGAGTCCGTCGGAAGAAGTTCGTCGGAAAGCTCGCTGGAACAAGACTCGACGTTCGCGGTTGAAAACTTGCTTAGGATGTTTTTAGTTATGTAGTTCACTTGTAATTAGGATTAGGATTAAGAGATAATCCTATATCCTAGTTAGGGGCCAACTGGGCCAAAAATTAGACTTGGTTTGGGCTAAATTTAAAGCCCAACCAATGAACCGAAGGGTTTGGCGGTGGCACCGCCCAGCACCCGAGAGCCAGGCGGTGGCACCGCCCAGCACCCGAGAGCCAGGCGGTGGCACCGCCCAGCACCCGAGAGCTAGGCGGTGGCACAGCTTGACTGGGCGGTGGCACCGCCAATCCATTGTTAGTGTCAGACACTGACAGGCGGTGGCACCTCCCTTGACAGGCGGTGGCACCGCCAGCATCGGAAACCAAAGAGAATTCAAATTTTGGAGCCCAAATTTGAATACTCTTGAGGCTTATAAATAACCCTCAAATCTCAGCTGAGATCACAACTTTTTGAGAAGCAATTGATTGAGAGAAAGGTCTTAGAAAAGTCTTAGCTAGTCTTGTTTTTAATTTGCTAGTGTTCACCTCCTTCTTTCTTGCTGAAAATCTGTAAGAGAGTGAACCGCTTGTAAAAAGTTGTAAGAGGGGTATTTACCCTTCCCCTTCTAGAGATTTGCTAGTGGAAGGTGGGAGCCTCATCGAAGAGGGGCCTTGCAAGTGGATGTAGGTCATTTGACCGAACCACTTTAAAATCGGCGTAATCTCTGGTTTGCATTTCATTACTGCTATTTACATTACTGCAAACTTTCTTACTTGCTTTATTTCCTCATTACCTTTGCTGCACAACTTTGCGAATACGCCTTCAAGTTAAGCACTTCCAAGTTCGATTTTTATCATACGAAAGATTTGTCAAAACCGACGTTTTAATCCGCTGCACTAATTCACCCCCCCCTCTTAGTGCTGCTTCGATCCTAACAATTGGTATCAGAGCAAGGCTTACTCTCATATTTGGTTTGATACCCAAGAAAGATGGCTTACTCCAGCATACATGAGGGTCATTCTATCACACATCCACCCTTGTTTAATGGGCCGGATTATACTTATTGGAAGACTCGTATGAGGATCTTCCTCATTTCCATGGATTTTGAGCTTTGGACTATTGTTGAAAACGGATTTCAAAAATCTTCTCTTCCGATGAGTGAATGGAATGAATCAGAGAAGAAGGTTTTTGCTTTAAACGCAAAGGCTATGAATGCCTTGTTTTGTGCATTAGACAAAAATGAATTTAATCGTGTTTCAATTTGTGATTCGGCTTTTGATATTTGGAGAACTCTTGAGGTCACTCATGAAGGCACTAGCCGAGTGAAAGAGTCCAAAATCAACATCCTTGTGCACTCTTACGAACTTTTTCGAATGAAACCAAGTGAGTCTATCGGAGACATGTACACCTGGTTCACAGATATCATCAATGGACTCAAAGCTCTTGGTAAAGATTTTACTAACTTTGAACTAGTAACTAAAATCTTAAGATCCCTCCCTAAAAGTTGGGATCCAAAAGTTACGGCCATTCAAGAGGCCAAAGACCTTAAAACATTCCCTCTTGAAGAACTTATTGGGTCTCTAATGACCTACGAAATGACATGTCAAGCTCATGACGAGCTCGAGAACCCCCTTCCAAAGAACAGGAAGGACATGACACTCACATCACAAGAAGATCACTTGAAAGGAACATCAAGTGATGAGGACAGTGACATTGACATTGCACTTTTGACTCAAAAATTTAAAAAATATTTAAGAAAGAATAAATTTAAAAATAATACAAAAAATAAATTTGAACATAAGAAGGACCAAGTGATTTGCTATGAGTGTAAAAAATCGGGACACTACAAGAACGATTATCCTCAAGCCAAAAAGAGAACATTAAAGAAGAATGCGCTCAAGGCAACGTGGGATGATTCAAGCGCGTCCGAAGAAGAGGAGTCCAACACCGAGCAAGTTGCTCATTATGCCCTAATGGCTATCGGAGAAGAGGTAACGGATTTAATTGATGCAGATTTACCTTATCATGAATTATTAAATGCCTTCCATGAGTTATTTGATGAATGTAGGACAATTAGTAGAAAATATAAATTGCTAAAAAAGGAGCATGATAGTCTCACTTGTAATATCGATAAATTAAAGACTGAATATCATGATAGTTTAGCTCCATGTATAAAATGCCATGATCTAGAAACTCTCCAAAAGGAGAACTTGCTACTTAAGGACACCTTGAAGAAATTCGAGGTTGGTAGCAAGTCTTTGAACATGATCCTTACAAATAAGGGTCACGTTCCTAAAAGATGTCGAATCAGATTTGTGAGAAGTCCTCACCAAAATCCAACCACCTTCATTAAAAGTCCTATCTTACATGTTCGGCACCAAAGCAATTGCAACTTTTGTTGCAAATTTGGACATAAAACTTATAAATGTCCATTCAAGAAAATTAGTCCGAACAAACTAATTTGGGTTCCTAAAGGAACCATGATCAATTCTATGCAATATGATGAACAAAGTTAAATCAGTTTTTAAGGCACCCAAAAGAAAATGGGTACCTAAAAATAATCCCTTCTTGTAGAAATATACACCATCACAAGCTAGGAGCAAGAGATGGTATCTAGATAGTGGATGCTCAAGACATATGACTGGAGATCCATCTCATTTCTCTATGCTCACTAGCAAAGAAGAAGGGTACGTCACCTTTGGAGACAACAACCAAGGCAAAATCATTGGCAAGGGAACCATAGGTAACAAATTAAAATTTTCTATTGATGATGTCTTACTAGTTGATGGATTGAAACATAATCTCTTGAGTGTTAGTCAATTATGCGATAAAGGTTATATCGTTAGATTTGAATCAAATGTGTGTATTATTGAAAAATCAAACCATAACATAACTATGATTGCATTAAAACAAAATAATGTCTACACCATCAACCTTGATGAACTAAGTAATGAAATGTGCTTCTCCGCTTTAAATGATGATGCTTGGCTTTGGCATAGGAGACTAGGCCATGCAAGCATGAAACTAATATCTAAGATCTCATCTAGAGAATTAGTGCAAGGAATTCCAAATATAAAGTTTATTAAGGACAAAGTATGCGATGCATGTCCACTAGGTAAACAAATAAAAACTAGTTTCAAACCAAAAACTCAAATTAGCACCACTAGACCATTACAATTGATTAATTTGGACTTATTTGGACCAATTGACACGATAAGTCTAGGAGGAAGCAAATATGCGTTTGTAATTGTGGATGACTATACTAGATATACTTGGACCTATTTCTTAGCTCACAAAAGTGATTGTTTCAAGAGTTTCTCTAAATTTTGTAAACTCACTCAAAATGAAAAAGGTTTCATGATTTCATCAATTCGGAGTGATCACGGTAGCGAATTTCAAAACCGTGACTTTCAAAATTTTTGTGAAGTTAATGGATACAATCAAAACTTCTCCACTCCGAGGAATCCCCAACAAAATGGAGTAGTTGAAAGAAAAAATAGAAACCTACAAGAAATGGCAAGAATGATGTTAAATGAACATAGTTTACCTAAGTATTTTTGGGCCGAAGCCATAAATACGGCTTGCTACATCATGAATAGAGTCCTAATAAGACCATCTCTATCAAAAACTCCCTATGAATTATAGAATAACAAAAAACCAAATATTTCCTATTTTAAAGTTTTTGGTTGTAAATGCTTTATTTTGAATGAAAGGGATGCCTTAGGAAAATTTAATGCTAAATCCGATAAAGGCATCTTTCTTGGTTACTCTTCCGTTCATGAGGCTTTTCGGATTTTTAACAAAAGAACCTTAGTAATAGAAGAGTCTATTCATGTAGTTTTTAATGAAATTTCTAATTTAAAGAAAAATAATTTTGATGATGATCTTAGTTTTGATAATTTGAATTTAAATGAACCCCCTCCTCAAAATAGCAACTTGGATGCACCTTCTTCCGAAATTTCCTTACCCAAGGAATGGAAGTATATAGATGCTCATCCAAAGGAGCTAATTATAGGAGATACATCAAAAGGGGTTCAAACTCGTTCCTCTTTCAAGAATTTTTGTGCTAACACCGCCTTCCTCTCTCAAATCGAACCTAAATGCATTGACGAGGCCTTAAAAGATGATTTTTGGGTTCTTACAATGCAAGAGGAATTAAATCAATTTGAGAAGAATAAGGTATGAAGCTTGTTCCTAGACCTAGTGACCATTTAGTCATTGGTACTAAATGGGTCTTTAGAAACAAGCAAGACGAAAATGGTATCGTGGTTAGAAATAAGGCTAGATTAGTGGCCAAAGGTTTCAACCAAGAAGAAGGTATCGATTACGAAGAAACATTCGCTCCCGTGACTCGATTAGAAGCCATAAGGATGCTCCTTGCCTATGCTAGTAGTAATAATTTTAAACTGTTTCAAATGGTTGTCAAAAGTGCTTTCTTGAATGGTTTTATTTCCGAAGAAGTATATGTCGAACAACCTCCCGGATTTGAAAATTCTCTTCTTCCTAATCATGTATTCAAATTGACTAAGGCTCTCTATGGCTTGAAACAAGCTCCTAGAGCTTGGTATGAAAGGCTTAGTTCTTTTCTTATTTTAAATAATTTTACCAAAGGCAAGGTTGATACTACATTGTTTATCAAATATTTTGAAAATGATTTTCTTATTGTGCAAATTTATGTTGACGATATTATTTTTGGCTCTTCGGATGAATCACTATGTGAATCATTTGCCAAATGTATGAGTCATGAATTCGAAATGAGTTTAATGGGTGAATTAATTTTCTTTTTGGGATTATAAATCAAACAACTTAGTGATGGTATATTTCTTAACCAATCTAAATATACATTAGAATTGTTAAAACGATTTAACATGGATAATTCAAAAGCAACAAACACCTTGAGTACTTCGACTAAGTTAGATATGGATGAAAATAGTAAAAATTTTGATCAAAAAACGTATAGGGGAATGATAGGTAGTCTACTCTACCTCATCGCGACTAGACCGAATATTATGTTTAGTGTAGGATTTTGCGCTAGGTTTCAATCTAATCCTAAATTATCTCATCTTAAGAGTGTTAAAAGAATATTTAGGTATCTTAAAGGAACTCCAAATTTAGGATTATGGTATCCAAAATATGAAAAATTCGATTTAATAGCTTATGCAGATGCCGATTTTGGCGGATGCAGGATAGATAGAAAAAGTACATCCGGAACATGCCAATTTTTAGGACATGCACTTGTTTCTTGGACTTCCAAGAAACAAAATTCAATTGCACTATCTACGGCGGAAGCCGAATACATTGCTGCAAGTGCATGCTGTGCACAAGTTGTTTGGATGAAAAATACATTAGAAGACTATGGAATTCACTTCAAAAACGTTCCCATAAAATGTGATAATACTAGTGCCATATGTTTTACCAAAAATCAAATTCAGCACTCTAGAACTAAGCATATCGATATTAGGCATCATTTTATACGCGATCATGTTCTTAACAATAATGTTGTTTTAGAATTTATTGACACAAAGCATCAATTGACAGATATTTTTACAAAAGCCTTAATTGAAGACCAATTTGAATTCATTAGAAGGGAACTAGGCATGTTAAATTGTCCCTGAAAATAAGCTTGTTTGAATATATTTTTTGAAAAATGTCTCATCCTTTTCCGTTCAACTATGGATTTGACTTCATCATTCTCCTTCGATTCAAAATGACATATTAAAGTACAACTCATTATCTTAACCTATCTTGAGTCAAACACCTTTGAAAAACAAAAGGGGGAAGAAAAATTTTTTTTTCTTCTTCTTCTGCAGCACGCCAGTGGTGGCACCGCCAGAACCGACAGTAGCACCGCCTGAGTGCTCGAGCGCCAGGCGGTGGCATCGCTCGGTTTGGCGGTGGCACCGCCCGAGACACCTTATAAATTCCAAATGGTTAGGGCCGGCGGTGACACCGCCCCCAACCTGTGGAAGCCTTGCTCCAACTCTCCCAAACTCTCTCAATCCCTCATTCTAACCTCTATAAACCTTGGAGAGGGATTCTTATTGGTCCAAGCTCTCCATCCTCCAAGAAACACTCCATAAGGTAAAATCTTTCCTTCCCCTTCTTCTTGTTTTACCTACTCATTACAATTTCATATTTTTTTTCTATCATCTTGTCTAGACAATGGCCCCTAAGAGATCAAAAGGGAAAAGGATTGAAGGAGATTCATATGACCACGATCTTTTTAGATCCAAAGAAGATGCCCTTAGGTTTCCAAAATTTGAAACAAGATGTATCCATAAGGGTAAACACGTTGATCTCGATGAACTAGGAGACTTAGAACCCATTAGGTGGTTTGCTCATCTAGAGGCCCTACCTCTCCTACAAATAGATGAACCAATTTATCCTAGGTTAGTTAGGCTCTTTTATGCAAACCTATGGGTAGATGACGATAGCCTAAGTACTTACCTTTTAGGAACACAAATTAGGATTTCTGATGATACTATTTGTGAACTAAATGGAATCACTGAAAAAGATAGGGGCTGCTATTTTAGAGGTAAATGGAATGTTAATATAATAGGAGCAACTTACACCGAAGCTGTCGAAACCATTTTTGCAAACTCGGACCTCGGAATAATACCCAAGAGTTGCGAACACTTACTACCTTTTAACTCTAAGATTCTTCATCATATCATAACAAGCATACTATTCCCTAAGCAATATCATCTTGATGAAATGAGTCTAATAGAGATAAGCACCATGTATTGGATTATTACCAGTCAACCTAACTGTTTTGGATACTCAATACGGCAACACATGTAGGATATTACAACTAAAGATACTATGTTGCCATATGGGGGGTTAATCACTAGATTTCTTTATGCCTATGACATTTGCATCCCACCCAATGAAGAAACAATTCAAAGTGATAGATATAACATCATCAATAAAAATCTACTAAAGAGACTTAGGTGCCAATTTAACAATGGAATATGGGTAAGGCAACCTAGAAGGACTGATCCTATTCCTCCACCAGTAGAACAACCAGAAACACCAATTTTTAGGGGAAATGAATCTCTCCTCCTAGTCCCTTTGGTGCAGCACCTTCAGCTCCTGTTTCATCCTCTGAATAACTCATTATGGCAGAACTGTCTCAGATCAAATTCCAACAAGACCAACTCAAATCGCAGCAAGAACAAATTCAACTCCAGCAAATTGAAATTTTGAAGGAACTACGACAATTAAATAAAAAAATAGATGTTATGTATCAGCACTATAGATTACCTCCTAAGGATTGATGTATCTTTTTATTATGTTCTATTTACTCTTAATATCAAGTTCGAAGCTTGTCATCTTTTGAACGAAAACTGAACCTTCTTCTTAGATGTATTTTTTAAAAAAATTCTAGATGAATGCTGATTTTGTTTTTCTCTATTGATTTGATGATCACAAATTGTGTGTCTCAAAGTCTCATCTCCTTTTTGTTGATGACAAAGGGGGAGAAAAGTGATGACTTGTACCATTTTGATAGCATGACCTATATGTGATATGAATGTCTTATATGCCTTGCAAAATCTTTGAGAATATCGCAAGATTGATTGATCATATTGAAAGCATGCCTTACATCTATATCATGAAATTCATGTTGAAAATCTTTATCTCCTGTCATAGTGAAAATCGTCCCTTATCACTTGACTTGAAAATGATTTTCATCGAAGTTTCGTATTTACTATTGCTTAATGAGAATAATGATAAGTTCTACGGTTAGAACTTTTCGGTTTATACTTGAATTCAATGGGATAGAATTCAAGTGTTTTTATCTTCTCATAATATGGCATATAGATAGGGGGAGTTACGTTTAACTCCGTCATCAATTGATTGTCATCAAAAAGGGGGAGATTGTTGAATCTCGGATTTTGATGATAAAATCAATTGATGGGTTAATTGATCTAATCCATATTATTGAGTTAAGTGTGCAGGATTAACTATGATAACCAGAAAATACAAAGCAAGAATACCGGAGTCAAGTTCGATGGACGTTTAAGAGATCGAAGAATCATAGGAGATGCTGCCGAAACCAACCGAGAAGAAATCGGGAACCTATCAGAATTTTTGGAAGCTCGCCGAAGAAATCGTCGGAGGTTCACGGAGATCACCGAGAAGGCTCGGCTACTCGTTAAAGTTATCACAAGATCGAGAGCTTGCTGGGAGTCCGTCGGAAGAAGTTCGTCGGAAAGCTCGCTAGAACAAGACTCGACGTTCGCGGTTGAAAACTTGCTTAGGATGTTTTTAGTTATGTAGTTTACTTGTAATTAGGATTAGGATTAAGAGATAATCGTATATCCTGGTTAGGAGCCAACTGGGCTCAAAATTAGACTTGGTTTGGGCTAAATTTAAAGCCCAACTAGTGAACCGAAGGGTCTGGCGGTGTCACCGCCAGACTGGGCGGTGGCACCGCCCAGCACCCGAGAGCTAGGCGGTGGCACCGCTTGACTAGGCGGTGGCACCGCCATTCCACTATCAGTGTTAGACATTGACAGGCGGTGGCACCGCCAGCATCGGAAACCAAAGAAAATTCAAATTTTGGAGCCCAAATTTGAATCCTCTTGAGGCCTATAAATACCCCTCAAATCTCAGCTGAGATCACAACTTTTTGAGAATCAATTGATTGAGAGAAATGTCTTAGAAAAGTCTTAGCTAGTCTTGTTTTCAATTTGCTAGTGTTCACCTCCTTCTTTCTTGCTGAAAATCTGTAAAAGAGTGAACCACTTGTAAAAAGTTATAAGAGGGGTATTTACCCTTCCCCTTCTAGAGATTTGCTAGTGGAAGGTGGGAGCCTCATCGAAGAGGGGCCTCGCAAGTGGATATAGGTCATTTGACCGAACCACTTTAAAATCGGCGTAATCTCTGGTTTGCATTTCATTACTGCTATTTACATTACTGCAAACCTTCTTACTTGCTTTATTTTCTCATTACCTTTGCTGCACAACTTTGCGAATACGC
Source organism: Musa acuminata AAA Group (assembly GCF_036884655.1). Classification (NCBI taxonomy): domain Eukaryota; kingdom Viridiplantae; phylum Streptophyta; class Magnoliopsida; order Zingiberales; family Musaceae; genus Musa; species Musa acuminata. Next base: position 10,646,119 of record NC_088328.1, on the reverse strand, counting down.
ATTCAAGTTACGCACTTCCGAGTTCGATTTTTATCATACGAAAGATTTGTCAAAACCGACGTTTTAATCCGCTGCACTAATTCACCCCTCCCCCCTCTTAGTGCTGCTCCGATCCTAACAAATCCTTGGCCAGGGTCATTCGAATTGAGAGAGCAAGAGTTCTCCAGGAGAATCTGATTAGAGCAAGACTCAAGTAGAAACCATATGGGTCTGACAGCACCATGCTCGGTATACGGTCTTTGGGATATTAGATGGATGAGGAACTATAGGTATATGGTAACTAAGGACGGACATGTCCAATAGATTGGATTCCCCTATATCGTATGGGGACTGCGGCGTAGTGGCCTACTACGTCCGTAGTCGATGAGTCGAGTGAATTATTATAGAGATAATAATTCACTGAACTAGAAGGAGTTCTGACAGGTATGACTTATGGCCAACTCGATATTGGGCCTAGAAGGTCATACATATGTGATAGGCGTTGCGATGAGTAGACGTTCATATATGAGATATCCGTCGGAGCCCCTATCTTATTGGATATCCAATAAGCCATTGAATTATTGGAGCTTATGGACGAGATCCAATAAGAGCCCATGAGAGATTATTGGATAGAGATCCATTAATCTAAGAGGCTTGGGTAGTTAAATGGAGATCCAATACCCAATAGGGGAGGATCCATTAGGGTTAAGTTGATAGGGGACCTCTATAAATAGGAGGGATTAAGTGGTTCATAGGCTAGAGCCTTTGCTTGCCTCTCCTATTCTCCTCCCCCTTTCCACCTCAGAGCAGGCCTGGAGTTTTGAGGAGTGTTGTCGCAGCCCTGCTATGTAGATCACCACTAGAGAGGAGGGCGTTTGACGTCTTTCACCCTCTCCTTGAGATATGTATGGATTCAAAGATATACGATCTCCCTAGGTAACATAATCTATTCTATATGTAGTTTTAAATTTCACAGATTTATACGCACCAACCTTCGAACATCGACGAACATATCTTTGGAAATTAGGGATTTTATTTTTTGTTCTTCTGCTGCGTTTGTGATGTTGCCCCCAAGATTTCCCAATAGTTCTAGGCCACTACATCTAGTCTCTAGATGATATAGGGGAATCCAATCCATTGGACCTATTTTTCCTCAGTTACCATGTACCTATAATCCATCATCCATCTAATATCCCAAAGATCGTATACCAGGCCTAATGCTGTCAGACCCATACGGTTTCTAATCGAGTCTCGCTCTAATCAGATTCTCCTGGAGAACTCTTTCTCTCTCAATCCGAATGACCCTAGCCAAGGATTTGTCTGAACAAGAATACATGGGATATTCCTCTCATGGTGCCGAGAGTGGATAATCCTTTATTGACACTCAATAGTCCTCGTAATATTGGCTACCACTCCCGATGACCAATTGTGTTAGATTTGAGACATCCAAACCTATAAGTTTGGTATCAAAGAGTGGAGCATGTTGAATCTCGTATTTTGATATTGAAACCAATTGATAATTATCTATGATTTAATCTGTGTTTTGAGAGATGTAGGATGCTTCGATCAGGGAGAGACAATAAAAGCAGGAAAAATCATATTGGGCTGGAGGAAAACATGTCAGAAGATTGGACATCGGGCTGGAGGATTGGTCGACGTATCGATAGAAAGCTTTGGGCCATGGATTTGGGCATCGGGCCAAGAAGATCGGATATTGCGCCAAGGATATTGGAGTTGTGGAGTCAATTGGCCGATTGGGCAATAGGCCGATTGGGCAATAGGCCACAAGAGAGGACGGTGTGCCGAAGAATCGGACAAAGCATCGATGGACCAATGACATACCAGACAACATGATTCAAGCTTAGTAATAATTGTCTAGATCGAAGTGTGTTTTTACTTGTGTAGGATTAACTACGATAGCAAGGCATAAAGCAAAATGAAGTCCTGGAGTCCGGACGTTCGTCGGAAGTTCTGTAGGAACCAGCGGAGAAGTCTCGGAGCTTGCTAGAGAAGCTCCTCGAAACTCGCCAAGAAGATCGTCTGAAGTCCAGGAGCTTGTCGGGAGTCCGCTGGAACATTGCCGAGAGATCGTCGGAAGCTTGCCGGAAGAAACTAGACTTACGGACTTGTTTAGCTTAAGAAATGTCTTAGAATTCATAGTTAGCACATAATTGGGATTGGATTTGGGCAAACCCAATTAGGGGCCAGTTGGGCTTATGTAAGGATTGTGTTGGGCCCAATGAAAGGTCCAAACAGTGACCCAAGAAGTAGCACCATCGTGGCACAGGCTTCGAGACTGTGTCAGGCGATGGTACCGCCAGTTTGGGTAGTGGTACTGCCCCTGGCAGGGTGCCAAGCGGTGGTACCACCAGTTTGGGTGGTGGTACCACCTAGTGGCCCAGTGCCAAGCGATGGTACCGCCAGATTGGGCAGTGGTACTGCCCAACGCAGTGTTAGTGTCAGACTGACACTAGCGGTGGTACCGCCCGAACCCAGGAAACCCGGGATGAGATGTTTTTAGGCTCCAAGTTTGAATCAACTTAAGCCCTATAAATACCCCTCTCATCCTTGGTTAATATACGCAAGACTTGAGAGTAAAAATAGAAAGAAACACTGTTGCAATCTTGTGTAAACTCCTCTCAAAAGTTCTAAGTGTTAGAATAGTTTGAGAGAGGAGTAAGTGGGGGTGTAAGGGTTATCTCCTAAACCCAGTAAAAGGAGAATCGAGTTGTAAAAGGTGGTTGGTCTTCGCCTATTGAAGGAAGACCGATAGTGGATGCCGGTGGCCTCGATGGAAGAGGAATCGGTAGAGTGGATGTAGGTCATGATGACCGAACCACTATAAAAATCTTGTTTGCGTTTCCTTTGAGCACTTTACTTTTATAGCAAACTGCATCTCCTCTTTACTATGCTTTTATTACTTCTACACTCGCATACTCTTTTAAGTTTCCAAAATTGGTTTTCAACGTATGAAAGAATTTTTCGAAACTGATGTGATTTTACCGCTGCACTAATTCACCCTCCCCCCTCCTCCCCTACTTAGTGCCGACTCGTTCCTAACAGTTGGTATCAAAGCCTCGATTTTCATATTTGGTTTAGCACCTAAATAGAAATGGTTCTTTTCGGCTTTCAAGAGGGTCACTCTCTCATTCGTCCTCCGGACTACATATATTGGAAAACTCGAATGAGAGTTTTCTTGCTTTCGTTGGATTTGAATTTATGGAATATTGTCGAAAGCGGTTTTCGAATGTCTTCTCTTCCAATGAACCATTGGAATGATTTGGAGAAGAAGACTTTTTCCTTAAATGCTAGAGCTATGAACGTTCTATTTTACACTTTGGATAAAACTAAGTTTAATCGGGTTTCTACTTGCGAAATAGCTTTCGAAATATGGTACACACTCGAAATCACACACGAAGGCACGAGAAGAGTAAAAGATTCTAAAGTCAATCTTTTAATACATGATTTTGAACTATTTCATATGAAACCAAGTAAAACCATTGGAGATATGTACACCTATTTTACGGATGTCATCAATGGTTTAAAAGCACTTGGTAGATGTTTTTTGGATTTTGAACTCATTAACAAGATTTTACGACCGCTTTCTAAAAATTGGGATTCGAAAATAACGGCAATACAAGAATCAAAGAACTTGAACCATTTTCTAATTGAAGAACTTATAAGGTCTTTGATGACCTATGAAATGATGTGCAATGCATGTAAAGAACTTGAGAATGACCTTCCAAAGAACAGGTAGGATTTCGGACTTAGAACAATTAAAGACCACTCGAGCATAAGCTCAAGTGATGGTGAACTTGAACTACTTATAAAATTTTTAAAACAAAAATCAAAAATTAAAAATAAACTTAAAAGGAAGAAGAAGATGACTTTGGACAAATTGAGCTCATCTGAATACAAGAAGAAAATCAACAAAGGCGAGGTGGCAAACTATGCCTTAACGACATTCAATAATGAGGTAAACAACTCAAATGAAACTCCTTTAATTTATTTCAAAATTACCTAATGCATTTCATGAGTTGTTCTTAAATTAGTTTAAAAAAATTATATATATATTTTTTGAATTACATGTTTAATGAAAATACAAAAATAAAATTGGATCATGCTTACCTTTCTAGTGATTTTAAAAGTAATCATGAAAATTTCATGTTTTATAATAAACAAACAAAATGATTTTTGATTAAAAATGCCTTATGAAATCATATTTGATTTGAAGTAATATCATTTTTAATGAGTTTATCTTTCAAAATTATACATGATGATTCTTGCGATTTATGGATTATCGATTTTTACCATAATGAAAGTGGCTTTTTCGATTTTAAAAATGATACATGTCTTGATTTGGCATAAATGTCATAGGCATGCTTATATGAAATAATGTAAGTATCATGCTTGACAATTTTATATTTAATTAAGCATGATGATTTGAAGAAATGATGATTTAATATTTCAAACTTATTCATGATAGTTTTTGTGATCTTTTGAAAGTTCTTTTTTGGTGTTAATGAATGATGTATGGATTTGGCATAAAAGAAAAGAACATACATGTATAAAATCAATCAACAAGTTGAAACAAATAGAGGAAAGCATTTTTCTTGAAAACTTCTCAATCCCTACCTTATCGATTTTTCACTAAGAGATCAATAAAATTATTTATGCAATTTCGAATCTCTTGAAAGAAATGTTGAGATTTTGATGATTTTGATGATCTGAATTTGAATAAGTTTTATCAAAATCATGATCTTGTTTTATTGGAATTACTTGAGATAATTTTTTTAATCAAGATCTCTTCTTTGTACTCTTACGATTTTTCTTGGTATTTTACTAAAGAGGAGATTTTTCTATGTGAATCATAAGATTTCTTTTGCATGAATTGAAATCTTTTTCTCATACGTTTCCTTTTGCGATTTACTAAAGAGAATATCTTTTTCAAAATTCATGACTTAAAATTTTATTTGAATATCTTTTATTATTTGATCTTCTAATATTTCTCTTTGAATATTTAAGAGGAGAATTGTCAAAATGAGTTATGTCTTTTGGTATTCACATGATCTCATCCTTCATTATATGATTTTTTGGCTTTGTATAATTCCTTGTATTCTTGAAGTATATCTCATCACCTAATTCTTCTTGATATTCTTCATGTGATGATATGAATGTATGAAATAATCGTGATATTGTTTTGATGCTCTAAAATGATATAAACTTGCTAGCCTTCATACTTTAAAGAGAAGTAACACTTGCCAAATTGCTAGCTTGCATGTTGTAAAATAATGTAAAATTTTGCTAACTTGCGCTTAGCAAAGGTAGCAAAAATGACACTTCTCAAAAGAGAAGAAAGAGCTTGCTATCTTGAACATCACCAAAAATTGATAGATTGTTTATCTTAAGAAACAAAAATGCAAACTTGCATAATTTGTAATTTTGCACATCTTGAAAATTTATGATGATTTGGTGATTATGCATGTTCTAAAATATTGTAAGATTCACTAGCTTGCATGATGTAGAACTTGCTATCTTGAACATCACCAAGAAGTGCTATCTTGCCTATCTCAAGATGCAAAAAATGTTAACTTGCACATCTAGCAAAATTTACAAACTTGTATATTTCAAGAAGCAAGAGTTGGTTTCTTGAACATCTCAAAATTGCTAGCTTGTATGTTTTAAAATGTTGTAAAATTATTGCTAGCTTGCATGATTATAAAACTGAAGATTATGTTTATTATGCAATAAGTTGAACTTGTATTTCCAAACACTAGAAAGTTACACTTCTCCTTTTTGTTGATGACAAAGGGGGAGAAGTATGATGTTATGCATAAGTTTTTGATAACATGTTGTTTGGATTTTTGAATCCAAGAGTCTCTATCAATACGACATATTGATAGGGGGAGTTTGTTTATACTCCAGGAGTTTGTTTTAACTCCATCATCAATTGATGGTCATCATAAAAAAGGGAGAGATTGTTAAATCTCGTATTTTGATGATGAAACCAATTGATAAGTGTTTATGATTTAATCTGCATTTTGAGTGACGCAGGATGCTTCGATTAGGGAGAGACAATTAAAGCAGGAAAAATCATGTTGGGATGGAGGAAAACATGTCAGAAGATTGGATGTCGGGCCTAAGGATTGGTCGATGTATCGACAAAAGGCTTTGGGCCATGGATTTGGGCATCGGGCCAAGAAGAGTGGATATTGCGCCAAGGATATCAGAGTTACATAGTCAACTGGCCGATTGGGCAAAAGGCTATAAGAGAGGATGATGCGCCGAAGAATCGGACGAAGCGTCGATGGACCAATGACATGCCGGACAACATGATTCAAACTTAGTAATAATTGTCTAGATCGAAGTGTATTTTTACATGTGCAGGATTAACTATGATATCTACACATAAAGCAAAATGAAGTCTCGGAGTCCCGAATGCGATTTCATTGGGAGTTCGAGAGTTCGTCGGAAGTCTGGACGTTCATCGAATGTTCTGCAGGAACCAGCCGAGAAGTCTCAGAGCATGCAAGAGAAGCTCGTCGGAACTTGCCAAGAAGATCGTCATGAAGTCTAGGAGCTTGTTGGGAGTCCGTTGGAACATTGCCAAGAGATTGTCGGAAGTTCGCCGGAAGATTGCCGGAAGCTCACCGGAAGAAACTAAACTTACGGACTTGTTTAGCTTAGGAAATGTCTTTGAATTTGTAGTTAGCATGTAATTGGGATTGGATTTGGGCCAATCCAATTAGGGGCCAGTTGGGCCCATGTATGGATTGTGTTGGGCCCAATGAAAGGCCCAAACAATGACCCAATAAGTGGCACCGTCGTGACATAGTCTTCGAGACTATGTCAGGCGGTGGTACCGCTAGTCTGGGCAGTGGTGTCGCCCTTGGCAGGGTGCCAGGTGGTGGTACCGCTTGTTTGGGTGGTGGTACCACCCAGTGGCCTAATGCTAGGCGATAGTATCGTTAGATTGGGCAGTGGTACTGCTTGAACACAGGAAACTTGGGATGAGATGTCTTTAGGCCCCAAGTTTGAATCAACTTGAGGCCTATAAATACTCCTCTCATCCTTGCTTAATATACACAAGACTCGAGAGTAAAAATAGAAAGAAATGCTGCTGCAATCTTGGGTGAACTCCTCTCAATAGTTCTAAGTGTTAGAATAGTTTGAGACAGGAGTAAGTGGGGGTGTAAGGGTTATCTCCTAAATCCGGTAAAAGGAGAATTAAGTTGTAAAAGGTGGTTGGTCTGCACCTATTGAAGGAAGACCGATAGTGGATGCCGGTGGCCTTGACGGAAGAGGAATCGACGGAATGGATATAGGTCACGACGACCGAACCACTATAAAAATCTGATTTGTATTTCCTTTGAGCACTTTACTTTTATAGCAAACTGCCTCTCCCCTGTACTGTGCTTCTATTATGCCTACACTCACATACGCTTTCAAGTTTCCGAAATTGGTTTTCAACGTATGAAAGAGTTTTCCAAAACTGACGAAATTAGTGCCGACTCGTTCCTAATAGAGCACTCATATAGGACATCCTTGGTGTCTCAAGTCTACATCCATCATATGGATGGGTATATAATACACCAGTCTGTCCGGTTATCTTAATGTCCCTCTTGAGTAACATACGACCGAGATTATTTAGGATATGTATTTAAAGGCTAATCGGTCTCATTATCGTGATCTCATCACGATCTGATTCCCATTACATAGATCCAAGGATATCACAATATTTATATACATATATGCAACAAGCAATATAAAGTGATAAATGCCAAAATATAATAAGAAAAAAGATTACGTGTCAAGTCACATGTATCATAACTCACGTGATTGGCTTGTAGGGCACCTATGACTAACAATCTCCCACTTGACCTAAAACCAATCACCTATATGTCTGATCCCCTTCAGACCCTTATGACGCTCATAGATAATCTGAGATAATGGCTTTGTTAGTGGATCTGTAATGTTATCTTCGGATGAAACTCTTTCCACTACTACATCTCCTTACATCATGATCTTTTTGATTAGTTGGAACCTCCTCAGAATACTTCTGATGAGACCTGGGTTCCCTCATTTGAGCAATCACCCCATTCTTGTCATAATATAATGGAATCAATTCCTTACTGCTTGGCACAACTCTTAGATCTGTGATGAACTTCTTCATCCAGACTCCCTCCTTTGCTGCCTCAACTACAGCAATGTACTCTGCCTCTATGGTCGAGTCAGTAGTAGTATCTTGCTTGGAACTCTTCCAGCATACTACTCCTCCATTTAGGGTGTACACATACCCCAAATTGGACTTGCTATCATCTGTTAGGATCAAGAGCGGTACTAAGAGGGGTGGGGGGGTGGGGGTGAATTAGTGCAGCATAAAACTTTTACGATTTCAAAAGTCTACGTTTCGATTAGAACCGATTCTGATGAAAATCATTTCATAAGGAGTTTAACTTGAAAGCATATGTGAGTGTAGAGAAGGCAGTAAGAAGGTAATGTCGCATGCAGTAATGAAACTTGCACAAATTGAAAAGCAAACCAGAATTTAGAGTGGTTCGATCTTTGTGACCTACATCCACTTTCGGATTCCTCCTCTGTCGAGGTTACCGACATCCACTAAAGGCTTTCTTTCAATAGGCGAAGACCAACCACCTCTTACAGTGCTTTCTCCTTTTCACAGGTTTAGGAGAGTACCCTTACAAGTCTCATACCTCTCTTGAATGATCTCAAAACTTAGAAAGGGAGGAGGAGAACTCTAGCACTTGTTTACAACACTTTTATACCCCAACAACTCAAGATTATATCAATACTTTAGTGCCTTTTATGCAGAAAATGGTGGGGTTTTTATAGGCCCCAATGGCTTCAAAAATGGAGCCAAAAAGTGTCTAATCCCAGATTTCTAGGATCCTGGCGGTACTATTGCCTGACACTTGATACTAGGCGGTACTACCGCTTAGTCTGGGTGGTACCACTGCCTGATAGGGGTGGTACCACTATCCAGACCACCTAGGGTGCTGCTTTCTAGGTGATACCACCGTTGGCCCTAGTGGTGCCACCGCCGACCAGGAATTCAACATCTTGGTTAGGCCTTGACTTCGGCCCAAACTAGCCCAACTTGAGCCCAATTGGTCCCTAACAGAGTTGATGGGATTACCTCCTAAATCAACTCTAATTATCGTTCTAACTACAATTAAGGCAAGCATGGTCCGACACGTCGATTCTTCACTCGGCGATCTTCTGGCGAACTCCCGACCAACTCTCGGCTAGTCTTCCGGCGTGCTTCCAGTGATCTCCCGATGAGCTTTCGGTGAGTTTTCCAACATGCTTCCGGTGATCTCACGATGAACTTTCAGTGAGCTCCCGGTATATCGTCCGAGTCGTCGACTCTAGCCCATCATCTACTTTATGCCTTACTACTATCGTAGTTGATCTTGCACACTTATCTCAACACATGGATTAGATCAAATAATTTACCAATTGATTTCATCATCAAAATCCAAGATTCAACATCATCGACATTGGACTAGAAACTCGAGTCCGTGTAGCTTCAACTCTGAGGCTACTACCTCTATATACTAGTAAAAGATCCTTAGTCCTTCTTAAGTACTTAAGGATATACTTTACTGATTTCTAGTGCTCCAAGCCTGGATCCGCTTGATACCTGCTCGTGACACTCAGAACATGTGCTATATCAGGCCTAGTACATAGCATGGCATATATGATAGACCCTATTATTGAGGCATAAGGTATCCTATCCATATTCGTCCTTTCTTCAAGAGTCTTTGGGGACATACTCCTAGAAAGCGATATCTCATGTCTCATCGGTATAAGACATCTCTTGAAATTTTTTATGCCAAACCTTTTGATAATAGTGTCTATGTACCTGGACTAGGACAAGCCAAGCATTCTCTTAGATCTATCTCTATAGATCCGAATCTCCAAGATATAGGATGCTTCCCAGAAGTCCTTCATGGAGAAGTGTCTAGATTACCAAGACTTTACTGTGGATAGTATTCCTACATCATTCCCAATGATCAGGATGTCATCCATATATAACACTATGAAGGTGATAACGCTTCCACTTACCTTCATGTATACACAAGGCTTATTTTCGTTCTTAACGAAGTCATAAGATCTGATTGCCTCATCAAATCTTATGTTCCAACTTTGGAAAGCTTACTTTAGTCCATAAATGGATCTAAACAACCTGCACACCTTATCTGGGCAGTTCTTGAACACGAATCTCTCAGATTGTATCTTATACACCTCCTCCTCGAGGTTCCCATTGAGGAATGCAGTTTTCACATCCATCTGCCAGATCTCATAATCATAGTGTGCTGCAATAGCTAATAGAATTCGGATAGATTTTAGCATTGCTACGGGTGACAAGGTTTCATCATAGCCAACACCTTGCCTTTGACGATATCCCTTTGCCACTAGCCTTGCTTTATAGGTCTCTACCTTTCCATCTACTCTGATCTTCTTCTTAATGATCCACTTGCAACCGATGGGTACAATACTCTCGGACACATCAATTAGGTTCCAAAACTTGTTGGAGTACATGGAATCCATCTCAGAATTCATGGCTTCTTACCACTTCCCAGAGTTTATACTTATAATAGCCTCCTCGTAGGTTTGAGGATCAATATCCTCAATATTCTTTTCTCTAATATGTCCCACATGTTAGGATCAAGAGCACTAAGGGGGGGGGGGGGTGAATTAGTGCAGCGGAAAACTTTCGACGATGAAAACTGCATTCGTACACTGAAATCTGATTCCGACGTAAAAGTCGTTTCATGCAGATAATAACTTTGAAAGCTTATGGAAACGTATTTGAAGTAAAGTAACGAAGACAATTTGTAGTTAAGATAGAAATCAAAATATAAGTGCAAACTGAAATATGATGTTCGTATGATAAAAATGATTTTCGTCTTAACGCAGATTCGGAAAATACTTAACTATAAAACACGTTTGTAAATGAGCAGAAGGTAGTAAGCTATTGAGGAGGTTTGCAGTAAAGATAAGATGCTCAAAGTAAATGCAAACTGAGATTTAGAGTAGTTCGGTTAATCTTGACCTACATCCACTTTTGGTTTCCTCCACCAACGAGGTCACCGACGTCCACTAGAGGCCTTCCTTCAATAGGCAAAGGCCAACCACCCTTTTACAGTTTCACTCCTTTTGAAGGGCTTAGGAGACAACCCTTATAAACTTTTCTCTTGTCTCTTGAAAGATCAAAACTTTGAAAAAGAGGGAGGAGAACTTCTAGCCTTTACAACACTTTTGAGCTCTAAAAATCACAGAGTAAGATTGGATTTTCGGTGCCCTTTCATGCAGGAAAGGGTAGGGTATATATAGGCCCCAAACTAGTTTGAATTTGGAGCTCAAAGATGTCTTTTCCTGGATTTTCGGGGTCCTGGCGGTACCACCTCCTGACTGGGGTGGTATAACCGCCTGGCAGCTCGGAGACTGAGCCTGACTGGGGCGGTTTCACCGCCTGGCAGAGCTCGAAGACCGAGCTCAAGCGGTTCCACCGCTTGTCAGGGGGGGTTGCACCGACCAGTCTCGCTCGGAGACTAAGCCCAAGCGGTGCCACCTCCTGCCTGGGGCAGTTGCACCGCCCAGCTTTCCTGAGAGACCCTCTCCTGGGTGGTGCCACCGCCTAGCAAGAATTATGGTCTGAATGGGTTGATCTATTCGGCCCAATTTGGGTCTGTCAAGGGCCCAATTGCCCCTAGATTAAGTTAATGGGATCACCTCCCATTCCTAACTTAATCTACATGCTAACTATGACATTTTTTAAAATATTTACTACAGCTTGCTTCGGTGCGTCAATCGCTTCTTCCGGCGAGCTTCCGGCGAACATCCGATGAACCTTCGGTGATGCTCCAACGGACTTCTGACAAACTCCTGGACTTGCGACTATCCACTTGGCGAGTTCCGACAAACTTCTTTTGGCAAGCTCCTGGACTTCTCGGATTTGTTCCCGCAGAACCTCCGATGACCGTCCGGACTTTCGTCGAACTCTCGAACTCCCAACGTGATCATAGTCTTGACTCCGGCGCAACTCCTACTGCATGTCTTAATTTCATCGTAGTTAATCCTACACACTTATCTTAACATATGGATTAGATAACAAATGATAATTGACTTCATCATCAAAATCCGAGATTCAACAATCTCTCCCTTTTTGATGATGACAATCAATTGATAACGGAGTTAACTTTAACTCCCCCTATCTATATGTCATACTTGAGATAAGTCATTCTTGAATTCAAGGCCTTTCAAATCAATAGACTTATTGATAAGTTGAGAACTCTTAACCTTATCAATTACTCCCATCATGATTCCTATCATCATGTATCTTACTAAAAATGATGTCAAGATTTAACATCCATTCTCAAGTTTTACATTTCAAATATGAATGATGGTAGCAGTTCAACATAAGATATCAACATGTAAATTTACAATTTAAGCTTTTGATATCTTAACGTAAAGCAAACATTTCAAGTGTTTAGCAATCATAGCATTTCATCACATGGCAAGATATCAACACGTAAAATTATGATGCAAGTTCTTGATATCTTAACATGATGCAAACATGGCATAATGCAAATATGGCAATCATAGTTATCATCAATTCATATATTTTTGATGATGCAAGCATGGCATAATCATAGCATCAATACTCATAGCATCAATTCATATATCTCTCCCCCTTTGTCATCAACAAAAAGGAGAACAATATAAGAAAATTTGAAGCATAAGTAGGGTATTTATTCATGCCATAACTAGGTTCATGTCATTTTCCAACAGTGAGTGATAGGATACCAATTATGTAAACATCTCAAGGAAAACATGACATGGAGATTACTTTTAATACTTCTTCTTTTTCATTTGTTATTATCTTTTTGCATGAAGGAGGAAGACTATTTGTGATACCAGCTATTTGTGAGTTTACTTTGAATGAAGTTAAAATCGATGAGAGATTAAATCATACTCCATTTTTACAAGGATCAAGATATGTATGTGAAACAAATCCTTGCAAGTAAAAACACTAACATCTATATTTCAAGAAGGAATTTACAAGCAGGAATCATTTTATCAAATCCATTTCTAAAAAAATATTTTTCACATGATAAGTGTATGAGAGATGTTTTTGCTAGTTGATTCCATATGTCAAAAATCAATGATGAGAATCAAACTCGATATAACATATGCTTATTAAGTTCGGAAAAGGATAATGTATCGAGAAAATCTGATTGTTAGGATACCACTAGTTAAGAGAATCCGAAAATGAAATTAACACTTTCATGCATTCGGACAAGACTATACTATAGATTTTCAAATACAATCATGAAGACAAAACATGCTCATTGTTATGAAAATTTTTGTATCCAAAAAACATAATTTCCAACATGTAATTTTAAACATGTAATGGCAATCAAGTGATTTGATCATTCAATCAATAAAGTCCAAAAAATGATTTTAACAAGTTTATGCATTCAGACACATTAACATTCCTAATTCTCTTCTAATGAAATCAAATTATTCTTCGCTTAGAGGTTTTGTAAAAATATCAGCTAGTTGATGCTTAGTATCAATGAACTCTATGATTACATCATGATTAGTGACATAATCTCATATGAAGTGATGTCTAATATCAATATGTTTTATTCTTAAGTGTTGAATGTGATTCTTTGTTAAACATATTGCCCTTGTGTTATCACATTTAATGGGAATATTTTTAAGATGGACTTTATAATCTTCTAAGGTGTTTTTCATCCACACAACTTGTGCATAGCATGCACTAGCTGTAATATACTAAGCTTCGGTTGTTGATAGTACAACCGAGTTTTGTTTCTTAGATGACCAGGAAACAAGGAAATGTCCCAAAAATTGACATGATCATGATGTGCTTTTTCTATCTAATCTACACCTAGCAAAATCCGCATCAGCATACGCAATTAACTCAAAATTCTCAGATTTTGGATACCATAATCCTAGATTTGTGGTACCTTGAAGATATCTAAGTATTCTTTTAACCGCTTTAAAATGAGATATCTTAGGGTTCGATTGAAACCTAGCACAAAGTCCTACACTGAACATGATATCTAGTCTAGTTGCAATGAGGTAAAGTAAACTTACTATCATACCCCTATAAGTTTTTTGATCGAAGCTTTCTCCACTTTCATCAACTTTTAACTTAGTGGAGGTGCTCATAGGAGTGTTAATAGCTTTTGAGCTATTCATATTAAATCTTTTTAGCATATCTAAGGCATATTTAGTTTGACTAATAAAGATGCCATTGCTTAGTTGCTTAATTTGTAAGCCTAAGAAAAAGGTTAATTCTCTTATCAAACTCATTTCAAATTCGAGACTCATGGATTCAGCAAAAGATTCACAAAGAGATTCATTCGTAGAACTAAAGATAATATCATCAACATAGATCTGAACAATGAGAAAATTATTTTTAAAATTTTTGATAAACAATGTAGTATCGACCTTGCCTTTTGTGAAATTGTTTTCAATAAGAAAAGTACTAAGTCTATCATACCAAGCCCTTGGGGCTTGTTTTAAACCATAGAGAATTTTAGTTAATTTAAATACATGATTAGAGAGGCTATTATTTTCAAATCCGGGAGGTTGTTCAACATAAACTTCTTCAGAAATAAAGCCATTAAGAAAGACACTTTTAACATCCATTTGAAACAACTTAAAATTATTATTACTAGCATAGGCAAGGAGCATCCTTATGACTTCTAATCTAGCTACAGGAGTGAAGGTTTCTTCGTAATCAATACCTTATTCTTAGTTGAAACCTTTGGCCACTAATCTAGCCTTGTTTCTAACCACGATACCAGATTCATCTTGCTTGTTTCTAAAGACCCATTTAGTACCAATAACTAAATGGTCATTTGGCGTAGGAATAAGCTTCCACACCTCATTTCTCTCAAATTGATTTAACTCATCTTGCATTGCGATAATCTATGAATCATCTTTCATGGCGTTGTCAATACATTTAGGTTCAATTTGGGAGAGAAAGGCGGCATTGGCACAAAATTTTTTAAGAGAAGAACATGTTTGAACCCCCTTAGATGTGTCTCCTATGATTAGCTCCTTCGGATGAGCATCTACATACTTCCAATCCTTGGGTAAGGGTGTTTCAGAAGTGGATGCATCCAAGTTGCTAGTTGGAGAAGGGGTTTCATTTAAATTCAAGGAATCAAAATTAACATCATCATCAAAATCATTTTTCTTGATTTCGGAAATCTCATTGAAAACAACATGAATGGATTCTTCTATAATTAAAGTTCTTTTATTGAAGATACGAAAAGCTTTAGAAACCAAAGAATAACTAAGAAAAATTCCTTCATCAGATTTAGCATCAAATTTTCCTAAGGCATCATTTTCATTCAAGATAAAACACTTACACCCAAAAACTTTAAAATATGAAACATTAGGTTTTTTATTATTTCACAACACATAGAGAGTTTTTGTGAGTAAGGGTCTTACTAGAACTCTATTCAAAATATAGTATGCATTGTTTACGGCTTCGGCCCAAAAGTATTTGGGTAGGCTATGTTCATTTAACATGGTTCTTGCCATTTCTTGAAAATTTCTATTCTTTCTTTCTACTACTCCATTTTGTTGAGGATTTCTCGGAGTAGAGAAGTTGTGGTTGTATCCATTAGATTCATAAAATTCTTGGAAATCACGATTTTGAAATTCACCACCGTGATCACTTCGAATTGATGAAATCATAAAACCCTTTTCATTTTGAACAAGTTTACAAAACTTGGTGAAATATCTAAAGCATTCATTTTTGTGTTTCAAGAAATAAGTCCATGTGTATCTACTATAGTCATCTACAATGACGAAGGCGTATTTGCTACCTCCTAGGCTTGATGTAGAGATTGGTCCGAACAAGTCCATATAGATTAATTGTAAGGGCCTAGAGGTGCTTATTTGATTCTTAGATTTGAAACTACCCTTAATTTGTTTTCCTAATTGACAAGCATCACACACATTATCTTTGATGAACTTGATATCAGGAATTCCTCATATAAGTTCTTTGGATGATATTTGAGTTATTAGTTTCATGCTAGCATGACCTAATCTCCTATGCCAAAGCCAAGCATCCTCATTCAAAACCGAGAAACATATTTCATTACAAAGATCATTGATGTCAATGGTGTATACGTTATTCTATTTTAATGCAATCATAGATGTGTTTTGTGTGGTTTTTCAATGATGCAAGCATTAGATTCGAATTTGACGATATATCCTTTATCACATAATTGACTAATGCTCAAAAGGTTATGTTTTAAACCATCAACTAACAAAACGTCTTCAATAAAGAAGTTGGATTTGTTACCTATGGTTCCTTTGCCAATGATTTTACCCTTGCTGTTATCTCCGAATGTGACATGGCCTTCGTCTATGCTAGTGAGCTTAGAGAATTGAAATGGATCTCCAGTCATATGCCTTGAGCATCCACTATCTGTTAGGATCGGAGCGGCACTAAGAGGGGGGGGGTGAATTAGTGCAGCAGATTAAAACTTCGATTTTAATCAAAATCTTTCGTACGTTAAGAACGAAACTTGAGAAATTTAACTTGAAGGCGTATTCTTGAAGTTGCGCAGCAAGAGTAATAAGGAACTAAAGCAGTAAGAAGATTTGCAGTAATGTAAATGACAATAATAAAGAGCAAACCAGATATTACGCCGATTTTTAGAGTGGTTCGGTCAAATGACCTACTCCACTTGCGAGGCCCCTCTTCGATGAGGCTCCCACCTTCCACTAGCAAGTCTCTTGAAATGGAAGGGTAAACACCCCTCTTACAACCTTTTACAAGCAGCTCAACCTCTTACAAATTTTCAATAAGAAAGAAGGAGGAGAACTCTCTAGCAAATTGAAAACAAGACTTGCTAAGACTTTCTAAGACTTTTCTCTCAATCAAAATGCTTCTCAAAAGTTGTTACCTCAGCTGAGATTAGAGGGGTATTTATAGGCCTCAAGAGGATTCAAATTTTGGGCTCCAAAATTTGAATTTTCTTAGGGTTTCCGGTGCTGGAGGTGCCACCGCCCAACCAGACGGTGCCACCGCCCAACACTCGGGTGCTGGACGGTGCAACCGCCCAGCCAAGGAGGTGTCACCGCCCAGCTCTCGGGTGCTGGGCGGTGCCACCGCCCAGCTAGGCGGTGCCACCGCCTACAGTGTTTTCAGCCCGACTACAGTGTTTTCAGCCACTAGTTGGGCTTCAATCTTGGCTCTCTAGTTCGCTGGTTTAGCTTAATTTTTAGCCTAAACCAACTCTGACTTTGGGCCCAGTTGGCCCCTAACCAGGATATAGGATTATCTCTTAATCCTAATCCTAATTACAAGTGAACTACATAACAAAAACACATCCTAAGCAAGCTTTCAACCGCGAACGTCGAGTCTTGTTTCGGCGAGCTTTCCGACGAACTTCTTCCGACGGACTCCCATCAAGCTCCCGATCTTGTGATGACTTTAACGAGTAGCCGAGCCTTCTCGGTGATCTCCGTGAACCTCCGACGATCTCTTCGGCAAACTTCCGATAGGTTCCCGATTTCTTCTCGGTTGGTTCCGGCAGCATCTCCGACGATTCTTCGGACTCTTAAACGTCCATCGATCTTGACTCCGGTATTCTTGCTTTGTTTTTTCTGGTTATCGTAGTTAATCCTGCACACTTAACTCAATAATATGCATTAGATCAATTAACCCATCAATTGATTTTATCATCAAAATCCAAGATTCAACAATCTCCCCCTTTTTGATGATGACAATCAATTGATGACGGAGTTAAACATAACTCCCCCTATCTATATGCCATATTATGAGAAGATAAAAAACACTTGAATTCCATCCCATTGGATTCAAGCATAACCTGATAAGTTCTAATCGTAGAACTCTATCGTTATCCTCATTAAACAATAGTAAGTACGAAACTTTGATGAAAATCTTTTTCAAGTCGAAAGATAAGAGACAAATTTTACTATGACAAGAGATAAAGATTTTCAACTTGAATTGCATGATTATACATTTTAGACATGCATTCAATATGATCAATCAATCTTACGATATTTTCAAGGATTTTGTAAGGCATATAAGATAATCATCGATCGATCACTTTTCTCAAGGATTTTGCAATTCATATTTTGTCATGCTATTAAGAATGATATAAGTCATCACTTTTCTCCCCCTTTGTCATCAACAAAAAGGAAAATGAGACTTGAAGCACATATTTTGTCATACAACGATTTTATCATTGAAAATTAAGTATGCAAAAATATTTACGCAGAGTTCATTTTAGAGGAAAATTCAGCATGCATTCATATTTTATAATCTCTTCTTTCTATGAATAATAGAAATTGTAGATGTATAAGAGAGATTGGGAAAAAAAAATATTCAAGTAGTAATTTCACGAAGTCAAGATCATAATTCGAATACAAACTCATTCAAATCGTCAAATTCATGAAAATCTCAACATTACTTTTTAATCATCACATAAGGCTTTTAAAGAATTTTTGAAACATAGGAGAATGATGAATTTAAGCATACAATGTTTCAATCAAATTCAAGTCATGAATGCCAATACTTTCATATTTGTAAGTATCAATTCATGAATGCCAAAAGATATTATTTGTGATTCCAATTTTGCAAGATCAAGATTATGATTTAGATAAAACTTATTTAAATCAAATCGCTAACTTGAAATTCATAATCAAGTCATCAAAGTGAATTTCGAGATTTCACAATATGTCATATGGAATTTGAAGGAGAATGAGAGATGGAAAGAAGATGAAAAACTTTACGGAAAATCCAATCAAACAAGTTTATTGTTTAGGGACAATTTAACATACCTAATTCCCTTCTAATGAATTTTTCATCCAAATTACTTTTGCACAACATGCACTTGCAGCAATGTATTCGGCTTCCGCCGTAGATAGTGCAACTGAATTTTGTTTCTTGGAAGTCCAAGAAACAAGTGCATGTCCTAAAAATTGGCATGTTCCGGATGTACTTTTTCTATCTATCCTGCATCCGCCAAAATCGGCATCTGCATAAGCTATTTGATCGAATTTTTCAGATTTTGGATACCACAATCCTAAATTTGGAGTTCCTTTAAGATACCTAAATATTCTTTTAACACTCTTAAGATGAGATAATTTAGGATTAGATTGAAACCTAGCGCAAAGTCCTACACTAAACATAATATCCGGTCTAGTCGCAGTGAGGTAGAGTAGACTACCTATCATTCCCCTATATGTTTTTTGATCGAAACTTTCACCATTTTCATCCATATCTAACTTAGTCGCAGTACTAATAGGGGTGTTTATTGCTTTTGAATTATCCATGTTAAATCGTTTTAACAATTCTAATGTATATTTGGATTGGTTAAGAAATATACCATCACTAAGTTGTTTGATTTGTAATCCCAAAAAGAAAGTTAATTCACCCATTAAACTCATTTCAAATTCAAGACTCATACATTTGGCAAATGATTCACATAGTGATTCATCCGAAGAGCCAAACACAATATCGTCAACATAAATTTGCACAATAAGAAAATTATTTTCAAAATGTTTAATAAACAATGTAGTATCAACCTTGCCTTTGGTAAAATTATTTAAAATAAGAAAGGAGCTAAGCCTTTCATACCAAGCTCTAGGAGCTTGTTTTAAGCCATAGAGAGCTTTAGTCAATTTGAATACATGATTAGGAAGAAGAGAATTTTCAAATCCGGGAGGTTGTTCGACAAATACTTCTTCGGAAATAAAACCATTCAAGAAAGCACTTTTAACATCCATTTGAAATAGTTTAAAATTATTACTACTAGCATAGGCAAGGAGCATCCTTATGGCTTCTAATCGAGCCACGGGAGCGAAGGTTTCTTCGTAATCGATACCTTCTCCTTGATTGAAACCTTTGGCCACTAATCTAGCCTTGTTTCTAACCACAATACCATTTTCGTCTTGCTTGTTTCTAAAGACCCACTTAGTACCTATGACTAAGTGGTCACTTGGTCTAGGAACAAGCTTCCATACCTCATTCCTCTCAAATTGGTTCAATTCTTCTTGCATTGCAATGATCCAAAAATCATCTTTTAAGGCTTCGTCAATGCATTTAGGTTCAATTTGAGAAAGGAAAGCGGCGTTAGCACAGAAATTTTTGAAAGAAGAACGAGTTTGAACCCCTTTTGATGTATCTCCTATAATTTGCTCTTTTGGATGAGCATCTACATACTTCCATTCTTTTGGTAAAGAAATTTCGGAAGAAGATGCATTCAAATGGCTATTTTGAGGAGAGGGTTCATTTAAATTCAAATTATCAAAACCAAGATCATCATCAAAATCATTTTTCTTTAAATCGGAAATTTCATTAAAAACTATATGAATAGACTTTTCAATTACTAAAGTTCTTTTATTAAAAACCCGAAAAGCTTTAGAAACGGAAGAGTAACCAAGAAAGATGCCTTCATCGGATTTAGCATCAAATTTTCCTAAAGCATCCCTTTCATTTAAAATAAAGCATTTACAACCAAAAACTTTAAAATAGGAGATGTTTGGTTTTTTGTTATTCCATAATTCATAGGGAGTTTTGGATAAGGATGGTCTTATTAGGACTCTATTCATGATGTAGCAAGCCGTATTTACGGCTTCGGCCCAAAAGTACTTAGGTAAACTATGTTCATTCAACATAGTTCTTGCCATTTCTTGTAGGTTTCTATTTTTCCTTTCAACTACTCCATTTTGTTGAGGATTTCTTGGAGTTGAGAAGTTGTGATTGTACCCATTACTTTCGCAAAAATTTTGAAAGTCACGGTTTTGGAATTCACCACCGTGATCACTCCGAATTGATGAAATCATGAAGCCTTTTTCGTTTTGAGTGAGTTTACAAAATTTAAAGAAACACTTGAAGCAATCACTTTTGTGAGCTAAGAAATAGGTCCAAGTGTATCTAGAGTAGTCATCCACAATCACAAAAGCATATTTGCTTCCACCTAGACTTGTTGTATCAATTGGTCCAAATAGGTCCAAATGGATCAATTGTAATGGTCTAGTAGTGCTAATTTGATTTTTTGGTTTGAAGCTTGTTTTTATTTGTTTGCCTAGTTGACATGCATCGCATACTTTGTCCTTAATAAACTTTATATTTGGAATTCCTCGTACTAATTCTTAAGATGAGATCTTAGATATTGTTTTCATGCTTGCATGGCCTAATCTCCTATGCCAAAGCCAAGCATCATTATTTACGGCGGAGAAGCACATTTCATTACTTAGTTCATCAAGATTGATGGTATAGACATTATTTTGTTTTAAAGCAATCATAGTCATGTTATGATTTGGTTTTTCAATAATGCACATATTTGATTCAAATCTAACGATGTAACCTTTATCGCATAGTTGACTAATACTCAAGAGATTATGTTTCAATCCATCAACTAGTAAGACATCATCAATGGAAAAATTAAATTTGTTACCAATAGTTCCCTTGCCAATGATTTTGCCCTTATTGTTGTCTCCGAAGGTAACGTACCCTTCTTCTTTGCTAGTGAGCATAGAGAAATGAGATGGATCTCCAGTCATATGTCTTGAGCATCCACTATCGAGATACCATCTCTTGCTCCTAGCTTGTGGGTTTGTCTACAAAAGAGGATGATTTTTAGGTACCCATTTGATTTTGGGTGCCTCAAAAATTGACCCACTAACTTTGTTATTTATTATTGAATTCTTTATAGTTCCTTTAGGAACCCATATTAATTTTTGTGAACTAATTTTCCTAAATGGGCATTTGTAGGCAATATGTCCGGATTTGCAACAAAAGTTGCATTTCATATAAGAGGAAACATGTAATGTAGGTCCTTTTATGAAAGTGGTAGGATTTTGATGTAATCCTTTTACAAATCCAATTCCATTTCTATTTGCGATGTGACCCTTGTGTGCAAGGATCATATCTAATCCTTTGCTACTAACCTTAAACTTGTTTAAGGTTTCCTTAAGAAGCAAATTTTCATTTTTTATTGCTTCTAAGTGCTCACACTTAAAGCATGGAGGAGTTTGAAAACTATCAAACTTATCTTGTAGCAAAGCATGCTCTTTCTTTAAGATACTTAACTTCTTGCTAACAGCTCTACATTCATCAAATAATTCATGAAAAGCGATAGATAGTTCTTCAAAAGATAACTCTTCATTAAATAAATCACATACCTCTTCTCCTAACGCCATTAGCGCGTAATGAGCAACTTGCTCGGTGTTGGACTCCTCTTCTTCGGATGCGCTTGAATCATCCCACGTTGCCTTGAACGCCTTCTTCTTCGATGTTCTCTTTTTAGCTTGAGGACAATCGTTCTTGTAGTGTCCCGGTTTTTTGCATTCATAGCAAATCACTTGGTCCTTCTTTTGTTCAAATTTGTTTTTAAATTTGTTCTTTCTTAAGTATTTCTTAAATTTTTGAGTCAAAAGTGCAATGTCATTATCACTGTCCTCATCACTTGATGTTCCTTTCAAGTGGTCTTCTTGTGATTTGAGTGCCATATCCTTCCTGTTCTTTGGAAGGGGGTTCTCGAGCTCGTCATGAGCTTGACATGTCATTTCGTAGGTCATTAGAGACCCAATGAGTTCTTCAAGAGGGAATGCTTTAAGGTCTTTGGCCTCTTGAATGGCCGTAACTTTTGGATCCCAACTTTTAGGGAGGGATCTTAAGATTTTAGTTACTAGTTCAAAGTTAGTAAAATCTTTACCAAGAGCTTTGAGTCCATTGATGACATCCGTAAACCGGGTGTACATGTCTCCGATGGACTCACTTGGTTTCATTCGGAAAAGTTCGTAAGAGTGCACAAGGATGTTGATTTTGGACTCTTTCACTCGGCTAGTGCCTTCATGAGTGACCTCAAGAGTTCTCCAAATATCAAAAGCCGAATTACACATTGAAACACGATTAAATTCGTTTTTGTCTAGTGCACAAAACAAGGCATTCATAGCCTTTGCATTTAAAGCAAAAACCTTCTTCTCCGATTCATCCCATTCGCTCATCGGAAGAGAAGATTTTTGAAATCCATTCTCGACAATAGACCAAAGCTCAAAGTCCATAGAAATGAGGAAGATTCTCATGCGAGTCTTCCAATATGTGTAATCCGACCCATTAAACAAAGGTGGTCGTGCAATAGAATGGCCCTCTTGCATGCCGGAGTAAGCCATCTCTCTTGGGTATTAAACCAAATATGAGAGATAACCTTGCTCTGATACCACTTGTTAGGATCGGAGCGGCACTAAGAGGGGGGGGTGAATTAGTGCAGCGGATTAAAACTTCGATTTTAATCAAAATCTTTCATACGTTAAGAACGAAAATTGAGAAATTTAACTTGAAGGCGTATTCTTGAAGTTGCGCAGCAAGAGTAATAAGGAACTAAAGCAGTAAGAAGATTTGCAGTAATGTAAATGACAATAATAAAGAGCAAACCAGATATTACGCCGATTTTTAGAGTGGTTCGGTCAAATGACCTACTCCACTTGCGAGGCCCCTCTTCGATGAGGCTCCCACCTTCCACTAGCAAGTCTCTTGAAATGGAAGGGTAAACACCCCTCTTACAACCTTTTACAAGCAGCTCAACCTCTTACAAATTTTCAATAAGAAAGAAGGAGGAGAACTCTCTAGCAAATTGAAAACAAGACTTGCTAAGACTTTCTAAGACTTTTCTCTCAATCAAAATGCTTCTCAAAAGTTGTTACCTCAGCTGAGATTAGAGGGGTATTTATAGGCCTCAAGAGGATTCAAATTTTGGGTTCCAAAATTTGAATTTTCTTAGGGTTTCCGGTGCTGGAGGTGCCACCGCCCAACCAGGCGGTGCCACCGCCCAGCACTCGGGTGCTGGACGGTGCAACCGCCCAGCCAAGGAGGTGTCACCGCCCAGCTCTCGGGTGTTGGGCGGTGCCACCGCCCAGCTAGGCGGTGCCACCGTCTACAGTGTTTTCAGCCCGACTACAGTGTTTTCAGCCACTAGTTGGGCTTCAATCTTAGCTCTCTAGTTCGCTGGTTTAGCTTAATTTTTAGCCTAAACCAACTCTGACTTTGGGCCCAGTTGGCCCCTAACCAGGATATAGGATTATCTCTTAATCCTAATCCTAATTACAAGTGAACTACATAACAAAAACACATCCTAAGTAAGCTTTCAACCGCGAACGTCGAGTCTTGTTTCGGCGAGCTTTCCGACGAACTTCTTCCGACGGACTCCCATCAAGCTCCCGATCTTGTGATGACTTTAACGAGTAGCCGAGCCTTCTCGGTGATCTCCGTGAACCTCCGACGATCTCTTCGGCAAACTTCCGATAGGTTCCCGATTTCTTCTCGGTTGGTTCCGGCAGCATCTCCGACGATTCTTCGGACTCTTAAACGTCCATCGATCTTGACTCCGGTATTCTTGCTTTGTGTTTTCTGGTTATCGTAGTTAATCCTGCACACTTAACTCAATAATATGGATTAGATCAATTAACCCATCAATTGATTTTATCATCAAAATCCAAGATTCAACACTATCAAGCTACCATCTCTTGCTCCTAGCTTGTGATGGTGTATGTCTCTACAAGAAAGGATAATTTTTAGGTACCCATTTGCTTTTGGGTGCCTAAAAAACTGATCTACAATGTTTATCATGTTGCAAAGAGTTTATCATGGTTCCTTTAGGAAACCAAATTAATTTGTTTGGACTAATTTTCATGAATGGACACTGATTCATTTTGTGTCCATATTTGTAACAAAAGTTGCATTTGCTTTAGTGTCGAATATGTAAGATGGGGCATTTTATGAAGGTGGTTGGATTTTGGTGAGGACTTCTCACAAATCTGATTCTACTTCTTTTGGGAACGTGACCCTTATTTGCAAGGATCATATTCAAAGACTTGCTACCAACCTTGAATTTCTTCAAGGTGTCCATAAGTAGCAAGTTTTCCTTTTGGAGAGTTTCTAGATCATGACATTTTTCACATTGAGCTAAACTATAATGATATTCAGTTTTTAATTTATCAAAATTGCTAACAAGACTATCATGCTTATTTTTCAGCAATTTATATTTTCTACTAATTGTTTTGCATTCATCAAATAATTCATGGAAGGCATTTAATAATTCATCAAATGATAAATCTGCATTAATTAAATTTGTTATCTCTTCTCTGATGGCCATTAAGGTGTAATGAGCAACTTACTCGGTGTTGGACTCCTCTTCTTTGGATGCGCCCGAGTCATCCCACGTTGCTTTGAGCGCCTTCTTCTTTGATGTTCTCTTATTGGCTTGGGGACAATCACTTTTGTAGTGTCCCGGCTTTTTGCACTCATAGCAAATAACTTGGTCCTTTTTGGGTTCAAGTTTATTTTTTTATATCACTTTTAAACTTGTTTCTCTTAATGATTTTTTTGAATTTCCTTGTTAGAAGTGCCAAGTCATCGTCACAGTCCTCATCACTTGAGTTTTCTCTCAAGTGGTCATCTAAAGTTCTAAGTGTCATATCCTTCCTGTTCTTTGGAAGGATGTCTTCTTGCTCTTTATGAGCCTTGCAAGTCATTTCATAGGTCATTAATGACCCGATTAGTTCTTCAAGAGGGAAGTTATTTAAATCTTTAGCCTCTTGAATAGCAATGACTTTAGGGTCCCAACTCTTAGGAAGGGATTTTAGAATCTTATTTAATAGCTCAAAATCCGAAAAACTTTTGTCGAGTCCTTTTAGACCATTGACGACATATGTGAAACGGGTGTACATGTCGCCAATAGTCTCGCTTGGTTTCATTCACAAAAGTTCAAAAGAATGTATCAAAAGATTGATTTTTGACTCTTTCACTCTACTTGTGCCTTCGTGAGTCACTTCGAGTGTATGCCAAATATCAAATGCGGTTTCACAAACCGAAACACGATTGAACTCATTTTTATCAAGCGCACAAAATAAGGCATTCATAGCCTTTGCATTAAGAGCGAAAGTCTTCTTCTCCAATTCATTCCAATCAATCATTGGAAGAGAAGACTTCGAAAATCCATTTTCGACAAGATTCTAAAGTTCAAAATCCATTGAAATAAGGAAGATCCTCATTCGGCTTTTCCAATAGGTGTAGTCCGTCCCTTTGAACATGGGTGGACGTGTAATAGAGTGGCCCTCTTAGTTTCCGGCGTATGCCATCTCTCTTGGGTTTTAATCCATTTAAGAGTTAACCCCACTCTGATACCAATTGTCTGGATCAAGAGCACTAAGAGGGGGGGGGGTGAATTAGTGCAGCGGAAAACTTTCGACGATTAAAACTGTGTTCATACGTTGAAATCCGATTCCGACGTAAAAGTCGTTTCGTGCAAATAATAACTTTGAAAGCTTACGGAAACATGTTTAAAGTAAAGTAAGGAAGGCAGTTTGCAATTAAGATAGAAATCAGAATGTAAGTGCAAACTGAAATATGATGTTCGTACGATAAAACTGATTTCCGTTTTAACGCCGATTCAGAAAATAGTTAACTATGAAACACATTCGTAAATGAGCAGAAGGCAGTAAGCAATTAAGGAGGTTTGTAGTAAAGATAAGATGCTCAAAGAAAATGCAAACCGAGATTTTGAGTGGTTCGGTCAATCTTGACCTACATCCACTTTTGGCTTCCTCCACCAACGAGGTCACCGACATCCACTAGAGGCCTTCCTTCAATAGGCGAAGGCCAACCACCCTTTTACAGTTTCACTCCTTTTGACGGGCTTAGGAGACAACCCTTACAAACTTTTATCTCCTCTCTTGAAAGATCAAAACTTCGAAAAAGAGGGAGGAGAACTTCTAGCCTTTACAACACTTTTGAGCTCTAAAAATCATAGAGTAAGATTGGATTTTCGGTGCCCTTTCATGAAGGAAAGGGTAGGGTATATATAGGCAGCAAACTAGTTTGAATTTGGAGCTCAAAGATGTATTTTCCCGGATTTTCGGGGTCTTGGCAATACCACCTCCTGATTGGAGCGGTACAACCGCCTGGCAGCTCGGAGATTGAGCCTCTGGGTGGTGCCATCGTCTGACAAGGGCTGTTGCACTGCCCAGTCTCGCTCGGAGACTGAAACCTGGCAGTACCACCGCTTGACTGGGGCGGTTGCACTGCCTGGCAGAGCTCGGAGACCGAGCTCAAGCAGTTCCACTGCTTGTCAGGGGCGGTTGCACCACCCAGTCTCGCTCGGAGATTGAGCCCAGGTGGTGCCACCGCCTGCCTGGGGCGGTTGCACCACCTAGCTTTCCTGGGAGACCCTCTCCTGGGCGGTGCCACCGTCGACCCTAGCGGTGCCACCGCCTAGTAGGAATTCTGGTCCGAATGGGTTAATCCATTCGACCCAATTTGGGTCTATCAAGGGCCAAATTGCCCCCAGATTAAGTTAATGGGATCACTTCCCATTCCTAACTTAATCTACCTGCTAACTACGACATTTCTTAAGACATTTACTATAGCTTGCTTCGGTGCGTCAATCGCTTCTTCCGGCGAACTTCCGTCGAACATCCGACGAACCTTCGGTGATACTCCGACGGACTTCCGGCAAACTCCTGGACTTGCGACAATCCACTTGGCGAGTTTCAATGAGCTTTGTTTGGCAAGCTCCTGGACTTCTCAGATTTGTTCTCGCAGAACCTCCGACGACCGTCCGGACTTCCGTCGAACTCTCGAACTCCTAATGTGATCATAGTCTTGACTCCGGCGCAATTCCTGCTGAATGTCTTACTTTCATTGTAGTTAATCCTGCACACTTATCTCAACATATGGATTAGATAACAAATGACAATTGACTTCATCATCAAAATCCGAGATTCAACTGTTAGGATTAAGAGCACTAAGAGGAGGGGGGGGGGGTGAATTAGTGCAGCGGAAAACCTTCTACGATTAAAAAAAACTGCGTTCGTTCGATAAAAGTGATTTCAGTAAGAAAGCTGATTCATAAATCACTTTAACTTTTGATTGAGCGAGATGCGGCAAAGATATAAATGCAGTTTGCAGTTATAGTTCAAATCAGATAGTAGGCGTAAACTGAAATATGATATTCGTACGAAAAATCTAATTTACGTCTAAATGCTGATTCGTAAATCACTTGATTAAGCGAGATGCAGTTAAAGCAAGGATATAAAGGTAGTTTGCAGTTATGATAGAAATCAAAACGTAAACGCAAACTGAAATATGATGATCGTACGATAAAACTGATTTACGTCTAAACGCCGATTCGGAAAGTGCAAAGCTTGAAACCCAATCATATATGCGTAGAAAGCAGTAAGCTTTTGAGGAGGTTTGCTGTAAAGATAATATGCTCAAAGTAAATGCAAACTGAGATTTAGAGTGGTTCGGTCAATCTTGACCTACATCCACTTTTGGCTTCCTCCACCGACGAGGTCACTAACGTCCACTAGAGGCCTTCCTTCAATAGGCGAAAGCTAACCACCCTTTTACAGTTTCACTCCTTTTGACGGGCTTAGGAGACAACCCTTACAGAATTTTCACTCCTCTCTTTAAATATCAGAACTTGGAAGAAAAGAGGGAGAAGAACTTTTGGCTTTTATAACAATTTTGAGCTCTAAATATCACAGAATAAGATAAGGATTTTGGTGTGTTTGAGTGCCCTTTCAGTGCTGAAAGGGTGGGGTATTTATAGGCCCCAACCTAGTTTGAATTCCGAGCTCAAAACTATCAATTCCCAAAATTCTGGGATCTGGCGGTTGCACCGCCTGGTAGAGCTTGAAGACTGAGCCTCTGGGCGGTGCCACCTCCTGTCAGGGGCGGTTGCACCTCCTGCCAGAACTCGAAGACCGAGCTCAGGTGGTGCCACCGCTTGACTGAGGCGGTTGCACCTCCTGCCAGAGCTCGAAGACCGAGCTCAGGCGGTGCCACCTCCTGTCAGGGGCGGTTGCACTGCCTAGTCTCGCTCGGAGACTAAGCCCAGGCGGTGCCACCGCCTGGCTGGGGCGGTTCAACCGCCTGGCAGAAATCAGGGTCCGAATGGGTTGATACATTCGGCCCAATTGAGATTTTTCAAGGGCCCAATTGCCCCAAGATTAAGTAAATGGGATCACCTCCCATTTCCTACTTAATCATTGTGCTAACTACGATATTTCTGAAGACATTTACTATAACTTGCTCCGGTGCGTCAATCGCTTCTTCTAGCGAGCTTCTGGCAAACTTCCGTCGATCATCCGATGAACCCTCGGTGATGCTCCTGCAGACTTCCGGCAAACTCCTGGACTTGCGACGATCCACTTGGCGAGTTCCGACGAGCTTCTTTGGCAAGCTCATGGACTTCTCGGATTTGTTCCCGTAGAACCTCCGACGATTGTCCGAACTTCCGTCGAACTCTCGAACTCCCAACGTGATCATTGTCTTGACTCCGGCATAACTCATACTGCATATCTTTCTTTCTTCGTAGTTAATCCTGCACACTTATCTCAACATATAGATTAAATAACAAATGACAATTGACTTCATCATCAAAATCCGAGATTCAACAATCTCCCCCTTTTTGATGATGACAATCAATTGATAATGGAGTTAACCTTAACTCCCCCTGTCTATATGCCATACTTGAGGTAAGTCATTCTTGAATCAAAACCTTTGAATTCAAGCGACATATTGATAAGTTAAAATCATTTTCAAATTTTACATTATAAGTTTAAATGATGGTAATAGTAGCAATTCATCGTATTGTAAGATATCAACATGTAAAACTGCGAAGTAAGATTTTTGTTTGATATCTTGACATGATACAAACAAGGCATAATGCAAATTATAGCAATCATAGCATAACAATTCATATATCTCTTGGTGATGCAAGCATGGCATTAATACTCATATATTTCTCCCCCTTTGTCATCAACAAAAAGCATGGTAATTGTGATACCAGGAGAACAATATAAGCGAATTTTGAGCATAAGTGTGATGCCTTTACTAGGTTCATGTCATTTTCAATAGTGAGTCAATTATGCAACTATGACATAGAGATATCAATTCTGTTTTTACCCCACATCTCCACCATCTACTTGTGAGTTTACTTTAAATGAAGTTAAAATTGATGAGAGATTAAATCTTACTTTATTTTCACAAGGATCAAGATATGTATTAGAAACGAATCCTTGTTAGTAAAAACACTATCATTCATATAATCAAGAATCATTTTATTAAATCCATTTCTTTAAAGAATATTCATCACATAGGTGTATGAGAGATGTATTTCATATGTCAACAATGATAAGAATTAAACTCGTTATGACATATGCTTTATTAAGTCCAGAAGAGGATAATGTATCGAGAAACTCCAATTTTTAAGAGAATCCAAAAACGAAATTAAGACTTTCATGCATTTGGACGAGACTGTGCTATTGATTTTCAAATATGATCATGAAGACAAAACATGCTTATCATCATGGAAATTTTTATATTCATACACATAATTTCTAACATGTAATTGTGTAAAATCATCATAGCAATTAAGTGAAATTGATCAATCAATCAATAAAGTCCGAAAAATAATTTCAACAAGTTTATGTATTCGGACACATCAACATTTCTAATTCTCTTCTTATGAAATCAAATTGTTCTTCACTTAGAGGTTTTGTAAAAATATCAGCTAGTTGATGTTTAGTGTTATGGCAATAATAATATCATGACAATGTCATGACTCATCAACTGCATTGGTATATCATTTTCCCAAATCATATTTATCATGAAAACCAAGGTACAAGGTTTTCAAAGTAGTTATAAAAACATTTAGTTTCAATGTAAAATCCGACAATGAATAATGAGATTAAACAATGAGAGATGTTTGTAACTCTGCATATGCTCACAAATAAATACATCAGGTAACCTTATCAAGGTCAAGGCAAAGGGCATCATGGTGAGTAACATAAAGAGTTTACAATAACAATAGGTGATTGTGTTCACATACAAGCTCATTTAAGAGGTGGAAAATTAAAGTGCCTAAATAAAGAGTCAAATTGTCAATGAATTTGCTGCAGCTCAGATAGGATTTGATCTTGTCGTTGTTCAAGCCGTTCTTGTCTTTGTTCAAATCAGCCCATCCGAATCCCAATATCTTCGACAGATGATGCAGTAGCTTGCCCAAATGAATGTATTTCCTCAAAAGGACAAATTGGAGGAGATTGAGTACCCCTAAAGACTGGTGTTTCCGGTTCCGATTCAGGTTGGGGGGGATCGGTTCTTCTAGGCATTCTAACCCAGTTACCGTTTCTATAAACACATCTTAAATGGTGAAGTAGATTTTTATTTATTATGCTAAACCTATCTACTTTTAATACTTCTTCTTCCGGTGGTATTGGAATATCGTATGCTTTCAGTATTCTAGTGATTATACCACCATATGGAAGCATCATGTCTTTCTTAGATAGTTCTAACATGTTTTGCTGGATAAGATAACCAAGACAGATGTCATGTCCTTTCATGATCCAATACATAGTTCCTAATTCTATTTGGCTTACTTCATCATGATGGTATTGTTGAATCTCGGATTTTGATGATGAAGTCAATTGTCATTTGTTGTCTAATCTATGTGTTGAGATAAGTGTGCAGGATTAACTACGATCAAAGTTAGACATGCAACAGGAGTTGCGCCGGAGTCAAGACAATGATCACGTTGGGAGTTCGAGAGTTCGACGGAAGTTCGGACAGTCATCGGAGGTTCTACGGGAACAAATCAGAGAAGTCCATAAGCTTGCCAAAAGAAGCTCGTCGAAACTCGCCAAGTGGATCGTCGTAAGTCCAGGAGTTTGCCGGAAGTCCGCGGGAGCATCACCGAGGGTTCATCGGATGATCGACGAAAGTTCGCCGGAAACTCGCCGGAAGAAGCGATTGACGCACCGGAGCAAGCTGCAGAAATTATCTTAGGATTTATCGTAGTTAGCACAATGATTAAGTTGGAAATGGTAGGTGATCCCATTAACTTAATCTGGGGGCAATTGGGCCCCTGAAAAACCCAAATTGGGCAGAATGGATCTACCCATTCGGACCCTGATTGCTGTGGGAGGTGCAACCGCCCAAGCCAGGAGGTAGCACCACCTGGGCTAAGTCTCCCAGGGAGACTGGGTGGTGCAACCGCCCCAGCCAGGAGGTAGCACTGCCTGGGCTCAGTCTCCGAGCTAGACTGGGCGGTGCAACCTCCCCTGACAGGAGGTAGCACCGCCTGAGCTCGGTCTTCGAGCTCTGGCAGGCAACCGCCCTAGTCAGGAGGTGCAACCGCTTGAGCTCGGTCTTCGAGCTCTGGCAGAGAGGTGCAACCGCCCCTGATAGAGGTGGCACCGCCCAAAGGCTCAGTCTTCGAGCTCTGCTAGGCGGTGCAACCGCCCCAGTCAGGAGGTGCACCCGCCTAATCCCGAAATTCTGGGAATTGACAGTTTTGAGCTCCAAATTTGAACTGGGTTGGGGCCTATAAATACCCCACCCATTCAGCACTGAAAGAGCATAACTTACACTCGAAATCTTGATCTTTTTCTGTGATTCTTAGAGCTCAAAATTGTTATAAAGGTCAAAAGTTCTCCTCCCTCTGTTCTTCAAAGTTTTGAGTTGTCTCCTAAGCCCGTCAAAAGGAGTGAAACTATAAAAGGGTGGTTGGCCTTCGCCTATTGAGGAAAGGCCTCTAGTTGACGTCGGTGACCTCGTCGGTGGAGGAAGCCAAAAGTGGAGTAGGTCAAGATTGACCGAACCACTCTAAATCTCGGTTTGCATTTACTTTGAGCATTTTATCTTTACTGCAAACCTCCTAAATAGCTACTGCCTTCTGCGCTTTTACGAACGAGTTTCTAAGTTCAAAGCTTTCCGAATCTGCGTCTAGACGTAAATCGGCTTTTTCGTACGATCATTACATTTCAGTTTACGTTTACGTTTTGATTTCAATCATAACTGCAAACTGCCTTCTGCGCATTTATAAAACGTATCTCAAAGTTCAGTATCTTCAAAATTGGCATTTAGACGTAAACCGGTTTTATCGTACGAACGTCGCATTTCAGTTTGCGCTTGTATTCTGATTTTCATCATAAACTGCAAACTGCCTTCGTCGATTTACTTTAACGTCATCTCGCTTAATCTCAAGTTAAAGTAATCTTAGAATCGGATTTTACATCAAAATCATTTTTATCAAACAAACGCAGCTTTCGATTTTAATAGTGAAAGATTTCCGCTGCACTAATTCACCCCCCCCCCCCCCCCCTCTTAGTGCTCTTGATCCTAATAATTGGTATCAGAGCGGGGTTAACTCTCAAATGGATTAAAACCCAAGAGAGATGGCTTACGCCGGAAACCAAGAGGGCCATTCTATTACACGTCCACTGATGTTCAATGGGACGGACTACACCTATTGGAAGACCCGAATGAGGATCTTTCTTATTTCTATGGATTTTGAACTTTGGAATCTTGTCGAAAACGGTTTTTCGAAGTCTTCTCTTCCAATGATCGATTGGAATGATTTGGAGAAGAAGGTTTTCGCTCTTAATGCAAAGCCTATGAATGCCTTATTTTGTGCGCTTGATAAAAATGAGTTTAATCGTGTTTCGATTTGTGAAACCGCATTTGATATTTGGCACACACTCGTAGTGACTCATGAAGGCACAAGTAGAGTGAAAATGTCAAAAATCAATCTTTTGTTACACTCTTTTGAACTTTTCCGGATGAAACCGAGTGAGACTATTGGCGACATGTTTACCCGTTTCACGGATGTCGTCAACGGTCTAAAAGGACTTGGAAAAAGTTTTTCGGATTTTGAGCTCGTAAATAAGATTCTAAGATCCCTTCCTAAAAGTTGGGATCCTAAAGTCACTGCTATTCAAGAGGCGAAAGATCTAAACAACTTCCCTTTTGAAGAACTAATTGGGTCATTAATGACCTACGAGATGACTTGCAAAGCTCATGAAGAGCAAGAAGACATCCTTCCAAAGAATAGGAAGGATATGGCACTTAGAACTTCAGAAGACCACTTGAGAGAAAACTCAAGTGATGAGGACTGTGATGATGACTTAGCATTTCTAACAAGAAAATTTAAAAAATTCATTAAAAGAAACAAGTTTAAGAATGACACAAAAAACAAACTTGAACCCAAAAAGGACCAAGTCATTTGCTATGAGTGCAAAAAGCCGGGACACTACAAGAGTGATTGTCCCCAAATCAAAAAGAGAACACCAAAGAAGAAGGCGCTCAAAGCAACATGGGATGATTCGAGCGCATCCGAAGAAGAGGAGTCCAACACCAAGCAAGTTGCTCATTACGCCCTAATAGCCATCGGAGAAGAGGTAACGAATTTAATTGATACAGATTTACCTTATCATGAATTATTAAATGCTTTCCATGAATTATTTGATGAATGTAAGACAATTAGTAGAAAATATAAATAGCTAAAAAAGGAGCATGATAGTCTTATTTGTAATTTCGATAAGTTAAAAGCTGAATATCATGATAGTTTAAGCTCATGCATAAAATGCCATGATCTAGAAACTCTCCAAAAGGAAAATTTGCTACTTAAGGACACCTTGAAGAAATTCGAGGTTGGTAGCAAGTCATTAAACATGATCCTTGCAAACAAGGGTCACGTTCCCAAAAGAAGTGGAATTGGATTTGTGAGAAGTCCTCACCAAAATCCAACCACCTTCATAAAAGGCCCCATCTTACATGTTCGACACCAAAGCAAATGCAACTTTTGTTGCAAACTTGGACACAAAACGCATTATTGTCCATTCAAGAAGATTAGTCCAAATAAATTAATTTGGGTCCCTAAAGGAACCATGATAAACTCTATGCAACATGATAAACAATATAGATCTATCTTTGAGGCACCCAAAAGCAAATGGGTACCTAAAATCATCATTTCTTGTAAAAACATATATATAAAAAAAAAAATATAAGCTGGAGCAAGAAATAATATCCTGCTCCTTGGATTCGCGATATTCATGACCCAAGATCCAAAAAGAACTCGCAATGCTCTCTAGCCTAAATAGCGAATGAAGATTAAAAACTTAAAAATCACAAAAGCGATTTAGATACAATCCTATTTGATTTTTCAGAATTAGAAATGCATGATTCACATATCCTCTGGATTTTCGAAGCCATCAATTTCATCCGTTTATAACTTTCGAATCCAACTCTATAACATGAACTGACTAAGTTTGTCATGAACTTACAAGGCTTATCAACTTGAACAAACTATCACAAACATTTGTACGACTTTAAGAGTATGCACGTCAAAAGATCTATCTTGATCGTGCAAAAGTTCTTATATTAAAATGAAAACTCTTACGTAATTACATAAGTAAATTTGATTGCTCTGAATGAAAATTCTTTTCAAGACAAAAACTCTCAAATCAGATCACACTGCGATCAGAACAAGTGCTCACCGCCTACAGGCGGTGGCACTACCCCAGCTGGAGGTAGCACCTCCGGCTGTCACGTGTTGCAAGCGGTTGCACCGCCCTAGCCAGAGGTGCAATCGCCCGCAACTCTGCCCTTTTTAACCCAAGCTAGGGCCGACGGTGAAACCGACCCCAACTCACTCCCTTCCCTTCTTTACTCTTCCAAAGCTCCTCAATCCCCATTTCTCCCCTCATAGCATCCCAATTACCTCTCATTTCGAAGCAAAACATCAACAATCCTTCCCTCTCTTGAAGATCTTACTAAGGTATTCTCTAAGAAGCCCTTAAATTCTATTTTCTTTCATTTACTCTTGCTCATCACTACTCTTCTAAAACAGTAGTAGCTATGGGATCTAGAAGATCCTCAAGGGACAAAGGAAAGAGGAGATTAGTGGAAGATTTTGATCTCACCCTTTTCGATTGAAAATACCATGCTGAAAAATTTTCCTCTTTCGAACTTAGGAGTATCAATAAGGGAAAATATGTATATTTAAATGAGCTAAGAGACTTAGAGACAATCCAATGGTTTGCAAACTTAGATCTACTCCCTATCTTACAAATTAATGAATCCATCTATCCAAGACTTGTTAGATTATTTTACAACAACATACAAGTAGATGAAGAAGAAAGAATGTCTACCTATCTTTTAGGACAACACATCTCCATTACGGATAAATTTATTTGCGACATGATAGGCATTCCCATAAAAAGTAGAGGACTTTACTTTAGAGGATCATGGGATGATGAAGCTGTTGGAACCACATATGTTGAAGCTTTAGGAACAATCTTTGCCAATCCCAACTTAGCATTTGTTCCTAAAAGTTGTGAACATCTACTGCCTCTAAACACTAAGGTACTTCATCATATCCTAACTAGCATTATTCTCCCTAAACAATACCATCATGATGAAGTAAGCCAATTAGAATTAGGAACTATGTATTTGATCATGAAAGGACATGACATCTGTCTTGTTTATCTTATCCAACAAAACATGTTAGAACTATCTAAGAAATACATGATGCTCCCATATGGTGGTTTAATCACTAGAATAATGAAAGCCTACGATATTCTAATACCGCCAGAAGAAGAAGTAATAAAAGTAGATAGGTTCAACATAATAAATAAAAATCTACTTCACCGATTAAGATGTTTTTATAGAAACGGTAACTGGGTTAGAATGCCTGGAAGAACTGACCCCCCTCAACATGAGCAGAACTGGAAACACCAGTCTTTAGGGGTACTCAATCTCCTCCGATTTGTCCCTTTGAGGAAACACATCCATTTGAGCAAACTCATACATCATCTGTCGAAAATATTGGGATTCGGATGGACCGATTTGAACAAAGACAAGAACGGCTTGAACATCGACAAGATCAAATCCTATCTGAGCTGCAGCAAATTCATCAACAATTTGACTCTTTATTTAGGCACTTTAATTTTTCACCTCATGAATGAGCTTGTATGAAAACAATCATCTGTTGTTGTTGTAAACTCCTTATATTACTCACCATGATGGGCTTTACCTTGATCCTTGATATGGTTACCTGATATATTTTACTTGTGAGCATATGCAGAGTTACAAACTTCTCTCACTGTTTATCTCGGATTTTACATTGAAACTAAATGTTTTGAAAACCTTGTGGCTTGATTTCCATGATAAATATAATTTGAGAAAGTGATACACCAATGCAGTTGATAAGTCATGACATTGCCATGATATTGATACTAAACTAGCCGATATTTTTACAAAACCTCTAAGTGAAGAACAATTTGATTTCATAAGAAGAGAATTAGGAATGTTGATGTGTCCGAACACATAAACTAGTTAAAATTATCTTTCAGACTTTATTGAATGATCAAATCACTTGACTGCCATTACATGCCTAAATAACATGTTGGAAATTATGTGTTGAATACAAAAATATTTTGTCTTTTGATTGTATTTGAAAATCTATAGCATAGTCTTGTCCAAATGCATGAAAGAGTTAATTTCATTTTCGGATTCGCTTAACAATTGGAATGCTAAAAATCGGATTTTCTCGTACACTCTTATGAAAAATATTTTTCTGAAATGGATTTGATGAAATGATTCCATCTTGAAATATGGATGATAGTATTTCTATTTACAAAAAGTTGTTTCACATATCTTGACTTAAAGCAAACTCACAAATAGCATGAATCAAAGCAATCAACATATCATGTTTTCCTTTATGTGCTTGAACAATTAATTTCCTATCATTTACTATTGGAAATAACATGAATCAAGTAAAGGCATGAAACAATCATCGCACTTATACTCAAAATTTACTTGTATTGTTCTCCTGATATCACAACTACCATGCTTTTTGTTGATGACAAAGGGGGAGAAATATATGAATTGATGCTATAAACACTGATACTATAATTATGCTATGCTTGCATCACCAAGAAATATACGAATAAATGCTATGATTTGCATTATGCCTTGTATCGTGTCAAGATATCAAACAAAAAAACTTGCATCGTAATTTTACGAGTTGATATCTTACCATGTGATGAAATGCAATACTTGCTAAAATATTTGAAATGTGTACTTGAAATGTGTACATCATGTAATGATATCAAAATCTTACTTCATAGTTTTACATGCTCATATCTTACAATATGATGAATTGTTACTATTACCATCATTCAAACTTGTAATGTAAAATTTGAAAATGAATGTCAAGCCTTGACATCATCTTCAGCGAGATACATCATGATAGGAATCATGATGGGAATATTGATAAGTTCAAGTGATTTTAACTTATCAATATGTCTCTTGAATTCTTAAGGTTTTGAATTCAAGAATGACTTATCTCAAGTATGGCATATAGACAGGGGGAGTTAAGGTTAACTCCATTATCAATTGATTGTCATCATAAAAAAGGGGGAGATTGTTGAATCTCGGATTTTGATGATGAAGTCAATTGTCATTTGTTGTCTAATCTATGTGTTGAGATAAGTGTGCAGGATTAACTACGATGAAAGTTAGACATGCAGCAGGAGTTGCGCCGGAGTCAAGACAGTGATCACGTTGGGAGTTCGAGAGTTCGACGGAAGTTCGGACAGTCATCGGAGGTTCCGCGGGAACAAATCCGAGAAGTCCATAAGCTTGCCAAAAGAAGCTCGTCGGAACTCGCCAAGTGGATCGTCGCAAGTCCAGGAGTTTGCCGGAAGTCCGCAGGAGCATCACCGAGGGTTCATCGGATGATCGACGGAAGTTCGCCGGAAGAAGCGATTGATGCACCGGAGCAAACTGCAGAAATTGTCTTAGGATTTATCGTAGTTAGCACAATGATTAAGTTGGAAATGGGAGGTGATCCCATTAGCTTAATCATGGGGCAATTGGGCCCCTGAAAAACCCAAATTGGGCCAAATGGATCTACCCATTCGGACCCTGATTGTTGTGGGAGGTGCAACCGCCCAAGCCAGGAGGTAGCACCGCCTGGGCTAAGTCTCCCAGGGAGACTGGGCGATGCAACCGCCCCAGCCAGGAGGTAGCACCGCTTGGGCTCAGTCTTCGAGCTCTGGCAGGCGGTGCAACCGCCCTAGTCAGGAGGTGCAACCGCTTGAGCTCGGTCTTCGAGCTCTGGCAGAGAGGTGCAACCGCCCCTGACAGAGGTGACACCGCCCAGAGGCTCAGTCTTTGAGCTCTGCCAGGAATTGACAGGAGGTGTAACCGCATGATCCAGGAATTCCGGGAATTGACAGTTTTGAGCTCCAAATTTGAACTGGGTTGGGGCCTATAAATACACCACCCATACAGCACTGAAAGAGCATAACTTACACTCAAAATCTTGATCTTTTTCTGTGATTCTTAGAGCTCAAAATTGTTATAAAGGCCAAAAGTTCTCCTCCCTCTGTTCTTCAAAGTTTTGAGTTGTAAAGAGATGAGAGAAAATTTCTGTAAGGGTTGTCTCCTAAGCCCGTCAAAAGGAGTGAAACTGTAGAAGGGTGGTTGGCCTTCGCCTATTGAAGGAAGGCCTCTAGTTGACCTCGGTGACCTCGTCGGTGGAGGAAGCCAAAAGTGGAGTAGGTCAAGATTGACCAAACCACTCTAAATCTCGGTTTGCATTTACTTTGAGCATTTTATCTTTACTGCAAACCTCCTAAATAGATATTGCCTTCTGCGCTTTTACGAACGAGTTTCTAAGTTCAAAGCTTTCCGAATCTGCATTTAGACGTATATCGGCTTTTTCGTACGATCATTACATTTCAGTTTACGTTTACGTTTTGATTTCAATCATAACTGCAAACTGCCTTCTGCGCATTTATAAAACGTATCTCAAAGTTCAGTATCTTCAAAATTAGCATTTAGACGTAAACCAGTTTTATCGTACGAACGTCGCATTTCAGTTTGCGCTTGCATTCTGATTTTCATCATAAACTGCAAACTGCCTTCATAGATTTACTTTAACGTCATCTGGCTTAATCTTAAGTTAAAGTAATCTTAGAATCGACTTTTACATTGAAATCGTTTTTATCAAATGAACGCAGCTTTCGATTTTAATAGTTAAAGATTTCCACTGCACTAATTCACCCCCCCCCCCCTCTTAGTGCTCTTGATCCTAACAGGTATTGTTTAGGGAGAATGATGCTAGTTAGGATATGATGAAGTACCTTAGTGTTTAGTGGTAGTAGATGTTCACAACTTTTAGGAACAAATGCTAAGTTGGGATTGGTGAAAATTGTTCCTAAGGCTTCAACATATGTTGTCCCAACAGTTTCATCATCTCATGATCCTCTAAAATAAAGTCCTCTATTTTTTAGGGGAATGTCTATCATGTCGCAAATGAATTTAACCGTAATGGAGATGTGTTGTCCTAAGAGATAGGTAGACATTCGTTCATTCTTCATCTACTTGTATATTGTTGTAAAACAGTCTAACAAGTCTTGGATAGATGGGTTCACTAATTTATAAAATAGGGAGTAGATCTAAGTTTGCAAACCATTGGATTGTCTCTAAGTCTCTTAGTTCATTTAAATCTATATGTTTTCCCTTATTGACACTCCTAAGTTCGAAAGAGGAAAACTTTTCAGCATGATATTTTGAATCGAAAAGGGTAAGATCAAAATCTTCCACTAATCTCCTCTTCCCATTGTCCCTTGAGGATCTTCTAGACCCTATTTAAGAGGATAGTAATGAGCAAGAGTAAATGAATCAAAAACAGAATTTAAGGGGTTCTTAGAGAATACCTTAGTGAGATCTTCAATAGAAGGAGAGATTGTTGATCTTTTGCTTCAAAATGAGAATTATTTGGGATGCTATGAGGGGTGAAATGGAGGTGGCGAAGCTTTGGAAGAGTAAAGAGGGGAAGGGAGTGAGTTGGGGTCGGTTCCACCGTCGGCCCTAGCTCGGGTTAAAAAGAGGTAGAATTGCGGGCGGTTGCACCGCTGGCTGGGGCGGTGCAACCGCTTGCAACACGTGACAGCCGGAGGTGCTACCTCCAGCTGGGGCGGTGCCACCGCCTGCAGGCGGTTAGCACTTGTTCTGACTGCAGTGTGATCTGATTTGAATGTTTTTGACTTAAGAAGAATTTTCATTTAGAGCAATCAACTTTACATATGTAATTATGTAAGAATTTTCATTGTAAGATAAGAAATTTTGCATGATCAAGATAGATCTTGTGACGTGCATACTCTAAATGTCGTGCACATGTTTGTGACAGATTATTCAAGTTGGTAAGCCTTGCAAGTTCATGACAAACTTAGTAGGTTCATGATATAGTCGGATTCGAAAGTAACGAACAGATGACATCAATGGGTTCGAAAATCCAGAGGATATGTGAAGTGAGAATCATCGGTTTCCAATTCTGAGGGATTAAATAGGATTGTATCTATATCGCATTTGTAATTTTAATTTTCTAATCATCTTCTGTTATTTTGGCTAGAGAGCATCGCGAGTTCTTTTTGGATCTCGGGTCATGAATATCGAGAATCCAAAGAGCAGGATATTATTTCTTGCTCCTAGTTTATGATGTTTTATGTCTTTACAAGAAAGGATGATCTTTAGGTACCCATTTGCTTTTGGGTGCCTAAAAAATAGATCTACATTTTTTTATCATGTTGCATAGAATTTATCATGGTTCCTTTAGGAACCCAAATTAATCTGTTCAGACTAATTTTCTTGAATGGACAATAATGCGTTTTGTGTCCAAGTTTGCAACAAAAGTTGTATTTGCTTTGGTGTCGAACATGTAAGATAGGGCCTTTTATGAAGGTGGTTGGATTTTGGTGAGGACTTCTCACAAATCCGATTCCACTTCTTTTGGGAACGTGACCCTTATTTGCAAGGATCATGTTCAAATACTTGCTACCAACCTCGAATTTCTTCAAGGTGTCTTTAAGTAGCAAGTTTTCCTTTTGGAGAGTTTCTAGATCATGGCATTTTATGCATGAACCTAAACTATCATGATATTCAGTTTTTAACTTATCGAAATTACAAGTAAGACTATCATGCTCCTTTTTTAGCAATTTGTATTTTTTACTAATAATCTTGCATTCATCAAATAAGTCATGGAAGGCATTTAATAATTCATCAAATGATAAATCTGCATCTATTAAATTCGTTACCTCCTATCCGATGGCCATTAAGGCGTAATGAGCAACTTGCTCGGTGTTGGACTCCTCTTCTTCGGACGCGCTCGAGTCATCCCACGTTGCTTTGAGCGCCTTCTTCTTTGATGTTCTCTTTTTTACTTAGGGACAATCACTTTTGTAGTGTCCCAGCTTTTTGCACTCGTAGCAAATAACTTGGTCCAACTTGGTCCTTCTTGGGTTCAAGTTTATTTTTTGTGTCATTCTTAAACTTGTTTCTTTTAATGAATTTTTTAAATTTTCTTGTTAGAGTGCCACATCATCGTCATAGTCCTCATCACTTGAGTTTTCTCTCAAGTGGTCATCTAAAGTTCTGAGTGCCATATCCTTCCTGTTCTTTGGAAGGATGTCTTCTTGCTCTTCATGAGCTTTGCAAGTCATCTCGTAGGTCATTAATGACCCGATTAGTTCTTCAAGAGGGAAGTTGTTTAGATCTTTCGCCTCTTGAATAACAGTGACTTTAGGATCCCAACTTTTAGGAAGGGATCTTAGAATCTTATTTACGAGCTCAAAATCCGAAAAACTTTTTCCGAGTCCTTTTAGATCGTTGACGACATCCGTGAAACGGGTAAACATGTTGCCAATAGTCTCACTTGGTTTCATCCGAAAAAGTTTGAAAGAATGTATCAAAAGATTGATTTTTGACTCTTTCACTCTACTTGTGCCTTCGTGAGTCACTTCGAGTGTGTGCCAAATATCAAATGCGGTTTCACAAACCGAAACACGGTTGAACTCGTTTTTATCAAGTGCACAAAATAAGACATTCATAGCCTTTGCATTAAGAGCGAAAGCCTTCTTCTCCAATTCATTCCAATCGATCATTGGAAGAGAAGACATCAAAAATCCATTTTCGACAAGATTCCAAAGTTCAAAATCCATAGAAATAAGAAAGATCCTCATTCGGGTCTTCCAATAGGTGTAGTTCGTCCCATTGAACATGGGTGGACAAGTAATAGAATGACCCTCTTGGTTTCCGACGTATGCCATCTCTCTTGGGTTTTAATCCGTTTG
This sequence comes from Musa acuminata AAA Group, assembly GCF_036884655.1. Taxonomy (NCBI): domain Eukaryota; kingdom Viridiplantae; phylum Streptophyta; class Magnoliopsida; order Zingiberales; family Musaceae; genus Musa; species Musa acuminata. The sequence continues at coordinate 10,603,099 of NC_088328.1, read as the reverse complement.
AGAGTTAACCCCGCTCTGATACCAATTGTTAGGATCAAGAGCACTAAGAGGGGGGGGGGGTGAATTAGTGCAGCGGAAAACCTTCTATGATTAAAAAAACTGCGTTCGTTTGATAAAAGTGATTTCAGTAAGAAAGCTGATTCGTAAATCACTTTAACTTTTGATTAAGCGAGATGCAGCAAAGATATAAATGCAGTTTGCAGTTATAGTTCAAATCAGATAGTAGGCGTAAACTGAAATATGATATTCATACGAAAAAACTGATTTACGTCTAAATGCTGATTCGTAAATCACTTGATTAAGCGAGATGCAGTTAAAGCAAGGATATAAAGGCAGTTTGCAGTTATAATAGAAATCAAAACGTAAACGCAAACTGAAATATGATGATCGTACGATAAAACTGATTTATGTCTAAACGTCGATTCGGAAAGTGCAAAGCTTGAAACCCAATCATATATGCGTATAAATTAGTAAGCTTTTGACGAGGTTTGCAGTAAAGATAATATGCTCAAAGTAAATGCAAACCGATATTTAGAGTGGTTCGGTCAATCTTGACCTACATCCACTTTTGGCTTCCTCCACCGACGAGGTCACCGACGTCCACTAGAGGCCTTCCTTCAATAGGCGAAGGCCAACCACCCTTTTACAGTTTCACTCCTTTTAACAAGCTTAGGAGACAACCCTTACAGAATTTTCTCTCCTCTCTTTAAAGATCAGAACTTGAAAGAAAAGAGGGAGAAGAACTTTTGGCTTTTACAACAATTTTGAGCTCTAAAAATCACATAATAAGATCAGGATTTCGGTGTGTTTGAGTGCCCTTTCAGTGCTGAAAGGGTGGGATATTTATAGGCCCCAACCCAGTTTGAATTCCGAGCTCAAAACTGTCAATTCCGGGAATTCCGGGATCTGGCGGTTGCACCGCCTGACTGAAGCAGTTGCACCGCCTGGTGGAGCTCGAAGACTGAGCCTCTAGGCGGTGCCACCTCCTGTCAGGGGCGGTTGCACCTCCTGCCGGAACTCGAAGACCGAGCTCAGGCGGTGCCACCGCCTGACTGAGGCGGTTGCACCTCCTGCCCGAGCTCGAAGACCGAGCTCAGGCGGTACCACCTCCTGTCAGGGGCAGTTGCACCACCCAATCTCGCTCAGTGACTGAGCCTAGGCGGTGCCATCGCCTGGCTGGGGCGGTTCAACCGCCTGGCAGAAATCAGGGTCCGAATGGGTTGATCCATTCGACCCAATTTGGGTTTTTCAGGGGCCCATTTGCCCCAAGATTAAGTTAATGGGATCACCTCTCATTTTCAACTTAATCATTGTGCTAACTATGATATTTCCTAAGACATTTACTGCAACTTGCTCCGGTGCGTCAATTGCTTCTTCCGGCGAATTTTCATCGATCATCCGATGAACCCTCGGTGATGCTCCTGCGGACTTCCGGCAAACTCCTAGACTTGCGACGATCCACTTGGCGAGTTCCGACGAGCTTCTTTGGCAAGCTCATGGACTTCTCGGATTTGTTCCCGTAGAACCTCTGACGACTGTCCGAACTTCCGTCGAACTCTCGAACTCCCAACGTGATCATTGTCTTGACTCCAGCGCAACTCCTGCTACATATCTTACTTTCATCGTAGTTAATCCTACATACTTATCTCAACATATAGATTAGATAACAAATGACAATTGACTTGATCATCAAAATCCGAGATTCAACATCAACACCACATATCTCTTAGGTGGATGGGATACTCTGCCAGACCTACGTAAAGTTGGAACTTGTGTGTTAGGTACTTGAATGAACTCGGGCTGTAGAGTGATGCTTGAGCTAGGTTCTCCAACCTCGATCAACTCTATCATGCTCCCACTATCTCTACTAAGAATGTGTTCATTTACAAGGAACACTGCTCTCTTAGCTACAAAGACCTTTTGGTCGTTGAGGTGATAGAAATAATACCCATAATTTTCCTTGGGGTATCCCACAAACTTACACCGCTCCATCCTTGATTCCAACTTATCGGGGTTGTGCCTTTTAACGTGGGCAAGGTAGCCCCAAATCTTAATAACCTTCAGATTGAGCTTCTTCCCTTTCCATATCTCATATGGTGTAGACACTACCGACTTAGTTGGAACTTTGTTCAGAAGGTAAGCTGTAGAGTTGAGGGCATATCCCCAGAATAAGATGGGTAGATCAACGAAACTCATCATGGACCACACCATATCTAATAGTGTATGATACCTCCTTTCAGATACACCATTGTGTTGAGGTGTATAAGGAGGTGCCCATTAGGATAGAATCCCATGGTCCTTGAGGAACTAGGTAAACTCTGTACTCAAGTACTCACCTCCTCGATTTGATCGAAGAGTCTTGATACTCTTTCCAGTCTGATTCTCCACTTTATTCTTATACTCTCTGAATTTCTCAAAGGCCTTGGACTTGTACTTAATTAAGTACATATATCCAAACCTTGAGAAGTCATTAGTAAAGGTAATAAAGTAGGAGTAACCACCAATGGCATGAGTTGACATGGGTCCACATACATCACTATATATGAGTTCCAACAGTTCAGTGGCTCCTTCTCCAGTTCCACTTAATTGAGAGTTGGTTAGTTTTCCACGAAGGTAAGGCTCGCAAGTTGCATATGACTAATAGTCGAATGTGTTAGAAATGAGTCGGCACAGGGGGGGGGGGAGGGTGAATTAGTGTAGTGGATAAAGTCGTTAGTTCGAAAAATCTTTCGTATGGTGAAAACCAATCTTGGAATATGTTAACTTGGAAGCATAGTGAAACCATTAAGAAGGCAGTTTGTAGTTAAAGTAAATTGCTCAAAAGAAATGCAAACCAGATTTTTATAGTGGTTCGATCGTCGTGACCTACATCCACTCCACCGATTCCATTTCCGACGAGGCCACCGGCATCCACTAACGGTCTTTCTTCAATAGGCAAAGACCAACCACCTTCTTACAACTCTATTCTCCTTTTGACAGGCTTAGGAGAGAACCTTTACAAGTTTCACACCTCTCTTAGAATGAACTCTAAACTTCAAGAGGTGGAGGGGAACACTCAACACTTTTTAAGCTTTTTCAACTCTTTCTTGTCAAAGATTTTTTCCCCCTTTCTATCCAATTCTTGCCATTCTAAGCAGGAAAGAGTGAGATATTTATAGGCCCCAAATGGATTTAAATTTGGAGCCTAAAATTTAAATCCCCGAGATTTCGGGGTACGGGCGGTTGCAGCCTGACACTGGGTGGTACCACCGCCTAGTCTGGCGTTACTACCACCTAGGAGACTGTGTCTGGACAGTACCGCTGCCTAGATTGGCAGTACCACCACCTGACAGCCTTAGAGAATGAGTTTTTCGAGTTTTCAACTCACAAGTGGTTCCATTGCCTGTTCTGGCGGTGCCACCACCTGACCCAACTTTTGGGTTACTAAACGAGCCTCCCACTGAGCCCAAATCAGTCCCAATTAAGGTCCAATTAGCCCCTAATTGAGTTAGCATGATTACACCAAAAGCAAACTCAATTATACCCCGAAACTGCTTCGATCTTATACATATGATTACAAAGCATGAATCCTTTATCTGGTATGTCATTGGTTCATCCGGCACTTGTTTGATCATTTGGCGTATCATCCTCTTTTGCAGCCTTTTACCCAATCGGCATGTTGACCTCTGCAACTCCGATCTCCTTGGTGTAATGTCCGCTCCTTTGGTTCGATGCCCAAATTCACGGCACGAGTCTTCTACCGACACATCGATTGATCCTCCGGCCTGACGTCCAATCTTCTGACATATTCACTCTAGCCTAATATGATTCTTTCTGCTTTAATCAATTTGCCTCTCCTTGATCGAAGTTAGTCCTGTGTCACTCAAAAATATAGATTAGATCATAAAATCATCAATTGATTTCATCATCAAAATCCGAGATTCAACAATCTTCCCCTTTTTTATGATGACAACCAATTGATGACGAAGTTAACCTTAACTCCCATATCAATATGCCATATTAATAGAACCTTGAATTCAAAGTCAAGGCAAATTTAATTATGAAATCATTATGAATCTAAGCAATATAAAATCATACATAATCAATTTTTCAATATATCATTCCATGCATGATCATCAACATAACTTCTACCCCTTTGTCATCAACGAAAAGGAGAAGTGGAACTAGCAAGTTTTTGATATATTATTTCAAATCATTTCATAATTTCATTATTGCATATATCATTATGCAAGCTAGTAATTTTCTTTCTTCTCTTTTGAGAAGTACAATTTTTGCTTCCACAAAGTGCAAGCTAGCAAAATTTTATATCATTTTACAATATGCAAGCTAGCAACAATTTTGAGTTTTGCAAGTTTGTAAATTTTGCTAGATGTGAAACTTAGCATGTTTTCTTTTCTTTACGATGTTCAAACTAGCAAGTTTTTGAATGTGAGATAGTAAATAGCACGTTTAGAACATGCAAGCTAGCAAGTTTTTCACATATGAAAGTTGACAAAATTTCTGTATCTTTTGAGATGTGCAAGATAACAAGTTCTTTCTTCTCTTTTGAGAAGTTCAAGCTAGCAATTTTACTTCTACTTGGGATGTGCAAGTTAGTAATTCTTGCTTCTCTTTTGAGTTGGGCAAGCTGGCTAGTTTTAGATATGCAAGCTAGTAAGATAGAAAGTTTTACATCAAGCAAACTAACAAATTTTGTACCATGCAAGCTAGAAATTTTACATCATTTTAGAACATGCAAGCTAGTTCTTTCTCCCCCTTTGTCATAGGTAAAAAGGAGAATCATTCAACAATGCAAGTGTTTAAAAGTATATCAAGTAAGTTTTACACCAATTTATCCAAGCTAGCAAAACTATCTCCATTAATATGCAAAACTTTTCCCATTGCATCATTTTTCAAATCATCACATGAAATATATCAAGAAAAATTAACTTGGTAATGAGGTATACAATTCATGAAGACAAATTACGACTATCGAAAAACAAATTATGATTCTTTTTAGATGACTCAAATAGTGAAAAGAAGAATCATAGTAAATGATCTTAATTCGTAAAAAAAAATCTCATGTTATAATTCCAAAAATTCATAAGAAAAATCATGATTCATTTGACAAAAAGATTATCGATTCATGCAATTGACTAAATATTTTTTAAACCATCATCACTTCAACTCATCATGCAAAATATCAAAAATGTAAAATCATCAAACATGATACAAACAATTATTTTCGAAATATTCATCATTATTTTCAACTCATTCAATTTATCAAATCAACAAAATTACTTTCAAAAGATTCAAAATGACATAAACAACTTTATCAATCTCTTAGTGAAAAAAATCGATAAGATAGAGAAAGTTTTTTTTTCAAGAAATATGTTTTTCTCTTTTTAGTTGTTTCAATTCATGTGATTTATTTCAAAGAAGCATGCCAAACATGCATCAATATTTAAAACCGAAAAAGAACTGTCATTACGACAAAGATCGATAATCCATAAATCACAAAAATCATCATGTATAATTTTGAAATATAAAATTATTAAACATGATTTCAAATCATCATTATGCATCTTTAAATCATCAAGTATGATTTTATTAATTATAAAATTTTTTAAATGAAATCAAAAAGCAACACGGAAATCATTAAGATATACATTAATGCTTTAAAAACATATATAGGATTTATCTTAAGCATTAGATTTAAGTCTAAAATTTTGTTCCTTTATCATAAAGCATAAAATTTTCATGATCATTTTCAAAATTACTAGAAGGATAAGCATGATTCCTATTTTTTTTTATTTTTATCATGAAACTAAAAAAAATTATAAATAATTTTTCTAAACTAATTTAAGAACAACTCATGAAATGCATCATATAATTTTGAAATAAAGCAAAGGAGTTTCATTTGAGTTATTTACCTCATTGTCAAGAGTCATCAAAGCAAAGTTCGTCGTTTCATCTTCATCGGTTTGCTCCTCATCATTGGATGAGCTCGATTCATACCAAGGTACTTCCTTCTTCTTATGTTCATAGCAAGTAGTTGCGTTCTTTTTAAGTTTATTTTTGTTCTTCGATTCTTGTTTTAAAATTTTTTTAAGCTTTATTGTGAGAGGTTCAAGTTCATCATCACTTAAGGTTTTGCTCGAGTGGTCTTCAAATGTTCTAAGTGTAAAATCCTTCCTTTTCTTTGGAAGATAGTTCTCAAGCTCTTCATTAGCGTTGCAAGTCATCTCATAGGTCATTAGTGACCCGATAAGTTCTTCGAGAGAAAAGTTATTTAAATCCTAGCCCTCTTGAATGGCCACTACTTTAGAATCCCAATTTTTAGAAAGAAATCGTAAAATTTTATTCATAAGTTCAAGGTTCAAAATACTTTTACCAAGAGCTTTTAGACTATTGACGACATCCGTAAAACGGGTGTACATGTCTCCAATAGTCTCGCTTGGTTCCATTCAAAATAACTCAAAATCATGCATCAAAATATTAATATTCGAATCTTTAACTCTACTAGTGCCTTCGTGTGTGATTTCAAGAGTGTGCCAAATATTGAAGGCCATTTCGCAAGTAGAAACTGTTGAATCTCGTATTTTGATGATGAAACCACTTGATATGTGTTTATGATTTAAACTGCATTTTGAGCGATGCAGGTCTACTAGATCAGGTTTAGACAGTTGACGCTGGAGGAATTGACGTTACGCCGGAAGAGATCACGTCAGGATATTAGATGGCTAAATGCTTCGGACGTCGGGCATCGGGCCAAGGAGAGCGAAATTGCACCAAGGATATCGGGGTTGCGGAGGTCAACCGCCGATTGGGCAACAAGCCGTAAGAGAGGACGATGCACCGAAGAATCGGACGAAGCGCCAACCAATGACGTGCCGGGCAACAGAATGTCAATTCGCGTTGTAATAATTGTCTAGATCGGAGTTGAGTTTTGGTTTGTGTGTGCAGGATTAACTACGATAATGATGAAGACATAAAGCGAAACAAAGTGCTGGAGTCAAGCGCGAAGGATTCGTTGGGAGTTCGAGAGTTCGACGGAAGTCCGAAGGTTCGTCGGGAATGCTGCCGGAACTAGCCGAGAATGAGTAGGGAGCTTGCCGAAGGGTTTTTCGGAAGCTCGCCGGAAGGTTCGTTGGAAGTTCGCGGAGCTCACCGAGAAAGATCGGAGCTTACCGAAGAAGCTCGTTGGAACTCGCCAAGATCAAATCGTGAAGTCTAGGAGCTTGCCGGGAGTCCGTAGAATGGTTTCCGAGAGTTTATCGGAAGACCGTCGGAAGTTCGCCGGAAGCTCGCTAGAAGAAGTCTTGACTTACGGACTTTGTAATAGCTTAGAAAATGTCTTTAAATTCATAGTTAGCATGTTAATTAGGATTAGGATTAGGTATTAATCCTATAACCCAAGTAGGGGCCAATTGGGCCCGAGTTCGGACTGGTTTGGGCCAAGTTTGGAGCCCAACCAGTGAGCTGAATTAGCCTAGGCGGTGGCACTGCCTAGGCTGGGCGGTGGCACCGCCCAGCACCCGAGAGCTGGGCGGTGACACCTCCTGGGCTGGGCGGTTGCACCACCCAGCACCCAAGCGCTGGGCGGTGGCACCGCCAGCATCGGGAACATAAGAGAATTCAAATTTTTGGAGCCCAAATTTGAATCCTCTTGAGGACTATAAATACCCCTCAAGTCTCAGCTGAGAAGACAACTTTTTGAGCAGCAAGTGATTGAGAGAAAAGTCTTAGAAGAGTCTTTGCCTTTCTTGTTTTCAATTTGCTAGAAAGTTCTCCTCCTTCTTTCTTTAAAATTTGTAAGAGGTTGAACTGCTTGTAAAAGGTTTTAAGAGGGGTATTTGCCATTCCATTTCAAGATATTTGCTAGTGGAAGGTGGGAGCCTCATCGAAGAGGGGCCTCGCAAGTGGATGTAGGTCATTTGACCAAACCACTCTAAAATCGACGTGATCTCTGGTTTGCATTTCATTATTGCTATTTATATTACTGCAAACCTTCTTACATGCTTTAGTTCCTTATTACCTTTGCTGCGCAACTTTAAGAATACGCTTTCAAGTTAAGCTTTTCAAGTTCCGTTCTTATCGTACGAAAGATTTGTCGAAACCAACGTTTTAATCCGCTGCACTAATTCACCCCCCCCCTCTTAGTGCCGCTCCGATCCTAACAATTGGTATCAGAGCCACGTTTTTCTACCTTGGTTTAACACCCAAATATAAATGGCTCTTTACGGCTTTCAAGAGGGTCACTCTATCATTTGTCCTCCCTTTTTCAATGGGACGGACTACACTTATTGGAAAACTCGAATGAGAGTTTTCTTACTTTCTTTGGATTTGAATTTATGGCACATAGTCGAAAATGGATTTGAAATGTCTTCTCTTCCAATGAACCAATGGAATGATTTGGAGAAGAAGATGTTTTCTTTAAACGCAAAGGCTATGAATGCCTTATTTTGTGCTTTGGACAAAAATGAGTTCAATCGGGTTTCTTTATGTGAAACGGCTTTCGACATATGGCACACTCTTGAAATCACACACGAAGGCACTTCTAGAGTTAAAGATTCGAAAATCAACATTTTAATGCATGATTTCGAGCTTTTTCAAATGAAGCCGAGCGAAACCATTGTTGACATGTACACCCGTTTCACGGATGTCGTCAATGGTTTACAAGCTCTTGGCAAATGTTTCTCGAATTTTGAACTTGTTAGTAAAGTTTTACGATCACTTTCTAAAGCTTGGGAATCAAAAGTAATGGCAATACAAGAAACAAAAGATTTGAATATTTTTCCACTTAAAGAACTTATCGGCTCATTAATGACAATAGAAATGGTGCACAATGCACATGATGAACACAATGAACACTTGAACCACCTTCCAAAGAATAGGAAGGATTTGGAACCTCAGACAAATGAATACCACTTGAGCGATGACTCAAGTGATGAGGACAATGATGAACTTGAACTTCGAACACCAACTCTTAATAAGTTCATTAAACAAAAATCTAAAATAAACAATGAACTTGAATGGAGGAAGAGGCCAAAGAAAAGGAAGGCACCCAAGGATGAATCAAGAAGTTCCAAAGGTGAAACGGCGAATTGGGCTTTGACGGGCTTCGACTACAAGGTAAGTAACTCAACTCTCTTGAATTATTTTGAAATTACTTGAAGTTTTTCATGAGTTCTTAATTTAGATAGTAGGAATAGGAAATAAAAAAAAATTATTTTTCAAAAATTATATCATGTTTTTCTTTTTTAGCATCTTTGAAAAAATTAAAAATTTGATCAATGAAAAGTATATTGCTAAGGTTTCATGCATGTTATGTTTTGAAATGTTGAATGATGTATGCAACATTATGGATTATAGTTATATGATATGTGATAATGCTTAGGATTAATCCATGCATGTGTATTTTGATGATTTTATGTCATGCATGTGTTTTTGAATTAAATGTTGATTTGATACTCTCATTTTGGATTAACATGTTTTTGGTTTAATCATTTTTATGACGAATTAAGATGACATTCTCATGACATATTAAGATGACATAGTGCATGTATATCTATGTATGAATTTCTTGATAGTCTTTTGATGATAGATGTGATATCATGATGTTTTATTTTTGATGTGTTTGGTCTTGACGGCTTTATGACGAAACTTATGTTTTGACTTTAAATGATGATACAATATTTTAACAAAAAGACTTGAACACGCTCACATGAAATCAATTGTATGAAATGGAAATGAATTTTCTATTCTATTGAGATTAATGAATTTATTTTACCAATCTTATGAATCTCATGAAAATAAACATGATGAATATTTTATAAATGAGTTGTCTTATAAGATTTTGCCTTTACATCTTGAACTTTAATGCTTATATTGATTTGGCATATAAAGACTAAGGCATGCTCATAAGAAGCAAATCACATGAATAGAAATTTATAAAAATGAAATGTAATCCTCTATCTTATTGATTTCTACCTAAGAGACCAATAAAACTATCTATGCCATTTTGAATCTCTTGAAAGAAATGTTGAGATTTTGATGATTTGGATGATTTGAATTTGAATGAGTTTTATTCAAAATCATGATCTTGATTCCGTGATATTTACAAATTAAGATTTATTAAATCAAGATTTTTTCATTAATCGATCTCCTAAGATTTTCTTTTGATTATTTATGAGTAGGTTTTTCAAAAAGAAATCATGCCTTTCGGTATTCATATGTTCTAATCTTTCATGATATGATTTTTATACAATTCCTTCTATTCATGAAATGTTTATCGCATCACCCAATTACTTTCTTCTTGATATTCCTTATGTGGTGATTAAAATTATGCATAAAATACTCTTGATATTATTTTGATGTATACAATTGAAAAGTTATAATCATGAATGATCAGATGAAATTTGACAAGTTAATATCTTCATGATTTGAAATATTTATAATTTGAAATTATGCATGCAATTGCTTTGTATTGTGATGATATATGCATCATGAATACTTTATTATCTATCATACATGAAAATAGTGATAAACATTTTGAAAATAAATGTTTGTATCATGTTAGATGATTTTACATTTTGTGCGTGATGAGTTATAGTGATGATTGAAACAATGATTGAAATGCTTTAAATGATGAATGTTTGGTATCATGATCAACATGTTGATAAATGCTTGAAAATTTTAATGTTTGAGTATCACGTATGATATGCTTATTAATGATGATTGATTTATTTTTCGGTAGCGTGCATGAAAAATAAGGTTATTGAAATTGTGTATGTTTTAATTTGAATATATAATGATGCACAAATAAGAATGATACTTACCTTTGTCATAATATGAAAATTGATATAAGGGTCTTCCCTTCTTTTTGACAATGACAAAGGGGGAGCAAGAATTTCTAGCGTGGACATCATGAAAAGAGGCAAACTAACTAGCTTGCACAATTCAAGATGAAAGCAAAAATTGCACTTCTCAAAAGAGAAGATGCAAATGTAACATTTGCCAAATTGTTTGCTTGCCTCATGTAAAACATTATCTCCTGCTAGTTTGGCATTTTTGCTAGCTTGTATGTTGCAAAACTTTATCACTTTTTCAAAAATTTTGCTAGCTTACACTTTGCAAAGAAAGCAAAATTGACACTTCTAGAAGAAAGAGCTTGTTATTTTGAACATCACAAGCTTGCCTATCTTAAGAAACAAAAATTACAAAAGTGCTATCTTGCCTATCTCAAGAAGCAAAACTTGCAACTTGCATATTGCAATAGGAAGCAAGAATTATGAGCTTACACAAGAAAGCTATCTTGCATTTGCTTTCGAAATTTTTGCTAGCTTGTATATTGTGAAACTTACATATCGTAAAAATTGCTAGCTTGTAGTCTAAAGAGAAGCAAAAAGTTGCTATCTCAAAAGAAGCAAATGTTCTATCTTTCCTATCTTAAGAGGCAAAAATGCTAACTTGCACATCTAGCAAAACTTGACAAATTTGCATATTTCAAGAAGCAAGAGTTGCTTTCTTGAACATCTCAATATTGCTAGCTTGCATGATGTAGAACTTACTATCTTGAACATTACCAAAAGTGCTATCTTGTATGCTGTAAAACTTGCATATCTAAAACTTGATAGCTTGAATGTCCTAAGCATGATGCATTACTTGCTAAATTTTCTAGCTTCAAACCAGCATGATGATAAAACTTAATATTATGTTTTTTATGCAATGAGTTGAACTTATATTACAAACACAAAGAATAGTTGTACTTCTCCTTTTTGTTGATGACAAAGGGGGAGAAGTATGTTGATGACATGATATGCATAAATTATGCATATGTTCATGATGATGTGTTGCAAGTATTCATGATGAATATTGCAATGACTTGAATTCAGTTTGAATTCAAGGTTCTATCAATATGGCATATTGATAGGGGGAGTTTGTTTAAACTCCGGGAGTTAAGGTTAACTCCATCATCAAGTGGTTGTCATCATCAAAAAAGGGGAGATTGTTGAATCTCGTATTTTGATGATGAAACCACTTGATATGTGTTTATGATTTAAACTGCATTTTGAGCGATGCAGGTCTACTCGATCAGGTTTAGACAGTTGACACTGGAGGAATTGACGTTGCGCCGGAAGAGATCACGTCAGGATATTGGATGGCTAAATGCTTCGGACGTCGGGCATCGGGCCAAGGAGAGCGAAATTGCACCAAGGATATCGGGGTTGCGGAGGTCAACCGCCGATTGGGCAACAAGCCGTGAGAGAGGACGATGCACCAAAGAATCAGACGAAGCGCCAACCAATGACGTGTCGGGCAACAGAATGTCAATTCGCGTTGTAATAATTGTCTAGATCGAAGTTGAGATTTGGTTTGTGTGTGCAGGATTAACTACGATAATGATGAAGACATAAAGCGAAACAAAGTGCTGGAGTCAAGCGCGAAGGATTCGTTGGGAGTTCGAGAGTTCGACGGAAGTCCAAAGGTTCGTCGGGAATGCTGCCGGAACTAGCCGAGAATGAGTAGGGAGCTTGCCGAATGGTTTTTCGGAAGCTCGCCGGAAGGTTCATTGGAAGTTCGCGGAGCTCACCGAGAAAGATCGAAGCTTACCGAAGAAGCTCGTTGGAACTCGCCAAGATCAAATCGTGAAGTCTAGGAGCTTGCCGGGAGTCCGCAGAATGGTTTCCGAGAGTTTATCGGAAGACCGTCGGAAGTTCGCCGGAAGCTCGCTAGAAGAAGTCTTGACTTACGGACTTTGTAATAGCTTAGAAAATGTCTTTAAATTTATAGTTAGCATGTTAATTAGGATTAGGATTAGGTATTAATCCTATAACCCAAGTAGGGGCCAATTGGGCCCGAGTTCGGACTGGTTTGGGCCAAGTTTGGAGCCCAATCAGTGAGCTGAATTAGCCTAGGCGGTGGCACCGCCTAGGCTGCGCGGTGGCACCGCCCAACACCCGAGAGTTGGGCGGTGACACCTCCTGGGCTGGGCGGTTGCACCACCCAGCACCCGAGCGCTGGGCGGTGGCACCGCTAGCATCGGGAACATAAGAGAATTCAAATTTTTGGAGCCCAAATTTGAATCCTCTTGAGGCCTATAAATACCCCTCTAAGTCTCAGCTGAGAAGACAACTTTTTGAGCAGCAAGTGATTGAGAGAAAAGTCTTAGAAGAGTCTTTGCCTTTCTTGTTTTCAATTTGCTAGAAAGTTCTCCTCCTTCTTTCTTTAAAATTTGTAAGAGGTTGAACTGCTTGTAAAAGGTTGTAAGAGGGGTATTTGCCCTTCCATTTCAAGAGATTTGCTAGTGGAAGGTGGGAGCCTCATCGAAGAGGGGCCTCGCAAGTGGATGTAGGTCATTTGACCGAACCACTCTAAAATCGGCGTGATCTCTTGTTTGCATTTCATTATTGCTATTTATATTACTGCAAATCTTCTTACATGCTTTAGTTCCTTATTACCTTTGCAATGCAACTTTAAGAATACGCTTTCAAGTTAAGCTTTTCAAGTTCCGTTCTTATCGTACGAAAGATTTGTCAAAACCAACGTTTTAATCCGCTGCACTAATTCACCCCCCCCCCCTCTTAGTGCTGCTCCGATCCTAACAGAAACCCGATTGAATTCATTTTTGTCTAAGGCCTAAAATAGAGCATTCATAGCTCTAGCATTTAAAGAAAAAGTTTTCTTCTCCAAATCATTTCATTCTTTCATTGGAGTAGAAGACTTTTGAAATACGTTTTTAATGATATTCCATAAGTTTAAATCCGTAGAAAGCAAGAAAACTCTCATTCGAGTTTTCAATAAGTGTAACTCATCCCATTGAACATAGGAGGATGAACGATTGAAAAAACCTCTTGAAATCCGAAAAGAGCCATTTCTCTTGGGTGTTAAACTAAATAAAAAATAACATGGATCTGATACCAACTATTAGGAACGAGTCGGCACTAAGAGGAGGAAAGGGGGCGGGGGGGGAATTAGTGTAGTGGATTAAAGTCGTCGGTTTGAAAAATCTTTCTTAAGTTAAAAATTGATCTTAGAAGATGTTAACTTGGAAGCATAAGGAAGCATAGTGAAAGTAATAAGAAGGCAGTTTGCAGTTAAAGTAAATTACTCAAAAGAAATACAAACAGATTTTTATAGTGTTTCGGTCATCATGACTTACATCCACTCCACCGATTCCTCTTCCGTCGAGACCACTAGCATCCACTAATGGTCTTCCTTCAATAGGCAAAGACTAACCACCTTCTTACAACTCTATTCTCCTTTTGACAGGCTCAGGAGAGAACACTTACAAGTTTCACACCTCTCTTAGAATGAACTCTAAACTCTAAGAGGTGGAGGGGAACACTCAACACTTTTCAAGCTTTTTCAACTCTTTTTCATGAAGGATTCTTTCCCCATTTCTACCCAATTCTTACCATTCTAAGTAGGAAAGAGTGAGGTATTTATAGGCCTTAAATGGATTCAAATTTGGAGTCCAAAATTTAAATCCCCAAGATTTCTGGGTATGGGCGGTACCACCGCTTGCAGCATACCACTAGACGGTACCAGCACCCAGTTTGGTGGTACTACCACTGCCCAGTCTGGTGGTACTACCACCTGGGAGACTGTGTATAGGCAGTACCACCGCTTGACAGCTTGGGAGACCGGGTTTTTCAAGTTTTCAAACTCACAAGCGGTTCCATTGCCTGTTTTGGCGGTGCCACCGCTTGACCCAACTTTTGGGTTGCTGAATAGGCCTTCTAGTGAGCCCAATTAAGGCCCAATTGGCCCCTAATTGAGTTAGCATGATTACACCAAAAGCTAACTCAATTACCCCACTAAACTGCTTTGATCTTAGATATATGATTACAAATCATGAATCCTTTGTCCGGCATGTCATTGGTTCATTTGGCACTCATCTGATCCTTCGGCACATCATCCTCTTTTGCAGCCTTTTGCCCAATCAGCATATTGACCTCTACAACTCTGATCTCTTTGGTGCAATGTCAACTCCTTCGGCCCGATGCTCAAATTTACGACACGAGCCTTCTGCTGACACATCGACTGATCCTCCGGCCCGACGTATAATCTTCTAACATGTTCAATTAGGTCCAATATAATTCTTCCTACTTTAATCAATTTGCCTCTCCTTGATCGAAGCTAGTCCTATGTCACTCAAAAACATAGATTCGATCACAAACTCAACAATTGATTTCATCATCAAAATCCGAGATTCAACAGAATGGATCTAGATATCCATCATTTAGTAACTTATGAATCCTGCCCTCATGGATGTGACCTAGCCTACAATGCCATAGGTATGCGCTATTCACCACATCTCATTTCCTCTTAGACACACTTACATTCAGGATATGTGGAGTAGTGTCTAGCATAAATAAACCATTATGCAATGTTCCTCTCGTGATGATCTCATCATCTAATAATATTGAACAACCATTGTTCTCAAAAATTAATTTATATCTATTAACTGTCAAACATGAAATGAAAATAATATTTTTGATAATAAAAGGAATAAAATAACATGCATCCAGTGCAATAATAGCTCCACCAGGCAGATGTAGGGCGACCTCGCTAACAGCTACTATAGTAACTTTTGCTCTATTGCCCATCTTGAGGTCCATCTCGCCTCTTGCTAGTCTCCTAGGCCTTGTCAGAACCTACAATGAATTATAAATATGATATGCACTATTGGTACCCAATACCCATGTGTTATCATAAGAGTCTGATAAATTGAGACTGATCAGGAATGTACTTGAATCTTCTCCAAGCTTTTATTTCACCCTCTCTGCAAGGTACTCTTCATAATTCCTCTTCCAATTCCCATATTTTCCGTAGTGGAAGCACTAGCCTTTGTCCTTTGTTGGGTTTTTTTAGCAACCTTTACTTTACTCGGCCTGCCCTTGCCCTTGCCCTTTTTTAGCAACCTTTTCTTCTTTCCTTTTAGTTATGGTCTCACTAGTATAGAGAACTGACTTCTCTTTCTTGATAGTGGTCTATGCCTCCCTCAACATATTGAAGAGCTCAAGGAGAGTCACCTCAAGCTTGTTCATATTAAAATTTATTATGAATTGTGAAAAAGGATCTGGTAAGGACTGAAGCACAAGATCCACACACAGGTTATCCTTTAGGACCATTCATAGACATGTGAGTTTCTCTATCCACTCAATTATCTTTAAGACATGGTTCTAAACCGGTGTCCCCTCAATCATCCTAGCATGGAAGATGCTCTTGGATATCTCATATCGCTGATGTTAGGAATGAGTCGGCACTAAGAGGAGAGGGGGTTAATTAGTGCAGCGATAAAAATGTCGATATGAAAATCTCTTCGTGCGATGAAAAACTGATTCCGACGAAAACTGTTTCGTATAGATAAATTTAACTTAAAAGTATACAAAAGAGTGTATTGAGAAGATAAAGAAAGAAAGGCAGTTTGCAATGTAAGTAAAGAGTTTAAAGTAAATGCAAACTGAGTTTTATAGTGGTTCAGTCGTTGTGACATATATCCACTCCCAATTCATCTACCGCGAGGCCACCGGTATCCACTAACGATCTTCCTTCAATGGGCGAATATCAACTACCCTTACAACTCGATTCTCTTTTTAACAGGTTTAGGAGAGAACCTTTACACCCCCACTTACTCCTCCTAAAATATAATTCTTAAACACTTAGGTTAGAGGAGGAGAACTCTCAAGATTATAATAGAATTTTGCCTTATTTGTGTACTCAGTTGTTGTTTGTTAACCAGGGATGAGAGGGGTATTTATAGGCCTCAGGTTGATTTAAACTTAGAGCCTAAAAAGGTCTTATCCTAAGTTTTCCGGGTCCTGGTGGTACCACCGCCTATAGCACTTACACTGGGTGGTACCACCGCTTGGGAGATTGTGTCTGGGTGGTACCACAGCCTAGATTGACAATACCACCGCCTGATAGTCTCAGAGACTATGTTTGGGTGGTACCACCACTTGACACAGTCTTGAAGACTGTGCCACGACGATGCCACTTGTTGGGTCATTGTTTGGGCCTTTCATTGGGCCCAACACAGTCCATACATGAGCCCAACTAGCTTCTAATTGGGTTGGCCCAATTTTAATCTCAATTATGTGCTAACTATGAATTCTAAGCATATACTAAGCAAATCCATTTCGGTTAGTCTTGGTTTCTTCCGGCGAGCTTCCGGTGATCTTCAAGCAAACTTCCGATGATCTCTCGGCAATGTTCCAGCGGACTCCCGGCAATCTCCTGGACTTCATGATAATCTTCTTGGCAAGTTCCGATGAGCTTCTTTGGTAAGCTCCTGGACTTCTCGGTTAATTCCTGCAGAACTTTTGATGAACGTCCGGACTTCCGACGAACTCTCGAACTCCCAACGAAGTCTCGTTTTTGACTTTGGGACTTTATTTTGCTTCATGTTTTGATCACTATCATAGTTAATCCTGCACAAATAAAACCTACTTCAATCTAGACAATTATTACAAAGCTTGAATCATGTTGTCCGGCATGTCATTGGTTCATCGATGCTTCATCCGATTCTTCGGCGCATCATCCTCTCTTGCGGCCTATTGCCTAATCGGCCAGTTGACGTCTGCAACTTTGATTTCCTTAGTGCAATTTCCACTCTTCTTGGCTCGATGCCTGAACTCATGCCCTGAAGCCTTTTGCCGATACGTCGACTGATCCTCCAACTCGATGTCCAATCTTCTGACATGTTTCTCTCCGGCCCAACATGATTCTTCATTCTTTAATTGTCTCTTCCTGATCGAAGCTTCCTGCGTCACTAAAAACATAGATCAAATCATAAACACTATCAATTAGTTTCATCATCAAAATCCAAGATTTAACAATCTTCCCATTTTTTATGATGACAACCAATTGATGACGGAGTTTAAACAAACTCCCGAAGTTGAAACAAACTCCTCCTATCAATATGCCATATTGATAGAACTCTTGTATTCAAAAATTCAAGCAACATGTTATGATAAAATTATGTATAACATCATCAGACTTCTCCCCCTTTGTCATCAACAAAAAGGAGAAGTGCAACTATCAAGTATTTGAGATATGATTTCAAATCATTGCATAATAAACATAATCTTAAGTTTTATCATCATTGCAATTTGTAAGCTAGCAAATTTAGCAAGTGCTACATTATATTAGAACATACAAGCTAGCAGATTTTATATCATTTCAGAGCATGCAAGCTAGTAAGTTTTATGTAGAGTTTAGCATGTTTGCTTTTCTATGCAATGTTCAAGTTGTAAGTTTTACAATATACAAGCTAGCAAATTTTTTCATCATTTTAGAAAGTATAGGCTAGCAATATTTGAGATGTTCAAGAAAGCAACTTTTGCTTCTTGAAATAAGTAAGTTAGTAATCTTTGCTTCTCTTTTGAGCTGTGCAAGCTAGCATGTTTTTGTATCTTCTTGAATTGTGCAAGCTAGCAAATCTTTCTCTTTTGAAATGTGCACACTAGCAATTCTTTCTCCCCCTTTGTCATTGACAAAAAAAGGGGAATAATAATACAATGGTGCAATTCATCAATTTTTAAATTATGACAAATGTAAAGTATCAATTTTATTTCAATATGTTTATGCATCATTATAGTTTCAAATTAAAATATGCACAATTTCAAACCCTTACATTTGCATCCTTACTTCATGCATGATACAAATAAATCAATCATCACTGTGGGCATATCATACATGATACTCAAGTATTCATGATACATCATTTTGGGCATAACATTTATGATGCTAAGACATTAAATTCTTTAAGCATTTATCACTTTAGGCATTAAATCAACAATTTGATCATGAAATTTTCTCATGCATGATATTAAAGCATTTATGATACCAAACATTAAATTAATTTTTTTTAAGAATTTATCACTTCATGATTGTTGGTACCAAACATTCATAATTTATCTAATCATCATATGAAATATATCAAGAAAAATTAACTTGGTGATGAGGTATATAATTCATGAAGACAGATTATGAATATCAAGAGACAAATTATGATTCTTTTGGATAGCAAAAAGAAGAAACATATTAAACAATCTTGATTCATAAGAATATCAAGTTGTCAAGGTTATGATTTATATATTAATGAAAGATCTCAAGTTATAATTCAATAAATCATGATTCATAAAAAAAATCTCCTTTGTAAATAAAATACCAAAAAATCGTAGGAGTACAAAGAAGAGATCTTGATTAAAAAAAAATCTCAAGTAATTCCAATAAATCAAGATCATGATTTGGATAAAACTCATTCAAATTCAAATCGTCAAAATCATTTTCATAGTCTAAGAGATTCATAAAATGATACAAATAAATTCATCAATCTCCCTTTTTAAAAACTTGATAAGATAGTGATTGAGAAATTTTAAAGAAAAATAATTTTCTCTTTTTTGTTTGATATTATTGATTGATTTCATACATGCATGTCATTTTCTTTTATGTCAAATCCATGAATCATTCATTAAAACCGAAAAACAAATTTTATTGTCAAAATCATCATGACCAAAAATATAAAATATAAGGCTTTTTTAAACTAAGCAATTTGCTTAATCATTTTGATTCCATTGACAATACATTTTCCTTTTTATGTATTTCATTTTATGTGATTGATTTTATATAAGTATGCTCAAGTTTTTTTTATGAAAACCATACTACATAGTTTAAAATCGAAAGAGCAAATCTCATCATAGAAATCATCAAGATCAATAAACCAAAAATCACCCAAAAATCATCGTTACTTCAAATCATCATGCATAATTAAATATAAAGTCATTAAGCATGATACCAAATCTTTTAACATTTTTATTATTACATCATTAAGCATGATTTAAATCATCAAAATTAATTTTATTAAACATAAAGCATTTTTCATCAAAATCATTTTGTTTGTTGTAGTTATGCATTTTTCTTTTTAGGTGAATCTAACTTTTCATGCTTAGTTTTCCATACAAAAGCCATGCATCATCATTTATAATCGAAAGGCAATATGAAAATCATTATTGCTTCTTAAAATATACATAAAATTAATATTTTATTATATTTTCATAAAACATGTAATTATCAATTTTAAAATTACTAGAATGATCCCAATAATTTTTTTTATTTCTAAATTTAAAAAAGTAACTTATGAAAGACATCATATAATTTCAAAATAAAGTAAAGGGATTTTGGTTACCTCGTCGTCGAGAGTCATCAAAGCGAAGTTTACCATTTCGTCTTCATCGGTTTGCACCTCATCTTCTAAGGTACTTGTTTCGTCCCAAAGTTCTTTCTTCTTCTTGTGTTTATAGCAAGTAGTTGCATTCCTTTTAAGTTTAACTTTGTTCTTTGATTCTTATTTTAAGAATTTTTTAAGCTTTAATGTGAGAGTTCAAGGTCATTATCATCATCACTTGAGTCATCTCTCAAGTGGTATTCTATTGTTCGAAGTGTTAAATCCTTCATGTTTTTTAGAAGGTTGTTCTCATGTTCGTTTTGTATCATACAACTCATTTTATAGATCATTAAAGACCCGATAAGTTCATCGACAGGGAAAGTATTCAAATCCTTGACCTCTTAAATGATCGTTACTTTAGGATCCCAAGTTTTAGAAAGAGATCGTAAAACTTTATTAAAAAGTTTAATATTCAAAAAATATTTTCTAAGAGCTTTTAAACCATTGATGACATCTGTAAAACGGGTGTATATGTCCACAATGGTTTCGCATGGCTTCATTCGAAATATTTCAAAATCATGCATCAAAAGATTGATTTTCGAATATTTTGTTAGAATCAAGAGTGGCATTAAGAGGGGGGAGAGCTGAATTAGTGCAGTAAATAAATCATCGATTTTAAAAAATATTCATTTCAATTAAATCCATTTTAGAAAGATATTAAACTTGAAGGTGTTCATAAGAGTATAAAGAAAAAGTTAAGGAAGATTGCAAAAATGTAAATTATTCAAATAGAAATACAAACTAGAATTTAGAGTAGTTCGGTCATTGTGACCAACATCAACTTTTGATTCCTCCTCTGTCAAGGTCACCGGTATCCACTAATGGTCTTCCTTCAATAGGTGAAGTCCAACCATCTTTTACAGCTCTTTCTCCTTTTACCGGGTTCAGGAGATAACCCTTACAAGCCTCACTCCTCTTTCTTGGATGGCTACAAAGCTAAGAGAGGGAGGGGAGAACTCTTCTCACTTTTATAATACTTTAACAATGCAAGAATTCAAGAATATATTAACACTTTCATGCCTTTTATGCAGAAAAGGGTGGGGTATATATAGGCCCCAATGGCTTCAAAATTGGAGTAAAAAAGTGTCACATCCCTAGATTTTGATGTACCGATGGTACCACCGCCATTACTAGGTGGTACCACCGCTTAACACCTAACATTGGGTGGTACGACTGCTTGACAGAGCTCGGAGACCGAGCTCTGGCGGTACCACCGCTTGACAGGGGCAGTACTACCGCAGATAGCATTAACTGTCGGTGGTACTACCGCTGGCAGCATTAACTGCCGGCGATACCACTGCCCAGACCACATGGGAGACTGGGTCACCAAGCGGTGTCACCGCCGGCCGTGGTTTCTGTTAGGATCGAGAGCACTAAGAGGGGGGGGGGGGTGAATTAGTGCAGCAGAAATCTTTCAACGATTAAAAACGAAAGCTGCGTTCGTTCGATAAAAACTATTTTGATGCAAAAGCCGATTCTAAGATTACTTATGATTAAGTGCAGTTTACGTTTAAACACAGTTAGCGTCTAAACGCAGTTTGCGTCTAAATGCAGATTGCGTCTAAACTCAGATTGCGTCTAAGCGCAGTTTGCGTCTAAACACAGTTTGCGTCTAAGCGTAGTTTAAGCAGAAGTATAATGTGCTGCTATTGTACAGCTCAAAAAGCAATATGCAAAAAGCAGATTTACGTCTAAACGCAGATTTACGTCTAAACGCAGATTTACGTCTAAACGCAGATTTACGTCTTAAACGCAGATTTACGTCTGAACTTTGAAACTCGTTTGTATACTCGCAGAAGGCAGTATGCAGTTGAAATCAAGACGTAAACGTAAACTGAAATCTGATGATTGTGCGATGAAAGCCGATTTACGTCTAAATGCAGTTTTACGTCTAAATGTTGAAACCCGTTCATAAAATTGCAGAAGACAGTTTGCAGTTATAAATAGAATCAAAATGTAAATGTAAACTGCAAAGAAACTCGTTCGTAAAAGCGCAGAAGACAGTTCGCAGTTATAAACAGATTCAAGACGTAAATGTAAGCTGCAATGTAAAGATCGTACGAAAACACCTTTTAACGTCTGAATGCAGATTCGGAAAGATTAGAACTTAGAAACTTGTTCGTAAAAGCACAAAGAGCAGTAACTATGTAGGAGGTTTGCAGTAATTATAAAGTGCTCAAAATAAACACAAACCAGAGATTTAGAGTGGTTCAGTCAGTCTTGACCTACTCCACTTTTGGCTTCCTCCACCGGCGAGGTCACCGACGTCAACTAGGGGCCTTCCTTCAATGGGCGAAGGCCAACTGCCCTTTTACAGTTTCTCTCCTTTTGACGGGCTCAGGAGACAACCCTTACAGATCCTTTCTCTCCTCTCTTTACAACTCAAGACTTGAAGAACAGAAAAGAGGAGAACTTTTGGACTTTACACAAATTTGAGCTCTTAGAATCACTGAAAAGATCAAGAATTCGGTGTGGATCTGTATCTCTTCAGTGCTAAATGAGTGGGGTATTTATAGGCCCCAACCCAATTCAAATTTGGAGCTCAAAACGATCAAATCCCGGAATTCCGGGGTCAGGCGGTTGCACCTCTTGACTGGAGAGGTTGTATCGCCTGGCAGAGCTCGAAGACTGAGCCCAGGCGGTGCCACCTCTTGACTGAGGCGGTTGCACCTCTCTGCCAGAGCTCGAAGACCGAGCTCAGGCGGTGCCACCTCTCTGTCAGGGAGGTTGCACCGCCCAGTCTTGCTCGAAGACTGAGCTCAGGCGGTGCCACCTCTATGTCAGGGAGGTTGCACCGCCCAGTCTAGCTCGAAGACTGAGCTCAAGCGGTGCCACCTCCTGGCTGGGGAGGTTGCACCGCCCAGTCTCGCTGGGAGGCTTAGCCCAGGCGGTGCCACCTCCTGGCCTAGGCGGTTGCACCTCCTGGTGCAATCAGGGTCCGAATGGTTAACTCCATTCGGCCCAATTTCAGTCTTTCAGGGGCCCAATTGCCCCAAGATTAAGCTAATGGGATCACCTTCCATTTTCCAACTTAATCAACGTGCTAACTATGATTAAATCTAAGACAATTTCTGCAGCTTTGCTTCGGTGCGTCAATCGCTTCTTCCGGCGAGTTTCCGGCGAACTTCCGTCGATCATCCGATGAACCCTCGGTGATGCTCCTACGGACTTCCGGCAAACTCCTGGACTTTGCGACGATCCACTTGGCAAGTTCCGACGAGCTTCGCTTGGTAAGCTTTTGGACTTCTCGGATCTGTTCTCGCAGAACATCCGACGACCGTCCGAACTTCCGTCGAACTCTCGAACTCCCAACGTGATCATGAACTTGACTCCGGCGCAACTCCTGCTGCTTGTCTAACTTTCATCGTAGTTAATCCTGCACACTTATCTCAGCACATAGATTAGACAACAAATGACAATTGACTTCATCATCAAAATCCGAGATTCAATAGTTTCAAGTGTTGAATGGGCTATTCAATCCGGCCCAATTCAGCCCTATTAAGGGCCCAATTAACCGCTAACTGAGTTAATGCGATTACCTCCCAATCCTAACTCAATTTATAGTCTAACTACAATAACTAAAACATTTAACAAGGCAATCTTGTTCCGGTATGTCAATTGTTCTTCCGGCGATCTTCCGACGATCTTCCAACGATCTCTTCGGTAAAGTTCCGACGGACTCTCGACAAGCTTCTGGACTTTACAACGATCTTCTTGACGAGTTCCGATGAGTTTGTTTGGCAAGCTCCTGGACTTCTCAGTTAGTTTTGACAGAATTTTTGATAAATGTCCGGACTTTCGATGAACTCTCGAACTCCTAACGAAGTCCCGATCTTGACTTCGGCACAACACCTGCTCTATCTTATTGCTATCATAGTTAATCCTGTACACTTTTCTTAACATATGGATTAGATCAAACAATTTAAAATTGATTTCATCATCAAAATCCGAGATTCAATAATCTCCCCCTTTTTGATGATGACAATTAATTGATAATGGAGTTAACCTTAACTCCCCCTATCTATATGCCATACTTGAGAAAAGACATTCTTGAATTCAAGGCCTTTGAATTCAAGTATCAAACTGATAAATTTAGTTTATTTTAACTTATCAACATACACTATCATGATTTAACATTCTCAAAATATGATGCTACGTATTTATCAACAAAAATGATATCAAGGTATGACATCCATTTTTAAGTTCAAGGTATGACATCCATCATTTTCAAATATAATATGAATTTCAAATATGAAATATTGCAAGATGAGCTCATGATATCTTATCATAATGAGAGACATTTATCTAGCATTCATGAAACATTTCAAGTATCTATGATAAGCATTTATGATAAGATACATTGCACACATTTACAATGCTAATTTATCATCAATTTGCCTATTTTGGTATCATTTCTCCCCCTTTGTCATCAACAAAAAGGTGAACAATTCAACAATGCAAGTGTGGTAAGAATTCAAGCAAGTTTTACACTAATTTATCTAATCGATATTACATCGTTGTATGGTAACATTCAAAAGTTCTTAACATCAAAATTTATCAATGTTAAAGCGATAGATTCCATTAACTTCTCCCTCTTTGTCATCAAAACTTTACATGAAGGAGAGGAAGGAAGGTAAGGAGGGAATCCATTAAGACCCAAATTTGTGAAGTTAAAAACATTAAATAAGTTTTCATTAAAACATACTTTAATCAAAGAAAAGATATTCATAAAAATGATCAAGATATCTATACGAAATCAAATCCCTATTCTTGCTAGTGATCATCTCATACTAAAAAATAATATAAATTCTTCTTTCATGAGAAGAGTGTTAGGATCGGAGCGGCACTAAGAGGGGGGGGTGAATTAGTGCAGCGGATTAAAACTTCGATTTTAATCAAAATCTTTCGTACGTTAAGAACGAAACTTGAGAAATTTAACTTGAAGGCGTATTCTTGAAGTTGCGCAGCAAGAGTAATAAGGAACTAAAGCAGTAAGAAGATTTGCAGTAATGTAAATGACAATAATAAAGAGCAAACCAGAGATTATGCCGATTTTAGAGTGGTTCGGTCAAATGACCTACTCCACTTGCGAGGCCCCTCTTCGATGAGGCTCCCACCTTCCACTAGCAAGTCTCTTGAAATGGAAGGGTAAACACCCCTCTTACAACCTTTTACAAGTAGCTCAACCTCTTACAAATTTTCAATAAGAAAGAAGGAGGTGAACTCTCTAGCAAATTGAAAACAAGACTTGCTAAGACTTTCTAAGACTTTCTCTCAATCAAAATGCTTCTCAAAAGTTGTAACCTCAGCTGAGATTTGAGGGGTATTTATAGGCCTCAAGAGGATTCAAATTTTGGGCTCCAAAATTTGAATTTTCTTAGGGTTTCCGGTGCTGGAGGTGCCACCGCCCAACCTCGCTCGGGTGCTAGATGGTGCAACCGCCCAGCCAAGGAGGTGTCACCGCCCAGCTAGGCGGTGCCACCGCCTACAGTGTTTTCAGCCCGACTACAGTGTTTTCAGCCACTAGTTGGGCTTCAATCTTGGCTCTCTAGTTCGCTGGTTTAGCTTAATTTTTAGCCTAAACCAACTCTGACTTTGGGCCCAGTTGGCCCCTAACCAGGATATAGGATTATCTCTTAATCCTAATCCTAATTACAAGTGGACTACATAACCAAAACACATCCTAAGCAAATTTTCAACCGCGAACGTCGAGTCTTGTTTCAGCGAGCTTTCTGACGAACTTCTTCCGACGGACTCCCATCAAGCTCCCGATCTTGTGATGACTTTAACGAGTAGCCGAGCCTTCTCGGTGATCTCCGTGAACCTCCGACGATCTCTTCGATGAACTTCCGATAGGTTCCCGATTTCTTCTCGGTTGGTTCCGGCAGTATCTCCGACGATTCTTCGGACTCTTAAACG
The DNA here is from genome assembly GCF_036884655.1 of Musa acuminata AAA Group. Classification (NCBI taxonomy): domain Eukaryota; kingdom Viridiplantae; phylum Streptophyta; class Magnoliopsida; order Zingiberales; family Musaceae; genus Musa; species Musa acuminata. The sequence goes on along the minus strand of NC_088328.1, from coordinate 10,576,965 downwards.
TCCATCGAACTTGACTCCGGTATTCTCACTTTGTGTTTTCTGGTTATCGTAGTTAATCCTGCACACTTAACTCAATAATATGGATTAGATCAAATAACCCATCAATTGATTTTATCATCAAAATCCGAGATTCAACAATCTCCCCCTTTTTGATGATGACAATCAATTGATGACGGAGTTAAACGTAACTCCCCCTATCTATATGCCATATTATGAGAAGATAAAACACTTGAATTTCATTATTGAATTCAAGTATAAACCGATAAGCTCTAACCGTGGAACTTATCGTTATTCTCATTAAACATAATGTAAATGCGAATCTTTGATGAAAATCTTTTTCAAGTCGAAAGATAAGAGACAAATTTTACTATGACAAGAGATAAAGATTTTCAACTTGAATTGCATGATTATACATTTTAGACATGCATTCAATATGATCAATCAATCTTACGATATTTTCAAGGATTTTGCAAGGCATATAAGATAATCATCGATCGATCACTTTTCTCAAGGATTTTGCAATTTATATTTTGTCATGCTATTAAGAATGATATAAGTCATCACTTTTCTCCCCCTTTGTCATCAACAAAAAGGAAAATGAGACTTGAAGCACATATTTTGTCATACAACGATTTTATCATTGAAAATTAAGTATGCAAAAATATTTACGCAGAGTTCATTTTAGAGGAAAATTCAGCATGCATTCATATTATCTAATCTCTTCTTTCTATGAATAATAGAAATTGTAGATGTATAAGAGAGAGATTGGGATAAAAAATTCAAGTAGTAATTTCACGAAGTCAAGATCATAATTCGAATACAAACTCATTCAAATCGTCAAATTCATGAAAATCTCAACATTACTTTTTAATCATCACATAAGGCATTTAAATAATTTTTGAAACATAGGAGAATGATGAATTTAAGCATACAATGTTTCAATCAAATTCAAGTCATGAATGCCAATACTTTCATATTTGTAAGTATCAATTCATGAATGCCAAAAGATATTATTTGTGATTCCAATTTTGCAAGATCAAGATTATGATTTAGATAAAACTTATTTAAATCAAATTGCTAACTTGAAATTCATAATCAAGTCATCAAAGTCGATTTCGAGATTTCACAACATGTCATATGGAATTTGAAGGAGAATGAGAGATGGAAAGAAGATGAAAAACTTTACGGAAAATCCAATCAAACAAGTTTATTGTTTAGGGACAATTTAACATACCTAATTCCCTTCTAATGAATTCAAATTGGTCTTCATTCAAGGCTTTTGTGAATATATCTGCTAATTGATGCTTTGTGTCAATGAATTCTAGAACAACATCATTGTTAAGGACATGATCGCGTATGAAATGATGCCTAACGTCGATGTGCTTAGTTCTAGAGTGCTGAATTGGATTTTTAGTAAGACATATGGCACTAGTATTATCACATTTTATGGGAATGTTTTTAAAGTGAATTCCATAGTCTTCTAATGTATTTTTCATCCAAATGACTTGTGCACAACATGCACTTGCAGCAATGTATTCGGCTTCCGCCGTAGATAGTGCAACTGAATTTTGTTTCTTGGAAGTCCAAGAAACAAGTGCATGTCCTAAAAATTGGCATGTTCCGGATGTACTTTTTCTATCTATCCTGCATCCGCCAAAATCGGCATCTGCATAAGCTATTAGATCAAATTTTTCAGATTTTGGATACCACAATCCTAAATTTGGAGTTCCTTTAAGATACCTAAATATTCTTTTAACACTCTTAAGATGAGATAATTTAGGATTAGATTGAAACCTAGCGCAAAGTCCTACACTAAACATAATATCCGGTCTAGTCGCAGTAAGGTAGAGTAGACTACCTATCATTCCCCTATATGTTTTTTGATCGAAATTTTCACCATTTTCATCCATATCTAACTTAGTCGCAGTACTCATAGGGGTGTTTATTGCTTTTGAATTATCCATGTTAAATCGTTTTAACAATTCTAATGTATATTTGGATTGGTTAAGAAATATACCATCACTAAGTTGTTTGATTTGTAATCCCAAAAAGAAAGTTAATTCACCCATTAAACTCATTTCAAATTCAAGACTCATACATTTGGCAAATGATTCACATAGTGATTCATCCGAAGAGCCAAACACAATATCGTCAACATAAATTTGCACAATAAGAAAATTATTTTCAAAATATTTAATAAACAATGTAGTATCAACCTTGCCTTTGGTAAAATTATTTAAAATAAGAAAGGAACTAAGCCTTTCATACCAAGCTCTAGGAGCTTGTTTTAAGCCATAGAGAGCTTTAGTCAATTTGAATACATGATTAGGAAGAAGAGAATTTTCAAATCCGGGAGGTTGTTCGACAAATACTTCTTCGGAAATAAAACCATTCAAGAAAGCATTTTTAACATCCATTTGAAATAGTTTAAAATTATTACTACTAGCATAGGCAAGGAGCATCCTTATGGCTTCTAATCGAGCCACGGGAGCGAAGGTTTCTTCGTAATCGATACCTTCTTCTTGGTTGAAACCTTTGGCCACTAATCTAGCCTTGTTTCTAACCACGATACCATTTTCGTCTTGCTTGTTTCTAAAGACCCACTTAGTACCTATGACTAAGTGGTCACTTGGTCTAGGAACAAGCTTCCATACCTCATTCCTCTCAAATTGGTTCAATTCTTCTTGCATTGCAATGATCCAAAAATCATCTTTTAAGGCTTCGTCAATGCATTTAGGTTCAATTTGAGAAAGGAAAGCGGCGTTAGCACAGAAATTTTTGAAAGAAGAACGAGTTTGAACCCCTTTTGATGTATCTCCTATAATTTGCTCTTTTGGATGAGCATCTACATACTTCCATTCTTTTGGTAAAGAAATTTCGGAAGAAGATGCATTCAAATGGCTATTTTGAGGAGAGGGTTCATTTAAATTCAAATTATCAAAACCAAGATCATCATCAAAATCATTTTTCTTTAAATCAGAAATTTCATTAAAAACTACATGAATAGACTCTTCAATTACTAAAGTTCTTTTATTAAAAACCCGAAAAGCTTTAGAAACGGAAGAGTAACCAAGAAAGATGCCTTCATCGGATTTAGCATCAAATTTTCCTAAAGCATCCCTTTCATTTAAAATAAAGCATTTACAACCAAAAACTTTAAAATAGGAGATGTTTGGTTTTTTTGTTATTCCATAATTCATAGGGAGTTTTGGATAAGGATGGTCTTATTAGGACTCTATTCATGATGTAGCAAGCCGTATTTACGGCTTCGGCCCAAAAGTACTTAGGTAAACTATGTTCATTCAACATAGTTCTTGCCATTTCTTGTAGGTTTCTATTTTTCCTTTCAACTACTCCATTTTGTTGAGGATTTCTTGGAGTTGAGAAGTTGTGATTGTACCCATTACTTTCGCAAAAATTTTGAAAGTCACGGTTTTGGAATTCACCACCGTGATCACTCCGAATTGATGAAATCATGAAGCATTTTTCATTTTGAGTGAGTTTACAAAATTTAGAGAAACACTTGAAGCAATCACTTTTGTGAGCTAAGAAATAGGTCCAAGTGTATCTAGAGTAGTCATCCACAATCACAAAAACATATTTGCTTCCACCTAGACTTGTTGTCTCAATTGGTCCAAATAGGTCCAAATGGATCAATTGTAATGGTCTAGTAGTGCTAATTTGATTTTTTGGTTTGAAGCTTGTTTTTATTTGTTTGCCTAGTTGACATGCATCGCATACTTTGTCCTTAATAAACTTTATATTTGGAATTCCTCGTACTAATTCTTGAGATGAGATCTTAGATATTGTTTTCATGCTTGCATGGCCTAATCTCCTATGCCAAAGCCAAGCATCATCATTTACGGCAGAGAAGCACATTTCATTACTTAGTTCATCAAGATTGATGGTATAGACATTATTTTGTTTTAAAGCAATCATAGTCATGTTATGATTTGGTTTTTCAATAATGCACATATTTGATTCAAATCTAACGATGTAACCTTTATCGCATAGTTGACTAATACTCAAGAGATTATGTTTCAATCCATCAACTAGTAAGACATCATCAATGGAAAAATTAAATTTGTTACCAATAGTTCCCTTGCCAATGATTTTGCCCTTGTTGTTGTCTCCGAAGGTAACGTACCCTTCTTCTTTGCTAGTGAGCATAGAGAAATGAGATGGATCTCCAGTCATATGTCTTGAGCATCCACTATCGAGATACCATCTCTTGCTCCTAGCTTGTGGGTTTGTCTACAAAAGAGGATGATTTTTAGGTACCCATTTGATTTTGGGTGCCTCAAAAATTGACCCACTAACTTTGTTATTTATGATTGAATTCTTTATAGTTCCTTTAGGAACCCATATTAATTTTTGTGAACTAATTTTCCTAAATGGGCATTTGTAGGCAATATATCCGGATTTGCAACAAAAGTTACATTTCATATAAGAGGAAACATGTAATGTAGGTCCTTTTATGAAAGTGGTAGGATTTTGATGTAATCCTTTTACAAATCCAATTCCATTTCTATTTGCGATGTGACCCTTGTGTGCAAGGATCATATCTAATCCTTTGCTACCAACCTTAAACTTGTTTAAGGTTTCCTTAAGAAGCAAATTTTCATTTTTTATTGCTTCTAAGTGCTCACACTTAGAGCATGGAGGAGTTTGAAGACTATCAAACTTATCTTGTAGCAAAGCATGCTCTTTCTTTAAGATACTTAACTTCTTGCTAACAGTTCTACATTCATCAAATAATTCATGAAAAGCGATAGATAGTTCTTCAAAAGATAAATCTTCATTAAATAAATCACATACCTCTTCTCCTAACGCCATTAGCGCGTAATGAGCAACTTGCTCAGTGTTGGACTCCTCTTCTTCGGACGCGCTTGAATTATCCCATGTTGCCTTGAGCGCTTTCTTCTTTGATGTCCTCTTTTTGGCTTGAGGACAATCGTTCTTGTAGTGTCCCGGTTTTTTGCATTCATAGCAAATCACTTGGTCCTTCTTTTGTTCAAATTTATTTTTTACATTATTTTTAAGTTTGTTCTTTCTTAAATATTTTTTAAATTTTTGAGTCAAAAGTGCAATGTCATTGTCACTGTCCTCATCACTTGATGTTCCTTTCAAGTGGTCTTCTTGTGATTTGAGTGCCATATCCTTCCTGTTCTTTGGAAGGGGGTTCTCAAGCTCGTCATGAGCTTGACATGTCATTTCGTAGGTCATTAGAGACCCAATGAGTTCTTCAAGAGGGAATGCTTTAAGGTCTTTGGCCTCTTGAATGGTCGTAACTTTTGGATCCCAACTTTTAGGGAGGTATCTTAAGATTTTAGTTACTAGTTCAAAGTTAGTAAAATCTTTACCAAGAGCTTTGAGTCCATTGATGACATCCGTAAACCGGGTGTACATGTCTCCGATGGACTCACTTGGTTTCATTCGGAAAAGTTCGTAAGAGTGCACAAGGATGTTGATTTTGGACTCTTTCACTCGGATAGTGCCTTCATGAGTGACCTCAAGAGTTCTCCAAATATCAAAAGCCGAATCACACATTGAAACACGATTAAATTCGTTTTTGTCTAATGCACAAAACAAGGCATTCATAGCCTTTGCATTTAAAGCAAAAACCTTCTTCTCCGATTCATTCCATTCACTCATCGGAAGAGAAGATTTTTGAAATCCATTCTCAACAATAGACCAAAGCTCAAAGTCAATAGAAATGAGGAAGATCCTCATGCGAGTCTTCCAATATATGTAATCCGACCCATTAAACAAAGGTGGTCGTGCAATAGAATGGCCCTCTTGCATGCCGGAGTAAGCCATCTCTCTTGGGTATTAAACCAAATATGAGAGATAACCTCGCTCTGATACCACTTGTTAGGATCGGAGCGGCACTAAGAGGGGGGGGGGGTGAATTAGTGCAGTGGATTAAAACTTCGATTTTAATCAAAATCTTTCGTACGTTAAGAACGAAACTTGAGAAATTTAACTTGAAGGCGTATTCTTGAAGTTGCGCAGCAAGAGTAATAAGGAACTAAAGCAGTAAGAAGATTTGCAGTAATGTAAATGACAATAATAAAGAGCAAACCAGAGATTACGCCAATTTTAGAGTGGTTCGGTCAAATGACCTACTCCACTTGCGAGGCCCCTCTTCGATGAGGCTCCCACCTTCCACTAGCAAGTCTCTTGAAATGGAAGGGTAAACACCCCTCTTACAACCTTTTACAAGCAGCTCAACCTCTTACAAATTTTCAATAAGAAAGAAGGAGGAGAACTCTCTAGCAAATTGAAAACAAGACTTGCTAAGACTTTCTAAGACTTTTCTCTCAATCAAAATGCTTCTCAAAAGTTGTAACCTCAGCTGAGATTTGAGGGGTATTTATAGGCCTCAAGAGGATTCAAATTTTGGGCTCCAAAATTTGAATTTTCTTAGGGTTTCCGGTGCTGGAGGTGCCACCGCCCAACCAGGCGGTGCCACCGCCCAGCGCTCGGGTGCTGGACGGTGCAACCGCCCAGCCAAGGAGGTGTCACCGCCCAGCTCTCGGGTGCTGGGCGGTGCCACCGCCCAGCTAGGCGGTGCCACCGCCTACAGTGTTTTCAGCCCGACTATAGTGTTTTCAGCCACTAGTTGGGCTTCAATCTTGGCTCTCTAGTTTGCTGGTTTAGCTTAATTTTTAGCCTAAACCAACTCTGACTTTGGGCCCAGTTGCCCCCTAACCAGGATATAGGATTATCTCTTAATCCTAATCCTAATTACAAGTGGACTACATAACCAAAACACATCCTAAGCAAATTTTCAACCGCGAACGTCGAGTCTTGTTTCGGCGAGCTTTCCGACGAACTTCTTCCGACGGACTCCCATCAAACTCCCGATCTTGTGATGACTTTAACGAGTAGCCGAGCCTTCTCGGTGATCTCCGTGAACCTCCGACGATCTCTTCGACGAACTTCCGATAGGTTCCCGATTTCTTCTCGGTTGGTTCCGGCAGCATCTCCGACGATTCTTCGTACTCTTAAACGTCCATCGAACTTGACTCTGGTATTCTCGCTTTGTGTTTTCTGGTTATCGTAGTTAATCCTGCACACTTAACTAAATAATATGGATTAGATCAAATAACCCATCAATTGATTTTATCATCAAAATCTGAGATTCAACAAAGAGTAAAGAAGAATTGATGGGAAAGAAGCATCATATGAATGATAAAAGAAATTCCATGAATAAACCTTCATAAATCAAATCATTTTCTCATTAAAAATTCATAAGAGTGAAATCCGTGAAAGATGCATTTGTCAATGAATTCCATGTATCAAACATCATTAAGTTTTCATATTTCGGATTTCATGAAGGCAACGAAAGTCCGGAAAAGATATACCTCAAAGATCAAGCATTCAGACAATTTAATATCCCTAACTCCCTTCTAATGAAATCAAATTGTTCTTTATTTAAAGGTTTTGTAAAGATATCGGTCAATTGATGTTTCATATTAATGAATTCTAAAATTACATCATGATTATTAACATGATCTCATATAAAGTGATGCCTAATGTTTAATATGTTTAGGATTTTTTATTAAACATATTGCACTCGTGTTATCACATTTTATGGGAATGTTCTTAAGGTAAATTTTATAATCTTCTAAAGTATTTTTCATTCATACAACTTATGCACAATATACACTTGCCGCTATGTATTCAGCTTCGGTTGTAGATAGTGTAACCAAGTTTTCTTTCTTTGAAGACCAAGAGACAAGTGCATAACCTAAGAATTGACATGTTCTAGATGTACTTTTTATACCTATTCTACATCCAGCAAAATCTGTATCAGCATAAGCAATTAGTTCAAAGTTCTCGGATTTTGGATACCATAATCCTAGATTAGTGGTTCCTTTAAGATATCTATGAATTATTTTATTTACTTTAAGATGAGATATCATAGGATTAGACTGAAACCTAGCACAAAGTCGTACACTGAACATGATGTCTGGTCTAGTTGCGGTGTAGTATAGTAAACTGCTTATCATACTCATATAAGCTTTTTGATCAAAGCTTTCTCCACTTTGGTCAATGTTTAACTTAGTGGAGGTACTTATAGGAGTATTAATAGCCTTTGAACTATCCATATTAAACCTTTTTAGCAAGTCTAAGAATATTTTGTTTGACTAAGAAAAATATCATTACTAAGTTGCTTGATTTGTAAGCCTAAAAAGAAAGTTAGTTCACCCATTAATCTCATTTCAAACTCTTGGCAAACGATTCACATAAAGATTCATTTGCAAAACCAAAAGTAATATCATCAACGTAAATTTAAATAATAAAAAAATTATTTTTAAAATTTTTAATAAACAATGTAGTATCGACCTTGCCTTTAGAGAAATTATTTTGTATAAGAAATGAGCTAAGTCTCTCATATCAATCCCTTGGGGCTTGTTTCAATCCATAAAGAGCTTTAGTCAATTTAAACACATGATTAGGAAGATTATCATTCTCAAATCTAGGAGGTTGTTCAACATAAACTTTTTCAGAAATAAAGTCATTAAGAAAAGCACTTTTAATATCCATTTGAAACAACTTAAAATTATTACTACTAGCATAGGCAAGGAGCATCCTTATGGCTTCTAATCGTGCCACAAGAGTGAAGTTTTTTTTATAATCGATACCTTCTTCTTGGTTGAAGCCCTTGGCCACTAATCTAGTCTTGTTTCTAACCATGATACCAAATTCATCTTGCTTGTTTCTAAAGACTCATTTAGTACCAATAACTAAATAGTCATTGGCCTCGGAACAAGCTTCCACATCTCATTTTTCTCAAATTGATTCAACTCTTCTTATATTGCGATGACCCATGAATCATCTTTCAAGGCCTCATCAATGCACTTAGGTTCAATTTGAGAAGGAAAAGTGGCATTGGCACAAAAATTTTTAAGAGAAGAATGAGTTTGAACCCCTTTTGATGTGTCTCCTATGATTAGCTCCTTAGGATAAGCATCGACGTACTTTCATTCCTTGGGTAAGGATGTTTCGGAAGAAGATGCATCCAAGTTACTATTTGGAGGAGAGGGTTCATTTAAATTCAAAGAATCAAAATTAAGATCATCATCAAACTCATTTTTCTTAAATTTGGTAACTTCATTAAAGAAAACATGAATAGATTCTTCTATAACCAAAGTTCTTTTGTTAAAAATACGAAATATTTTAGAAATAGAAGAATAGCCAAGAAAATTTCTTCATCGGATTTTGCATCAAACTTTCCTAAGGCATCTTTTTCATTCAAGATAAAACATTTACAATCGAAAACTTTAAAATATGAAACGTTGGGTTTTTTGTTATTCCATATTTCATAAGGAGTTTTGGAAAGTAATGGTCTTACTAGAACCTTATTCATGATATGGCATGCCATATTAACCGCTTCGGCCCAAAAGTATTTGGGGAGGCTATGTTCATTCAACATGGTTCTTGCCATTTCTTATAAATTTCTATTTTTTCTTTCTACTACCCCATTTTGTTGAGGATTTCGTGAAGTAAAAAAATTACGATTGTATCCATTAGATTCACAAAAAAATTAGAAATCACAGTTTTGAAATTCACCACCGTGATCACTCCGAATTGATGAAATTATATAGCCTTTTTCATTTTGAACAAGTTTATAAAACTTAGAAAAATAACTAAAGCAATCACTTGTGTGTGCTAAGAAGTATGTTCAGGTATATCTACTATAATCGTCCATAATAATGAAGGCATACTTGCTACCTCCTAGGCTTGATGTTGTTAGGATCGGAGCGGCACTAAGAGGGGGGGGGGGAATTAGTGCAGCGGTGAAGTGCGATAAACTTTTCACGATTTAAACACTTTTCAGAAACTTCGTACGATAAAAGCAACGTTTTCGTTTAAAAACGTTTCGATTGCGTTTTAAGTTGAAGAGATATGTAAGACGGAGACAAAGCAGTATAGCATTAAAGTGCAAATGGTTTGCAGTAATATAAATGACAATAAGTAAATGCAAACCAGAGATTACGCCGTTTTTACAGTGGTTCGGTCAAATGACCTACATCCACTTGCGAGGCCCCTCTTCGATGAGGCTCCCACCTTCCACTAGCAAATCTCTTGAAAGGGAAGGGTAAATACCCCTCTTACAACTTTTACAAGAGGTTCACTCTCTTACAGATTTTCAGCAAGAAAGAAGGAGGTGAACACTAGCAAATTGAAAACAAGACTAGCAAAGACTCTTCTAAGACTTTTCTCTCAATCACTTGCTGCTCAAAAAGTTGTATTCTCAGCTGAGACTTGAGGGGTATTTATAGGCCTCAAGAGGATTCAAATTTGGGCTCCAAAAATTTGAATTCTCTTATGTTCCCGATGCTAGCGGTGCCACCGCCCAGCCAAGCGGTGCCACCGCCCAGCCCAGGAGGTGTCACCGCCCAACTCTCGGGTGCTGGGCGGTGCCACCGCCTAGGCCAAATCAGCTCACTGGTTGGGCTCCAAACTTGGCCCAAACCAGTCCGAACTCGGGCCCAATTGGCCCCTACTTGGGTTATAGGATTAACACCTAATTCTAACCCTAATTAACGTACTAACTACGAATTTAAAGATATTTTTTAAGCTATTACAAAGTTCGTAAGTCAAGACTTCTTCCGGCGAGCTTCCGGCGAACTTCCGGCAGTCTTCCGATAAACTCTCGGAAACCATTCTGCGGACTCCCGGCAAGCTCCTAGACTTCACGATTTGATCTTGGCGAGTTCCTATGAGCTTCTTCGGCAAGCTCCGATCTTTCTCGGCGAGCTCCGTGAACTTCCAACGAACCTTCCGGCGAGCTTCCGAAAAACCCTTCGGCAAGCTCCCTACTCATTCTTGGCTAGTTTCGGCAGCATTCCCGACGAACCTTCGGACTTCCTTCGAACTCTCGAACTCGCAATGAATCCTTCGTGCTTGACTCCGACACTTTGTTTTGCTTTATGTCTTCGTCGTTATCGTAGTTAACCCTGCACACACAAACAAAAACTCTACTCCGATCTAGACAATTATTATAAAGCGAATTGACATTCTGTTGCCCAGCACGTCATTGGTTGGCGCTTCGTCCGATTCTTCGGCGCATCGTCCTCTCTTGCGGCTTGTTGCCCAATCAGCGGTTAACCTCCACAACGCCGATATCCTTGGCGCAATTCCGCTCTTGGCCCGATGCCCGACGTCCGAAGCCTTCTGCCATCCAATATCCTAACGTGATCTCCTCCGGCGCAACATCAATTCCTCTTGCCTTAATTGTCTAATCCTGATCGAGTAGACCTGCATCACTCAAAATACAGTTAAACATAAACATAATTATCAATTGGTTTCATCATCAAAATACGAGATTCAATAATCTCCCCCTTTTTTATGATGACAACCAATTGATGACGGAGTTAAACTTGACTCCCGGAGTTTAAACAAACTCCCCCTATCAATATGCCATATTGATAGAACCTTGAATTCAAACTGAATTCAAGTCATTACAGTATTCATCATGAATACTTGCAACACGTCATTATGAACTCATGCATAGACTTATGCATATCATGTCATCAACATACTTCTCCCCCTTTGTCATCAACAAAAAGGAGAAGTATAACTATTCTTTGTGTTTGTAATATAAGTTCAACTCATTGCATGAAAAATATAATATTAAGTTTTATCATCATGCAGTTTTGAAGCTAGAAAATTTAGCAAGTAATGCATCATGCTTAGGACATTCAAGCTATCAAGTTTTAGATATGCAAGTTTTACAGCATACAAGATAGCACTTTTGGTAATGTTCAAGATAGTAAGTTCTACATCATGCAAGCTAGCAATATTGAGATGTTCAAGAAAGCAACTCTTGCTTCTTGAAATATGCAAATTTGTCAAGTTTTGCTAGATGTGCAAGTTAGCATTTTTGCCTCTTAAAATAGGAAAGATAGCACATTTGATTCTTTTGAGATAGCAACTTTTTGCTTCTCTTTAGACTACAAGCTAGTAATTTTTATGATATGTAAGTTTCACAATATACAAGCTAGCAAAAATTTCGAAAGCAAATGCAAGATAGCTTTCTTGTGTAAGCTCATAATTCTTGCTTCCTATTGCAATATGCAAGTTGCAAGTTTTGCTTCTTGAGATAGGCAAGATAGCACTTTTGCAATTTTTGTTTCTTAAGATAGGCAAGCTTGTGATGTTCAAAATAACAAGCTCTTTCTTCTAGAAGTGCCATTTTTGCTTTCTTTGCAAAGTGTAAGCTAGCAAAATGTTTGAAAAAGTGATCAAGTTTTGCAACATACATGCTAGCAAAAATGCCAAACTAGCAAGAGATAATGTTTTACATTAGGCAAGCAAACAATTTGGCAAATGTTACATTTGCATCTTCTCTTTTGAGAAGTGCAATTTTTGCTTTCATCTTGAATTGTGCAAGCTAGTTAGTTTGCCTCTTTTCATGATGTCCACGCTAGAAATTCTTGCTCCCTCTTTGTCATTGTCAAAAAGAAGGGAAGACCCTTATATCAATTTTCATATTATGACAAAGGTAAGTATCATTCTTATTTGTGCATCATTATATATTCAAATTAAAACATACACAATTTCAATAACCTTATTTTTCATGCACGATACCGGAAAATAAATCAATCATCATTAATAAGCATATCATACATGATACTCAAACATTAAAATTTTCAAGCATTTATCAACATGTTGATCATGATACCAAACATTCATCATTTAAAGCATTCATGATACACATCATATGCAATAAATACATCATGTACATCATTATCATAAGTATTGCATACATCATTTTAACTTTATGAATATTTCATCATTGCATGCATCATACCAAAAATTTCAAGCCATGCAAGCCATAAATACAAAGAAATCATGTCATGAAGGATAAAATCATTTGAATACCAAAAGACATGATTCAAATAGTAAATATCTTCTTTAAATAAAATATCAAGAAAAATCATAGGAGTACAAAGAAGAGATCTTGTTTTAAAAGAAAAATCAAGTAATAACTCTAAGAACTCACAAGGAAAAATCATGATTCATTTAGAAAATCTCCTCTCAAGAGAATATCAAATAAAATCGTAGAAGATCGATTAATGAGAAATTTTGATTTATAATAAAATCTCATGTATCGAATGTCGAGAAATCAAAATGATGATTTATATAAAAAAATATCACAAATTATATTCAAGAGAAAAATCATCATTCATTTTCAACTTATTCAATTTATCACATCAATATTTCTTAGATATGCATGATACCAAAACATGGTTTTAAATCTTTAACATATAACATGCATAAATTGAAAGGAGAAGGGAAGAATTCAAACGTACAAAGATTTCAACCATCTCATAAACAAATGTAAGACCAAGTCATGAATCCAAAATTCCATGAATCAAAATGATCATCAAAGGTAATCTCATGTTATTCCAAGAAATCAATATCATGATTTTCATAAAACTCATTTCAAATTTAAATCATCAAAATCATCAAAATATCAACATTACTTTCAAGAGATTAAAAATGGTATACATAGATTTATCATAATAAACATCAAGATCAATAGGATAGAGAAAAAAAATTTTTCAAGGAAAAAATATTTTCCTCTTTTTGAAAACAAGACTTTTCCTAAGGATTTTCTCAACTTCTAGCTTATTGTTAGGATCGGAGCGGCACTAAGAGGGGTGGGGGTGAATTAGTGCACTGGTGAAGTGCGATAAACTTTTCACGATTTAAACACTTTTCGGAAACTTCGTACGATAAAAGCAACGTTTTCGTTTAAAAACGTTTCGATTACGTTTTAACTTGAAGAGATATGTAAGACGGAGACAAAGCAGTATAGCATTAAAGTGCAAATGGTTTGCAGTAATATAAATGACAATAAGTAAATGCAAACCAGAGATTACGTCGTTTTTACAGTGGTTCGGTCAAATGACCTACATCCACTTGCGAGGCCCCTCTTCGATGAGGCTCCCACCTTCCACTAGCAAATCTCTTGAAAGGAAAGGGTAAATACCTCTCTTACAACTTTTACAAGCGGTTCACTCTCTTACAGATTTTCAGCAAGAAAGAAGGAGGTGAACACTAGAAAATTGAAAACAAGACTAGCAAAAACTCTTCTAAGACTTTTCTCTCAATCACTTGCTGCTCAAAAAGTTGTATTCTTAGCTGAGACTTGAGGGGTATTTATAGGCCTCAAGAGGATTCAAATTTGGGCTCCAAAAATTTGAATTCTCTTATGTTCCCGATGCTGGCGGTGCCACCGCCCAACCAAGCGGTGCAACCGCCCAGCCCAGGAGGTGTCACTACCCAGCTCTCGGGTGCTGGACGGTGCCACCGCCCAGCCTAGGCGGTGCCACCGCCTAGGCCAAATCAGCTCACTGGTTGGGCTCCAAACTTGGCCCAAACCAGTCCGAACTCGGGCCCAATTGGCCCCTACTTGGGTTATAGGATTAACACCTAATTCTAACCCTAATTAACATGCTAACTATGAATTTAAAGATATTTTTTAAGCTATTACAAAGTTCGTAAGTCAAGACTTCTTCCGGCGAGCTTCCGGCGAACTTCTGACGATCTTCCGATAAACTCTCGGAAACCATTCTGCGGACTCCCGGCAAGCTCCTAGACTTCACGATTTGATCTTGGCGAGTTCCTATGAGCTTCTTCGGCAAGCTCCGATCTTTCTCGGCGAGCTCCGTGAACTTCCAACGAACCTTCCGGCGAGCTTCCGAAAAACCCTTCGGCAAGCTCCCTACTCATTCTTGGCTAGTTCCGGCAGCATTCCCGACGAACCTTCGGACTTCCGTCGAACTCTCGAACTCGCAATGAATCCTTCGTGCTTGACTCTAACACTTTGTTTTGCTTTATGTCTTCGTCGTTATCGTAGTTAATCCTGCACATACAAACAAAAACTCTACTCCGATCTAGACAATTATTATAAAGCGAATTGACATTCTGTTGCCCAGCACGTCATTGGTTGGCGCTTCGTCTGATTCTTCGGCGCATCGTCCTCTCTTGCGGCTTGTTGCCCAATCAGCGGTTGACCTCCGCAACGCCGATATCCTTGGCGCAATTCCGCTCTTGGCCCGATGCCCGACGTCCGAAGCCTTCTGCCATCCAATATCCTAACGTGATCTCCTCCGGCGCAACATCAATTCCTCTTGCCTTAATTGTCTAATCCTGATCGAGTAGACCTGCATCACTCAAAATATAGTTAAACATAAACATAATTATCAATTGGTTTCATCATCAAAATACGAGATTCAACAGATGTATCAATTGGTCCAAACAAGTCCATATGGATCACTTGCAATGGTCTAGATGTGCTTATTTAATTATTTGGTTTAAAACTACCTTTTATTTATTTTTCTAGTTGATATGAATCACACACATTATCTTTAACGAACTTAATGTTAGGAATACCTATTACAAGTTCTTTAGATAAGATTTGAGAGATTAGTTTTATGCTAGCATGACCTAATCTCC
The DNA here is from genome assembly GCF_036884655.1 of Musa acuminata AAA Group. Classification (NCBI taxonomy): domain Eukaryota; kingdom Viridiplantae; phylum Streptophyta; class Magnoliopsida; order Zingiberales; family Musaceae; genus Musa; species Musa acuminata. The sequence continues at coordinate 10,561,482 of NC_088328.1, read as the reverse complement.
AATGCCAAAGCCAAGCATCGTCATTCAAAACTAAAAAACACTTTTCATTACAAAGATCATAAATATCAATGGTGTATACATTATTTTATTTTAGGGAAATCATAAATGTGTTTTTGTGTGATTTTTTAATGATGCAAGAATTTGATTCAAATCTAATGATGTGTCCTTTATCACACAATTGACTAATGCTCAAAAGATTATGCTTTAAGCCATCAACCTAATGAATCTCGGATTTTGATGATGAAACCAATTGATAAGTGTTTATGATTTGATCTACATTTTGAGGGACACAGAATGCTTTAATCAAGATAAGACAATTAAAGCAGGAAGAATCATGTTGGGCCGGAGGAAAACATGTCAGAAGATTAGACATCGGGCCGGAGGATCAAACAAAGTATCAATAGAAGGCTTCAAGCCATGGATTCATGCATCGGGCCAAGAAGAGTGGATATTACGCCAAGGATATTGGAGTTGCGGAATCAACTAGTCAATTGGGCAATAGGCCACAAGAGAGGATGATGCGTCGAAGAATCGGACGAAGCGTCGAGGGACCAATGACATACCGGACAACATGATTCATGCTTAGTACTAACTATCTAGATTGAAGTGTGTTTTACATGTGTAGGATTAACTACGATAACAAGGCATGAAGAAAAATGAAGTCGCAAAGTCAAGGACGCGATTTCGTTGGGAGTTCGAGAGTTCGTCGAAAGTCCGGATGTTCGTCGGAAGTTCTGTCGGAACCAGCCGAGAATTCTCGGAGCTTGCCAGAGAAGCTCATTGGAACTTGCTAAGAAGATTAACGTGAAGTCCAAGAGCTTGCTGGGAGTCCGCTGGAACATTGCCGAGAGATCGTCGGAAGTTCGTCGGAAGGTCGTCGGAAGCTCGTCGGAACTTCATTTTACTCCGGGACTTCATTTTACTTTATGCCTTGCTATCGTAGTTAATCCTACATATGTAAAACATACTTCGATCTAGATAATTATTACTAAGCATGAATTATGTTGTCCGGCATGTCATTGGTCCATCGATGCTTCGTCCGATTCTTCTGCGCATCGTCCTTTCTTACGGCCTATTACCCAATCGGCCAATTGACTTTTGCAACTCCGATATCCTTGGCACAATATCTGCTCTTCTTGGCCCGATGCCCGAAACCGTGGCCCAAGGCCTTCTGTTGATACGTCGACCGATCCTTTGGCATGACATCCAATCTTCTAACATGTTTCTCTGGCCCAACATGATTTTTACTGTTTTAAATGTCTCTCCCTGATTGAAGCATCCTGCATCACTCAAACCACAGATCAAATTATAAATACTTATCAATTGGTTTCATCATCAAAATACGAGATTCAACAATCATAATGCAAGAAGAGTTGAACTAATTTAACAGAAATGAGGTATGGGAGCTTGTTCCGAGACCTATTGACCATTTAGTTATTAGTACTAAATAGGTCTTTAGAAACAAGCAAGATGAATTTGGTATCGTGGTTAGAAACAAGGTTAGATTAGTAGCCATGGGTTTCAACTAAGAAGAAGATATCGATTATGAAGAAACCTTTATTCCTATGGCAAGATTAGAAGCCATAAGGATGCTCTTTGCCTATGCTAGTTGTAATAATTTGAAGTTATTTCAAATGGGTGTTAAAAGTAATTTTATTAATGGCTTTATTTCTGAAGAAGTTATGTTGAATAACCTCTCAGATTTGACAATGATAATTTTTCGAATCATTTGTTTAAATTGACTAAAGCTCTCTATGGATTAAAACAAGCCACAAGGGCTTAGTATGAGAGACTTAGCTCCTTTCTTATCCAAAATAATTTCTCTAAAGTCAAGGTCGATACTATATTATTTATTAAAAATTTTGAAAATAATTTTCTTGTTGTTCAAAGTTATGTTGATATTATTTTTGATTTTACAAATGAATCCTTATGTGAATCATTTGCCAAAAGTATGAGACAAGAGTTTGAAATGAGTTTAATGGGTGAACTAACTTTCCTTTTAGGCTTACAAATCAAATAACTTATTGATGATATTTTTCTTAGTAAAAAAAAAATGCATTAGACTTGCTAAAATGGTTTAATATGGATAGTTCAAAGGCTATCAATACTCCTATGAGTATCTCCACTAAGTTAGATATTGATGTAAGTGGAGATAGCTTTGATCAAAAAGTTTATAGTGGTATGATAGGTAGTTTACTATATCTCATCATAACTAGATGGGACATCATATTTAGCGTAGGACTTTCTGCTAGGTTTCAATCTAATCCTAAGCTATCCCATTGATAGAACCCTTGCAGATTCTAAACTTGGGGTTGATCTCTTTAGGGGATCGGCCTCCTTGGAACTCTATAGGGGTTCCTCCCTCCAAGTTGCTGCTCAAAGGCTGCAGAAAAGATTCATCTATTGCTTATGAAAAGAGGAGGAATACATGACTATTTATAGGGCTTCTAGACCCTAACTCCTAATAGGACTCCTACTCAAGACTCCTATTGGGCAATAGGCTGCAGGAGAGGACGATGTGCCGAAGAATCGGACGAAGCGTCGAGGGACCAAAGACATGCCGGACAACTTGGTTAATTGCTTAGGATTAATTGTCTCGATCGAAGTTTTGTTTTAAGTGTACAGGATTAACTACGACGAAAGTAAGATATGCAATAGGAGTTGCGCCGGAGTCAAGACAATGATCACGTTGGGAGTTCGAGAGTTCGACGGAAGTTCGGACAGTTGTCGGAGGTTTTGCGGGAACAAATCCGAGAAGTCCATGAGCTTGCCAAAGAAGCTCGCCGGAACTCGCCAAGTGGATCGTCGCAAGTCCAAGAGTTTGCCGGAAGTCCGTAGGAGCATCACTGAGGGTTCATCGGATGATCGACGGAAGTTCGCCGGAAGCTCGCCGGAAGAAGCGATTGACGCACCGGGGCAAGTTGTAGTAAATGTCTTAGTTAGCATTATGATTAAGTTGGAAATGGGAGGTGATCCATTAACTTAATCTTGGGGCAATTGGGCCTTTGGAAAACCCAAATTGGGCCAAATGGATCAATCCATTCGGACCCTGATTTCTGCCAAGCGGTTGAACCGCCCAAGCCAGGAGGTTGCACCGCCTGGGCTAAGTCTTTGAGCGAGACTGGGAGGTGCAATCGCCCCAGCCAGGAGGTGGCACCGCCTGGGCTCAGTCTCCGAGCGAGACTGGGTGGTGCAACCTCCCCTACCAGGAGGTGGCACCGCTTGAGCTCGGTCTTCGAACTCTGGCAGGAGGTGCAACCGCCTCAGTCAGGCGGTGGCACCACCTAAGCTCAATCTTCGAGCTCTGGCAAGAGGTGCAACCGCCCCTGACAGGAGGTGGCACCGCCCAGAGGCTCACTCTTCGAGCTCTGCCAGGCGGTGCAACCGCTCCAGTCAGGAGGTGCAACCGCCAGATCCCGGAATTTCACGAATTGATAGTTTTGAGCTCCAAATTCAAACTAGGTTGGGGCCTATAAATACCCCACCCATTCAGCAATGAAAGGGCACTGAACACACACCAAAATCCTGATCTTGTTCTGTGATTTTTAGAGCTCAAAATTGTTGTAAAGGCCAAAAGTTCTTCTCCCTCTTTTCTTCCAAGTTCTGAGCTTTAAAGAGAGGAGAGAAAAGTTTGTAAGGGTTGTCTCCTAAGCCCGTCAAAAGGAGTGAAACTGTAAAAGGGTGGTTGGCCTTCGCCTATTGATGGAAGGCCTCTAGTTGACGTCGGTGACCTCGTCGATGGAGGAAGCCAAAAGTGGAGTAGGTCAAGATTGACCGAACCACTCTAAATCTCGGTTTGCATTTACTTTGAGCATCTAATCTTTACTACAAACCTCCTCAATAGCTTATTGCCTTCTGTGCTTTTACGAATGTGTTTCAAAGTTCAGTGCTTTCCGAATCGGCGTTTAGACGCAAATCAGTTTTATCGTACGAACATCATATTTCAGTTTGCGCTTATGTTCTGATTTCCATCATAACTGCAAACTGCCTTTATATCTTTGCTTTAACTGCATCTCGCTTCATCTCAAGTTAAAGTGGTTTACGAATCGACTTTCATACCAAAATTGCTTTTATCGTACGAACGTCGTATTTCAATTTGCGCTTATATTCTGATTTTCATCATAACTGCAAACTACCTTCATAGATTTACTTTGACATCATCTCGCTTGATCTTAAGTTAAAGTAATCTTAGAATCGACTTTCACACCGAAATCACTTTTATCGTTCGAACATTTTTTTTTAATCGTAGAAAGATTTTCGCTGCACTAATTCACCCCCCCCCCCCCCTCTTAGTGCTCTTGATCCTAACAATTGGTATCAGAGCGGGGTTAACTCTCAAATGGATTAAAACTCAAGAGAGATGGCATACACCGGAAACCAAGAGGGCCATTCTATTACATGTCCACCCATGTTCAATGGGACGGACTACACTAATTGGAAAACTCGAATGAGAGTTTTCTTGATTTCTATGAATTTGGATTTATGGAATATCGTTGAAAACGGTTTTCAACTTCTCTTTAAACCGATGAATGAATGGTCGGATTTGGAGAAGAAGTATTTTTCTTTAAAAGCAAAGGCTATGAATGCCTTATTTTGCGCTTTGGACAAAAATGAGTTCAATCAAATTTCTACGTGCGAAACGGCTTTTGACATTTGGCGAACACTTGAAATCACGCACGAGAGAACTAGTAGAGTCAAAGACTCGAAAGTTAACATTTTATTGCATGATTTTGAGCTTTTTCGAATGCAACCAAGCGAGACTATAGGCGACATGTACACCCGTTTCACAGATGTCATCAATAGTTTAAGAGCTCTTGGAAAATGTTTTTCGGATTTTGAACTCGTAAACAAGATTTTGCGTTCTCTTTCTAAGAAGTGGGATTCAAAAGTAACTGCAATACAAGAAGCTAAAAACCTAAACAACTTACCACTCGAAGAACTAATTGGTTCATTGATGACATATGAAATGGTGCACAATGCACATGATGAACATGATGAACAAAAATACCTTCCAAAGAACAGGAAGGATTTGGAACTCCGGACAAATGAATACCACTTGAGTGATGACTCAAGTGATGAGGACAATGATGAACTTGAACTTCGAACACTAAATCTTAATAAGTTTATCAAACAAAAATCTAAAATAAACAATAAACTTGAATGAAGGAAGAGGTCAAAGAAGAAGAACACAAAGTGGGATGAATCGAGCTCCTCCGAAGACGAGGAGAAAATCAAGAAAGGCGAGGTGGCAAACTACGCCTTAATCGCTTTCAATGATGAGGTAATCGAAATCCCCCTAATTTATTTTGAAATTACTTGATGCTTTCATGATGTATTTTCTTTTTTAGTTTAGAATTAATTTTCTTAAAAATTACATGTTTTAAAAAAAATTATGATCATGCTAAGTAATTTTGAAAATGATAATATTGCATATTTTATGATAAACAAATAAAATGATCTTGATTGAAAATACGAAATCATGGTTAAGAAGTAATAATGTGTATTACGTTGATTTCCATTGTTATTTCTCGATTTTAATTAAAAAAAATCATGTTTGATTTGAAGAAATGCATAATGATATTTTGATTAACAATTTTATGCATGAGATTTTAAGCTATACATGATGATAAGCATGTGTTATTTTCATGAGTGTATTTGAAAAACTATGGCAAAAATGTGCTCGAATACATGAACTTGTTAAGATTATTTTTCGGACTTTCTTGATTCAATGTTCAAATCACTTAATTGCCATGATGATTTTACACTATTACATGCCTTAATAATATGTTGGAAATTATGTGTTTTGGATACAAAATTTTTATGATCATGATGTTATGACTCTAGCTTGGAGAGTCCTAATTGAGAGGGACATTCATGTAAAAATGTTAGGACTCTAGCTAGGAGAGTCCTAATTGAGAGGGACATTCTGTTAGGACTCTAGCTAGGAGAGTCCTAATTGAGGGGGGCATTCATGTAGGAGGTTTTTTCTTAGAGAAGAATTAGGAGTTGTAAGGGAATAGGAGTCTTGAGTAGGAGTCTTATTATGAGTTGGTTAGAAGTAAGAGTCTTAAGTAGGAGTCATATTAGGAGTTAGGGTTTAGAAGCCTTATAAATAGCAATGTATTCCTTCTCTTTTGATAAGCAATAGATGAATCTTTTCTGCAGCCTTTGAGCATCAACTTGGAGGGAGGAACCCCTATAGAGTTCCAAGGAGGTCGATCCCCTAAAGAGATCAATCCCAAGTTTAGAATCTGCAAGGGTTCTAACACCTGGTATCAGAGTAGCATTCTTGACATCTCGCTGCCCTTCCACTGCCATCCATCAGCCCTCCACGACCGCCCAAAGCAATTCCCACAATTGCTTAAAAGATCGTCGCCAAATTCCGCCATCATCTCCACCACCACGGATCATCCTTTGATCTCCCCGTGAATTGCAACAGGTTCTGATTTCCTACCTTACTACTGCTGCAATTTAGTTATCCTTATTCAAAAATCCAAAAAAAAAAACTGTTCCTATATTGCTGCATAAACCTTTCGTCACAAAGTTTTCATCTCTACGATGAAAGATACATTGCAGAATTCCAGCCGCATAGTACCATCTGTTTGATCTTTCTACTATGCTTTTTCTATCCAAACTTTTATGAAATTTTTATGACATCTTTGACACTTCCAAACAGCAGATTACCCTTTAGTTTTTTCAAAAAATTCTCAATATAAACCATTGATCTTTTACGTCAAATCTGCTATACTTGAAAATCTGCACTGTAAAATTTCAGCCGCATAGCACTGCTTGTTTGATCTTGATACTACATTGTTTCTATCCAAATCTCTACGAAATTTTTATGATAGCTTTGACACTTTGTAACAGTGGATTTCCCTTTGGTTTCATAAAAAATTCTCAATATAAACCACTGATCTTTTCCGTCCAATCTGCTATACCTAAAAATCTGTGCTGCAGAAAATTTCAGCGGCATATTGTTGCCTTAACCCATCTATTTGCAATCTTTTTTGAATGATATTTCTTATACACTTCATAGATCATCTTGGCTTCTATCTAAGATTGATCTATTAAGAAATTCATCTCTAAAAATGATTTTATGTTGCTGTAAATTTTTGTCGTACCCCGCTGAAATTTTTCGACGAGAATTCTGCAATGTCAACTTGCACCAATTTCCTTGCTGTTATAGTGCCGAAATTTTCTTGATTAAATTAGATATCCTTGCTGTCATATAAACTGTGATTTTGCTATCAATTCCCTCCTCAATTATCTCAAGTTTTTGGTGGAAATTACGTCGAGAAACCGTTGTTTCTTCGACGACAATTCTACTCTTACAAGACAGCACATACTTGCTGCAACTTCCACTAATTTCTATCAAACCTTTGCTACCATCTACCACAGATCCAAAACATTCATCTATAGCCCTAAAACTCCACTAAACCATACCCTCAAACTACACCCAAAACAGCCACAAAATAAGCCTAAATCGTAGCCTACATCCATTGATCCACCAATCCTTTCGACCATCACTTCTCTCAACTATACATGCCTTTAACCTGACAACAAAAGAAAGATCTTAATATCATATATTTGGAGGCATATACTATGGCATCTAAGGAGGCAATCAATGCTAAATTCGAAGCCTTGGAGGCGCGAATGGAGGATAAGATTCGGATGCTCTTTACCGAACTCAGATTGGGCCGACCACTAAGCCCGAAAAAATCATATCACGGAGAGAGCTTTGCCCAATCACACCAGGCTCGAAGAGATGAGTTCCAAGGGAGGGGAGGCTCTATGACTGAACCCAACTATCCATGCATGAGAGTGGACTTCCCTAGATGGGAAAAAGGAGACCCGATTGGTTGGATCTCGCGCGTAGAGCGATATTTTCAGTACCACAAAACCGCGGATACATCTATGGTGAAAATTGCAGCTATACATCTTGAAGGGGATGCTATACAATGGTTTGACTGATTTGAACATACTTATGGAGTCCTTTCATGGCAACAATTCAAAGAAGGACTGCTGATCCGCTTCAAACCAACCGATTACGAGAATATTGACGGACAACTAGCAAAGATCCGACAAACTTCCACCATTCAGGAATACCAAACCAGGTTTGAAAGGTTATCTAATCAAACTCATGATTGGTCTCAAAAACAGCTATTGAGGACCTTCATTGATGGCTTGAAGACGGAGATCCGAGGAGAAGTTAAAGCGCGACAACCGTATACGCTTATGGCAGCCATCTCTTTCGCACGACATCAAGAGGAGCAATTGAACAATGAAGCTTGGAGGACTAGGGTCGCTCCTTAACTAGTAATATTGAAACCCTCAACCCCCCCTACTATTGATCAAGTCCCTACACCAAAGAGGTTAACAAGAGAAGAGCTTCGGGAGTGATATGCGAAGGGGTTATGTTGGCATTGTGACGAGCCGTGGAGCCGTGAGCATCGCTATAGTAAAGGAGGACTTCTTATGATTGAACCGATAGAAGAAGAGGTCATTGAACATTCAGAAGAGAGCCTTGAACATGAAGAAAGAGATACAGAAGAAGAGCCACAATCGACCGAAGTTACGGTACATACACTAGCTGGCTACTCAAACCCGCAAACGATGAAAGTTGGATGCCTTCTCAAACAACAACTGATCACAATTCTCATCGACACGGGCAGCACTAATAACTTCCTAAACAGTAAGGTTGCTGTCTATATTACCTATTGAGAATTGCAGCAGGTTTGTCGTTAAGGTCGCCAACGGACGGATTTTGCAGTGTGATCATAGGTGCCCGTAGGTGAAACTGTTGTTGCAGGACCAAGAGATAATTGCAGATTTCTTCCTCCTCCCTCTTGATGATCATGAGGCCATACTCAGAATTAAATGGTTGATGACATTAGGTGATATTTCTTGGAATTTTATGCAACTAATTATAAAATTTTACAGTAAGGAGAAACAGGTGATACTGCACGAGAAACGTGAGGGCGACGTAACGACGATTTGCACACAACAAATGGAGAAGGTTTTGCATAAAGCATGCAGCGGCTTTTTGGTACAACTTGAGCAACAAACTAAGGGAGAGCCAACAAAATTTGAAGATCCAAATCTACTTCCTTTGCTTGCTGAATTTTCAGATATATTTGACGAACCGCGCAACCTACCTTTTACCCGTCGGCATGATCATTGTATAATGATTCTTCCAGGCAAATCTCCAGCAAATGCTCAGCCATATCAATATCCACATCTCCAGAAGGATGAAATAGAAAGGAATGTAAAAGAGATGCTCAAAACAGGAGTTATTCGGCCATGTTGCAGCCCCTACTCTTCACCGGTGCTCCTCATACGAAAGAAGGATGGAATATGGCGATTATGTGTTGATTACTGAGCTCTCAATGGCATAACCATCAAGGATAAATACCCTATTCTAGTAGTAGATGAGTTGCTAAGGGAGCACAAATCTTCACAAAGCTGGACCTTAGATCCGGGTATCATCAAATACGAGTATGCGAAGAAGACATACCGAAAACCACCTTTTGAACACACAACAACCACTATGATTTTTTGCTTTCTTCATAAGAAGGTGGAATATCTTGGGCATATAATATCATAGGAAGGTGTGGCAGTAGACCCCTTCAAAATTGGAGCAATGCAAAACTGGCTGACCCCGAGGAACATAAAATTGCTACATGGTTTTCTGGGTTTAACAGGCTACTACTGTAAGTTCGTGAAAAACTATGGAGAGATCAGTACACCACTTACTTCCTTACTGAAAAAAGATGTCTTCCAATGGTCGGACAGAGCCTCCGCTGCCTTTGACAAACTTAAGGCAGCCATGACGACGACGCCGGTGCTAACACTACCAGATTTCAACCGACCCTTCATTATTGAGGCCGACGCATCTGGAGTCGGAATTGGAGCCATTCTCATGCAAGATGGTCGACCACTCATATACACTAGCAAGGCATTATCTCCCTCCCATCAAAATAAGTCAACATATGATAAGGAGATGCTCGCCATTGTGCGCACAGCAACGAGGTGGAGACCCTACTTGATTGGCCGACGATTTCAAATTAAAACCGACCATAAAAGCCTCAAGTACTTTTTGGAGCGAAAAATATCATCCCCTGAGCAGCAAAAATGGGTAACAAAACTTCTTGGATTTGATTTTGAAATAACTTACAAAAAGGGGAAAGAGAATGTTCTTGCAGATGCACTTTCACAACTACCGGAGCAAGTTGAAGTTTCGACCGTTTCACTTCCGACCAGCGACTTCCTTGAGGATATTAAGATGGAATGGCAGGAAGATTCAGATACTAGTAAGATTATAAAAAAATTGGAGGAAGCACCAAGCCCCATGGCTCATTACAATTGGGACTCAAAAGAATTACACTATAAGGGACGCATTGTGCTTGTGACAAATTCTACTTGCATCTTCAAGAGCAGATTTTGGACAAAGTTATTCCATATACAAGGTACTAAATTGAAAAGGAGTACGACATATCACCTACAAACCAACAGCCAGCCGAAAGTTTTAAACAGGTGCTTGGAGACAGCCCAAAGCCACCCACCAAATATGACTACCCAAAGAGAACTTCAGACCCAGCCAAGTGCCATTATTGATCGACGGATCGTGACTCGACGACGACGACCCACTAATGAAGTGCTAATACAGTGGGCGAACCTACCAATAGAAGATGCCACTTGGGAGAACTATGACGACTTGAAGATCGAATTTCCAAAATTCACGAATCATCAGCCTCGAGGACAAGGCTGATTTGTAGAGGGCGGGTCTGTTAGGACTCTAGCTTGGAGAGTCCTAATTGAGAGGGATATTCATGTAAAAATGTTAGGACTCTAGTTAGGAGAGTCCTAATTGAGAGGGACATTCTGTTAGGACTCTAGCTAGGAGAGTCCTAATTGAGAGGGGCATTCATGTAGGAGGTTTTTTCTTAGAGAAGAATTAGGAGTTGTAAGGGAATAGGAGTCTTGAGTAGGAGTCTTATTAGGATTTGGTTAGAAGTAAGAGTCTTAAGTAGGAGTCCTATTAGGAGTTAGGGTTTAGAAGCCCTATAAATAGCCATGTATTTCTTCTCTTTTGATAAGCAATAGATGAATCTTTTCTGCAACCTTTGAGCAACAACTTGGAGGGAGGAACCCCTATAGAGTTCCAAGGAGGCCGATCCCCTAAAGAGATCAATCCCAAGTTTAGAATCTGCAAGGGTTCTAACACATGAGCATGTTTTATCTTCATGATTGAACTTGAAAATCTATAGCAAAATCTTGTCCGAATGCATGAAAGTGTTAATTTCATTTTCATATTAGCTTAACAATTGGTATCCTAACAATCGGATTTTCTCATACACTTATTATAAAATATTTTTCTGAAATGGATTTAATGAAATGATTCCTGCTTATAAATTCCATCTTGAAATATGGATGATAGTGTTTTTACTTGCAAAGATTTGTTTCACATACATATCTTGATCCTAACAATACAATGAGATTTCTTATGCAAAAATAAAGTGCTTTTGTGATTCTTTGCTAAAGAAAATAATTATTAAAATCATGATCTTGATAATTATAACATGAAGTTCTTTATAAATCAAGATCGTTTATTATGCTCCCTACATTTATCAAAAAAGAATTCTTCAAATGAAGTGTAACTTGTCTTTTGATTTCTCATAATCCAATGAAGTGTCATATTGATATCTTGATACTTGGAATATTTTAAAATGTGATATTGATTAGAATGTTTCAAGTTGCTCTTTGTGCTATATCTTTTCAAATGAATCATGAGCCTTGATATCATATATTTCATAAAATAGAAATAACAAGATTTCTTTGCATTGTTGTCTTGTATGCTTCATGTGATAATATGAATACATGAAACACTTATGATATGATTTTTATGCAATTCCTTGTATTCATGAAATGTTTATCTCATCACCTAATAATTCTTCTTGATATTCCTTATGTGATGATAAGAATACATGAAATATTCATTAATTTATTTTTATGTATATAAATAAGAAGTTTCGATAATGTATGGTAGGATGTAATTTGACAAATTTGGTACCATCATGTTACAAAATAAATGATGATTAGGAATCATGCATTAATGATGATTGTATATTTTATGATTTGGCATGATGCATGCAATGATGAAATATTCATGAATTTGAAATGATGCATGCAATACTTATGACAATGATGTACATGATGTATTGCATATGATATGTATTATGAATACTTTAAATGATGAATGTTTGGTATCATGATCAACATGTTGATAAATGCTTAAAAATTTTAATATTTAAGTATCATGTATGATATGCCCATTAATGATGATTGATTTATTTTTCGGTATCGTGCATGAAAAATAAGGTTTTTTAAATTGTGTATGTTTTAATTTGAATATATAATGATGCACAAATAAAATTGATACTTACCTTTGTCATAATCTGAAAATTGAAAAAAAAAGGGTCTTCCCTTCTTTTTGACAATGACAAAGGGGGAGCAAGAATTTCTAGCGTGGACATCATGAAAAGAGGCAAACTTGCTAGCTTACACAATTCAAGATGAAAGCAAAAAATTATACTCCTCTAAAGAGATGATGCAAATGTAACACTTGCCAAATTGTTTGCTTGCCTCATGTAAAACATTATCTCTTGCTAGTTTGGCATTTTGCTAGCTTGCACTTTGCAAAGAAAGCAAAAATGACACTTCTCAAAAGAGAAGAAAGAGTTTGTTATCTTGAACATCACAAGCTTGCCAAACAAAAATTGCAAAAGTGCTATCTTGCCTATCTCAAGAAGCAAAACTTGCAACTTGCACATTGCAATAGGAAGCAAGAATCATAAGCTTACACAAGAAAGTTATCTTGCATTTGCTTTCGAAATTTTTGTTAGCTTGTATGTAGTAAAACTTGCATATCGTAAAAATTGCTAGCTTGTAATATAAAGAGAAGCAAATAGTTGCTATCTCAAGAAAATTAAACATGCTAAAACTTACACCTTGCAATGGAAGAAAAATTGCGAGCTCAAACATTGCAAAGGAAGCAAAAATTTGCTAGCTTGCAACTTGCATATTTCAAGAAGCAAGAGTTGCCTTCTTGAACATCTCTAAATTGCTAGCTTGCAAGTTCTAAAATGTTGTAACATTGCTAGCTTGCATGTTCTAAAAGTGCTATCTTGTATGCTGTAAAATTTACACATCTAAAACTTGATAGCTTGAATGTTCTAAGCATGATGTAATATTTGCAAAAATTTTAGGCTTCAAAACTGCATGATGATAAAACTTGATATTATGTTTTTCATGCAATAAGTTAAACTAATATTCCAAAAACAAGAATAGTTGGACTTCTCCTTTTTGTTGATGACAAAGGGGGAGAAATATGATGTTATGCATAAGTTCATGATGACGTGTTGCAAGTATTCATGATGAATATTGTAATGACTTGAATTCAGTTTGAATTCAAGATTCTATCAATATGGCATATTGATAGGGGGAGTTTGTTTAAACTCCGGGAGTTAAGTTTAACTCCGTCATCAAGTGGTTGTCATCATCAAAAATGGGGAGATTGTTGAATCTCGTATTTTGATGATGAAACTACTTGATATATATTTATAAATTAATTTACGTTTTGAGTGATGCAGGATGCTTCGATCAGGATGAGACAATTAAAGCAGGAAAATCATGTTGTGCCGGAGGAACATGTCAGAAGATTGGACGTCGGGCCGGTGGATCGGTCGACGTATCGACAGAAGGCTTCGAGCCGTGGACTCGGGTATCGGGCCAAGAAGAGTGGGTATTGTGCCAAGGATATCAAAGTTGCGGAGTCAACTGGCCGATTGGGCAATAGGCTGCAGGAGAGGACGATGCGCCGAAGAATCGGACGAAGCGTCGAGGGACCAATGACATGCCGGACAACTTGGTTAATTGCTTAGGATTAATTGTCTCGATCGAAGTTTTGTTTTAAGTGTGCAGGATTAACTACGATGAAAGTAAGATATGCAGCAGGAGTTGCGCCGGAGTCAAGACAATGATCACGTTGGGAGTTCGAGAGTTCGACGGAAGTTCGGACAGTCGTCGGAGGTTCTACGGGAACAAATCCGAGAAGTCCATGAGCTTGCCAAAGAAGCTCGTTGGAACTCGCCAAGTGGATCGTCGCAAGTCCAGGAGTTTGCCGGAAGTCCGCGGGAGCATCACTGAGGGTTCATCGGATGATCGACGGAAGTTCGTCGGAAGCTCGCCGGAAGAAGCGATTGACGCACCGGGGCAAGTTACAGTAAATGTCTTAGGAAATATCGTAGTTAGCATAATGATTAAGTTGGAAATGAGAGGTGATCCCATTAACTTAATCTTGGGGCAATTGGGCCCCTGAAAAACCTAAATTGGGCCGAATAGATCAATCCATTCGGACCCTGATTTCTGCCAGGCGGTTGAACTGCCCAAGCTAGGAGGTGGCACCGCCTGGGCTAAGTCTCCGAGCGAGACTGGACGGTGCAACCGCCCCAGCCAGGAGGTGGCATCGTCTAGGTTCAATCTCCGAGCGAGACTGGGCGGTGCAACCTCCCTTGACATGAGGTGGCACCGCTTGAGCTCGGTCTTCGAGCTCTAACAAGAGGTGCAACCGCCTCAGTCAGGCGGTGGCACTGCTTGAGCTTAGTCTTCGAGCTCTGGCAGGAGGTGCAATCGCCCCTGACAGGAGGTGGCACCGCCCAGAAGCTCAGTCTTCGAGCTCTGCTAGGCGGTGCAACCGCTCCAGTCAGGAGGTGCAACCGCTAGATCCCGGAATTCGGGGAATTGACAGTTTTGAGCTCCAAATTTAAACTGGGTTGGGGCCTATAAATACCCCACCCATTCAACACTGAAAGGACACTAAACACACACCGAAATCCAGATCTTGTTCTGTGATTTTTAGAGCTCAAAATTGTTGTAAAGGCCAAAAGTTCTTCTCCCTCTTTTCTTCCAAGTTCTAAGCTTTAAAGAGAGGAAAGAAAATTCTGTAAGGGTTGTCTCCTAAGCCCATCAAAAGGAATGAAATTGTAAAAGGGTGGTTGGCCTTCGCCTTTTGAAGGAAGGCCTCTAGTTGACGTCGGTGACCTCATCGGTGGAGGAAGCCAAAAGTGGAGTAGGTCAAGATTGACCGAACCACTCTAAATCTCGGTTTGCATTTACTTTGAGTATCTTATCTTTACTGCAAACCTCCTCAATAGCTTACTGCCTTCTGTGCTTTTACGAACGTGTTTCAAAGTTCAGTGCTTTCCGAATCAGCGTTTAGACGCAAATCAGTTTTATCGTACGAACATCATATTTCAGTTTACGCTTACGTTCTGATTTCCATCATAACTGCAAACTGCCTTTATATCTTTGCTTTAACTGCATCTCGCTTCATCTCAAGTTAAAGTGGTTTACGAATCGGCTTTCATACTGAAATCGCTTTTATCGTACGAACGTCGTATTTCAGTTTACGCTTATATTCTGATTTTCATCATAACTGCAAATTGCCTTCATAGATTTACTTTAACGTCATCTCACTTGATCTTAAGTTAAAGTAATCTTAGAATCGGCTTTCACACCGAAATCGCTTCTATCGTTCGAATGTTTTTTTTTAATCGTAGAAAGATTTCTGCTGCATTAATTCACCTCCCCCCCCCCCCTCTTAGTGCTCTTGATCCTAACAACGATCCGTCGATCAATAATGGTACTTGGCTGTGTCTGGAGTTCTCCTTGGATAGTCATATTTGGCGGGTGGCTTTGGGCTATCTCCAAGCACCTATTTACAACTTCTGTTTGGCCGTCGATTTGTGGGTGATATACCGTACTCCTTTTCAATTTAGTACCCTACATATAGAATAACTTTGTCTAAAATCTGCTCGTGAAGATGTAAGTATAATTTATCATAAGCACAATGCGTCCCTTATAGTGTAATTTTTTTGAGTCCCAATTGTAATGAGCCACGGAGCTTGGTGCTTCCTCCAATTTTTTTATAATCTTACTAGTCTCTGAATCTTCCTGCCATTCCATCTTAATATCCTCAAGGAAGTCGCTGGTCGAAAGTGAAACGACCGAAACTTCAGCTTGCTCAGGTAGCTGCAAAAGCGCATCTACAAGAATATTCTCTTTTCCCTTTTTGTAAGTTATTTCATAATCAAATCCAAGAAGTTTTGTTACCCATTTTTACTGCTCAGGGGATGATATCTTTCGCTCTAAAAAGTACTTGAGGCTTTTATGGTCGGTTTTAATTTGAAATCGTCGACCAATCAAGTAGGATCTCCACCTCATTGCTGCGCGTACAATGGCGAGCATCTCCTTATCATATATTGACTTATTTTGATGGGAGGGAGATAATGTCTTGCTAGTGTATGCGAGTGGTCGACCATCTTGCATGAGAATGGCTCCAATTCCGACTCCAGATGCGTCGGCCTCAATAATGAAAGGTAGGTTGAAATCTGGTAGTGTTAGCACCGGCGTCGTCATCATGGTTGCCTTAAGTTTGTCGAAGGCAGTGGAGGCTCTGTCTAACCATTAGAAGATATCTTTTTCCAGTAAGAAAGTAAGTGGTGCATTGATCTTTCCATAGTTTTTCACGAACTTACGATAGTAGCCTATTAAACCCAGAAAGCCATGTAGCAATTTTATGTTCCTCGGGGTAGGTCAGTTTTGCATTGCTTCAATTTTGAAGGGGTCCACTGTCACACCTTCCTCTGATATGATATGCCTAAGATATTCAACCTTCTTTTGAAGAAAGCAAAAATTCGTAGTGGTTGTTGTGTGTTCAAAAGGTGGTTTTCGGTATGTCTTCTTCGCACACTCATATTTGATGATACCCGGATCAAAGGTCCAGCTTTATGAAGATTTGTGCTCCCTTTCATCTAGCAATTCATCTGATATTGGAATAAGGTATTTGTCCTTGATGGTTATGCCATTGAGAGCTTGGTAATCAATGCATATTTGCCATGTTCCGTCCTTCTTGCGTACAAGTAGCACCGGTGAAGAGTAGAGGTTGCAACTTGGCCGAATAACTCCTGTTTCGAGCATCTCTTTTACAATCCTTTCTATTTCATCCTTCTAGAGATGTAGATATTGATATAGCTGAGTATTTGCTGGAGGTTTGCCTGAAAGAATCGTTATATAATGATCATGCCGACGGGTAAGAGGTAGGTTGTATAGTTCGTTGAATATATCTAAAAATTCAGCAAGCAAAGGAAGTAGGTTTGGATCTTCAAATTCTATTAGCTCTCCCTTAGTTTGCTACTCAAGTTGTACCAAAAAGCCGCTGCATGCTTTATGCAAAACCT
Organism: Musa acuminata AAA Group; assembly: GCF_036884655.1. Classification (NCBI taxonomy): domain Eukaryota; kingdom Viridiplantae; phylum Streptophyta; class Magnoliopsida; order Zingiberales; family Musaceae; genus Musa; species Musa acuminata. The sequence continues at coordinate 10,544,185 of NC_088328.1, read as the reverse complement.
TCTCCATTTGTTGTGTGCAAATCGTTGTTATGTCGCCCCCTTGTTTCCCATGCAATGTCACATGTTTCTCCTTACTGTAAAATTTCATAATTAGTTTCATAAAATTCCAGGAAATATCAACTAATATTGTCAACCATTTAATTCTGAGCATGGCCTCATGATTGTTAAGAGGGAGAAGGAAGAAATATACAATTATCTCTTGGTCTTGCAGCAATAGTTTCTCCTGTCGGCACCTACGATCACAATTCAAAATCCGTCCGTCGGTGACCTTAACATCAAACCTGTAGCGATTCTCGATAGGTAATACTATCCGAACAGCAAGCTTACTATTTAGGAAGTTAGTAGTACTGCCCGTGTCAATAAGAACAGTGATCGGTTGTTGTTTGAGAAGGCCTCCAACTTTTGTCGTTTGCGGGTTTGAGTAGCCGGCTAGTGCGTGTACTGTAACGTTCAATGATCTCTTCTTCCACATCTTCTTTATGTTCAAGGTTCTCTTCTGAATGTTCAATGACCTCTTCTTCTATTGGTTCAATCATAAGAAGTCTCTCTTTCATCGTTTGCGGGTTTGAGTAGCCAGCTAGTGTGTGTACTATAACGTCGGTCGGTTGTGGCTCTTCTTCCGCATCTTCTTCATTATGTTTAAGGCTCTCTTCTAGATGTTCAATGACCTCTTCTCTTATTAACATCTTTGGTGTAGGGACTTGTCGATAGTAGGGGGGGCTGAGGGCTTCAATATTACTGGTTGAGGAGTGACCCTAGTCCTCTGAGCTTCATGGTTCAATTGCTCCTCTTGATGTCGTGTGAAAGAGATGGTTGCCATAAGCGTATATGGTTGTCGCGCTTTAACTTCTCCTCAGATCTCCAGCTTCAAGCTCTCAATGAAGGTCCTCAATAGCTGTTTTTGAGACTAATCATGAGTTTGATTAGATAACCTTTCAAACCTGGTTTGGTACTCCTGAATGGTAGAGGTTTGTCGGATCTTTGCTAATTGTCCGTCAATATTCTCGTAATCGGTTGGTTTGAAGCGGATCAGCAGTCCTTCTTTGAATTGTCGCCATGAAAGGACTCCATAAGTATGTTCAAACCAGTCAAACCACTGTATAGCATCCCGTTCAAGATGTATAGCTATAATTTTCACCATAGATGCATCCGCGGTTTTATGTTACCGAAAATATCGCTCCGCGCACAAGATCCAACCAATCGGGTCACCTTCTTCCCATCTAGGGAAGTCCACTCTCATGCATGGATAGTTGGGGTCGGTCATAGAGCCTCCCCTCCCTTAGAAGTCATCTCTTCGGGCTTAGTGTGATTGGGCAAAGCTCTCTCCTTAATATGATTTCTTTGGGCTTAGTGGTCGGCCCAATCTGAGTTCGGTAAAGAGCGTCCGAATCTTATCCTCCATTCGTGCCTCCAAGGCTTCAAATTTAGCATTGATTGCCTCCTTAGATGCCATAGTATATGCCCCCAAATCTATGATGTTAAGATCTCTCTTTTGTTATTGGGTTAAAGGCATGTATAGGTTGAGAGAAGTGATGGTCGAAAGGGTTGGTGGATTGGTGGATGTAGGCTGCGGTTTAGGCTTGTTTTGTGGCTGTTTTGGGTGCAGTTTGAGGGTGTGGTTTGGTATAGTTTTAGGTCTATGGATGAATATTTTAGATCTGTGGTAGATGGTAGCAAAGGTTTGACAGAAATCCATGGAAGTTGCAGCAAGTATGTGTTGTCTTGTAAGAGTAGAATTATCGTCGAAGAAACAACGATTTCTCGATGTAATTTTCACCAAAAACTTGAGAGAATTGAGGAGGGAATTGATAGCAAAATCACAGTTTATATGACAGCAAGGATATCTAATTTAATCAAGAAAATTTTGGCAGTATAATAGCAAAGAAATTGGTGCAAGTTGCGATTGCAGAATTCTCGTCGAAAAATTTCAGTGGCTTACGACGAAAATTTGCAGCAACCCAAAATCATTTTTAGAGATGAATTCCTTAATAAATCAATCTTAGATGGAAGCTAAGATAATCTAGGAAGTGTATAAGAAATTTCATTCAAAAAAGATTGCAAATAGATGGGTTAAGGCAACAATATGTGGCTGAAATTTTCTGCAGCACAGATTTTTAAGTATAGCAGATTGGACGTAAAAGATCGGTGGTTTATATTAAGAATTTTTTGATGAAACTAAAGGAAAATCCACTGTTAGGAAGTGTCAAAGATATCATAAAAATTTCATAGAAATTTGGATAGAAAAAGCATAGTAGCAAGATTAAACAGATGGTGCTATGCGGTTGGAATTCTGCAATGTATCTTTCGTCGTAGAGATGAAAACTTTGTGACGAAAAGTTTATGCAGCAATATAGGAACAAATTTTTTTTTTTTTTGGATTTTTGAATAAGGATAACTAAATTGCAGCAGCAGTAAGGTAGGAAACCAAAACCTGTTGCAATTCACGGGGAGATCAAAGGATGATCCGCGGTGGTGGAGATGATGGTGGAATATGGCGACGATCTTTTAAGCAATTGTGGGAATTGCTTTGGCGGCTGTGGAGGGCTGATGGATGGCTATGGAAGGGCAGCGAGATGCCAAGAACGCTGCTCTGATACCAAGTGATAGAACCCTTGCAGATTCTAAACTTGGGGTTGATCTCTTTAGGGGATTGGCCTCCTTGGAACTTTATAGGGGTTCCTCCCTCCAAGTTGCTGCTCAAAGGCTGCAGAAAAGATTCATCTATTGCTTATGAAAAGAGGAGGAATACATGACTATTTATAGGGCTTCTAGACCCTAACTCCTAATAGGACTCCTACACAAGACTCCTACTTCTAACCAACTCCTAATAGGACTCCTACTCAAGACTCCTATTCCTTTACAACTCCTTATTCTTCTCTAAGAAACAACCTCCTAACCCTAGCCGGCCTCTTCACCTCTTTAATAGGGGTCGGCTTATGTAGGTTTTACATGAATGTCCCTCTCAATTAGGACTCTCCTAGCTAGAGTCCTAACACCCATCTTAAAACTGTTAAAAAAATTCTTAGATATCTTAAAGGAACTACTAATCTAGGATTATGATATCCAAAATCCGAAAGCTCTAAATTAATTGCTTATGCTGATGCAGATTTTGCTGGATGATAGAAAAAGTACGTTTGAAACATGTCAATTCTTAGGTCATGCACTTGTCTCTTATACTATCTATGATTGAAAAAGCTCGGTTATACTATCTATGATTGAAACCGAATATATAGCGGTTAGTGCATGTTATGCATGAGTTGTATGGATGAAAAATACATTATAAGATTATAAGATTCACCTCAAAAATATTTTCATAAAATGTGATAACATAAGTGCAATATGTTTAATAAAAAATCCTGTTCAACACTCTAGAACTAAATATATTTGACATTAGACATCATTTCATAAGAGATTATGTTAATAACCATGATACATCTTAAGAATTTATTGATACGAAACATCAATTAACTGATATCTTTACAAAACCTTTAAATGAAGAATAATTTAATTTTATTAGAAGAGAGTTAGGAATGTTAAATTGTCCGAATGCATGAGTTTGTTGTATTTCTTTTCCGGACTATCTTCCTCTTAATTCATCTCATGAATGGAACTTTCATGAATTTATTTTGTTTTTATCTTCCTCTTAACTTAGTATCAAATTTACTTCATACCCTTGCTCCATCACTTAATGATTTTTGATACACTTAAGCACTTCACTCATGGATTTCATTGACAAATGCATCTCACACAGATTTCACTCTTGTGAATTTTTAATGAGAAATAGATTTGATTTATGAAGTCTTATTCATATATTTCTTTTTAATTTGATTCTCCTTTCTGATGAATTCTTCCTTACTCTTCTCATGAAAGAAGAATTTTTATGAATTTTTGTATGTGATGATCACTTGCAAGAATGGGGATTTGATTTCATATGGATATCTTGATTCTTTTCATTAATCCCTTCTCTTTCTCAAAATTAAAGCATAATTTAATGAAACTTATTTATTGTTTTGAATTTGACTTGGTTCAAATCCTTTCTTATTTTTATGACAAAAAAAGAAAAAAACTTGCACACCTCAAGAAGAATCAAAAAATTTTATGCATCTAAAGTAAAAATGTTAGCTTAGTCAAAAAATTATCATGCAAAATTTTTGCTTACCTTCCTTTGTGGCTTGAATAAATTAGTGTGAAACTTACTTAAATTTTTTTTACCACACTTGCATTGTTGAATGGTTCTCCTTTTTGTTGATGACAAAGGGGGAGAAATGGTATCATGACACATTGATGACAAATTGGTATTATGAATGTTTTAGATAAATGCATAAAATGTATCGTATTGTAAATGCTTGAATGTTTTGTGAATGCCAAATACTGAAAGTTTTGTGAATGCTTAAAATATAATTGGAATCATCAAACACATCGCAAAACATCGCAAATGCTTGAAACATATCAAAATATATTTCATATGCATTGTAGATACTTGAAATGTTTCATGAATGCTTGATAATTGTCTATCATTATGATAAAGCATCATGAGCATAACTTGCTATTTACAATTGATATCATACCATGGAATGATGAATTGTTACCTTTTATTGAGAATTGTCATCTTGCTAAATTTCATATTTGAAATTCGCATCATACTTGAAGATGATGATTATCTATCATCTCTCTATATTGAATTTAAAAATGGATGTCATACCTTGATATCATTTTTATAAATACGTGGAATTGGTAAATCATTTATAAATACCTGGAATTGGTAAATCATGATAAGTATCATTTGAAAATGTATTTTGAATTGGTAAATCATGATAAGTATCATGATGTGCATGTTGATAAGTTTAACTGAATATAGGTTGTTAGTTTGATGCTTGAATTCAAAGAGCTTGAATTCAAGAGTGTCCTTCCTCAAGTATGGAATACAGATAGGGGTAGTTAAAGTTAACTCCATCATCAATTGATAGGGGTATGGAATACAGATAGGGGTAGTCCAAGTTGCTAGTTGGAGAAGGGGTTTCATTTAAATTCAAAGAATTGAAATTAACATCCTCAACAAAATCATTTTTCTTGAATTCGGAAATCTCATTGAAAACAACATGAATGGAGTCTTCTATAATTAAAGTTCTTTTATTGAATATACGAATGGCTTTAGAAATCGAAGAATAACCAAGAAAAAATTCTTCATTGTATTTAGCATCAAATTTTCCTAAGGCATCTTTTTCATTCAAGATAAAACACTTATACCCAAAAACTTTAAAATATGAAACATTGGGTGTTTTATTATTCCACAACTCATAGGGAGTTTTGGTGAGTAAGAGTTTTACTAGAACTCTATTCAATATATAGCATGTAGTGTTTATGGCTTCGGCCCAAAAATATTTGGGTAAGCTATGTTCATTCAACATGGTTCTTGCCATTTCTTGTAAATTTCTATTCTTTCTTTCTACTACTCCATTTTGTTGAGGATTTCTTAGAGTAGAGAAGTTGTGGTTGTATCCATTAGATTCACAAAATTCTTGAAAATCATGGTTTTGAAATTCACCACCGTGATTACTTCGAATTGATGAAATCATAAAACCCTTTTCATTTTGAACAAGTTTAAAAAACTTGGTGAAATATCTAAAGCATTCATTTTTGTGTTTCAAGAAATAAGCCCATGTGTATCTACTATAGTCATCTACAATGACGAAGGCGTATTTGCTACCTCCTAGGCTTGATGTAGAGATTGGGCCAAACAAGTCCATATTGATCAATTGTAAGGGCCTAGAGGTGCTTATTTGATTCTTAGATTTGAAACTACACTTAATTTATTTTCCTAATTGACAAGCATCACACACATTATCTTTAATGAACTTGATACGAGGAATTCCTCGTACAAGTTCTTTGGATGATATTTGAGTGATTAGTTTTATGCTAGCATTACCTAATCTCCTATTCCAACGCCAAGCATCCGCATTCAAAACTGAGAAACACATTTCATTGCAAAGATCATTGATGTCAATGGTGTATACATTATTCTGTTTTAATGCAATCATAGATATGTTTTTGTGTGGTTTTTCAATGATGCAAGCATTAGATTCGAATTTGACGATATATTCTTTATCACATAATTTACTAATGCTCAAGAGGTTATGTTTTAAACCATCAACTAACAAAACATCTTCAAAAAAGAAGTTGGGTTTTGTTACTTATGGTTCCTTTGCCAATGATTTTACCCTTGTTGTTGTCTCCGAATGTGACATAGCCTTCATCTATGCTAGTGAGCTTAGAGAATTGAGATGGATCTCTAGTCATATGCCTTGAGCATCCACTATCATTGTACCATCTCTTGCTCCTAGCTTATGATAGTGTATGTCTCTACAAGAAAGGATAATTTTTAGGTACCCATTTACTATTGGGTGCCACAAAAACTGATCTACATTATTTATTATGTTGCATAGAGTTTTTCATGGTTCCTTTAGGAACCCAAATCAGTTTGTTCAGGCTAATTTTCTTGAATGGACAATGATACGTTTTATGTCCATGTTTGCAACAAAAGTGGCATTTGCTTTGGTGCCGAACACGTAAGATAGGGCCTTTTATGAAGGTGGTTGGATTTTAGTGAGTACTTCTCATAAATCTGATTCCACTTCTTTTGGGAACGTGAGCCTTATTTATGAGGATCATGTTCAAAGACTTGCTACCAACCTCGAATTTCTTCAAGGCGTCCTAAAGTATCAAATTCTCCTTTTAAAGAGTTTCTAGATCATGGCATTTTTCACATTGAGCTAAACTATCATGATATTCAGTTTTTAATTTATCAAAATTGCTAACAAGACTATCATGCTTATTTTTCAAAAATTTATATTTTCTACTAATTATTTTACATTCATCAAATAAGTCATGGAAAGCATTTAATAATTAATGAAATAATAAATCTACATCAATTAAATTTGTTACCTCCTCTCCGATGGCCATTAGGGCATAATGAGCAACTTGCTCGATGTTTGACTCCTCTTCTTCGGATGCACTTGAGTCATCCCTCATTGCTTTGAGCGCCTTCTTCTTTGATGTTCTCTTCTTGGCTTAGCGACAATCACTTTTGTAGTGTCCCGGCTTTTTGCACTCATAGTAAATAACTTGGTCCTTTTTGGGTTCAAATTTATTTTTTATGTCATTTTTAAATAAATTTTTTGAATTTCCTTGTTAGAAGTGCCAAGTCATCATCACAGTCCTAATCACTTGAGTTTTCTCTCAAGTGGTCATCTAAAGTTCTAAGTGTCATATCTTTCCTGTTCTTTTGAAGGATGTTTTCTTGCTCTTCATGAGCTTTGCTAGTCATTTCATAGGTCATTAATGACCCGATTAGTTCTTCAAGAGGGAAGTTGTTTAAATCTTTAGCCTCTTGAATAGCAGTGACTTTAGGGTCCCAACTCTAAGGAAGGGATCTTAGAATCTTATTTACGAGCTCAAAATCCGAAAAACTTTTGCCGAGTCCTATTAGACCATTGACAACATCCGTGAAACGGGTGTACATGTCGCCAATAGTCTCGCTCGGTTTCTTTCGGAAAAGTTCAAACGAATGTATTAAAAGATTGATTTTTGACTCTTTCACTCTACTTGTGCCTTCGTGAGTCACTTCGAGTGTATGCCAAATATCAAACGTGGTTTCACAAATCGAAACACGATTGAACTCATTTTTATCAAGCTCACAAAATAAGGCATTCATAGCCTTTGCATTAAGAGCGAAAGTCTTCTTCTCCAATTCATTCCAATCGATCATTGGAACAGAAGACTTCGAAAATCCATTTTCGACAAGATTCCAAAGTTCAAAATCCATTGAAATAAGGAAGATCCTCATTCGGGTCTTCCAATAGGTGTAGTCCATCCCATTGAACATGGGTGGACGTGTAATAGAGTGGCCCTCTTGGTTTCCGGCGTATGCCATCTCTCTTGGGTTTTAATCCGTTTGAGAGTTAACCTTGCTATGATACCAATTGTTAGGATCAAGAGCACTAAGAGGGGGGGGGGGGGGGTGAATTAGTGCAGCAAAAAACTTACGAGGATTAAAACTGCATTCATACGATGAAATCGTTTTCGACGTAAAACCGTTTTCGGAAACTTAACTTGAAAGCGAGTTCGTAAAGGAGTGCAGCAAAAGTAATAAGGAAGTAAAGCATATAGAGGTTTGCAGTAAAGATAGAAAATAGAAAGTAAATACAAACCGAGATTTAGAGTGGTTCGGTCAATCTTGACTTACATCCACTTTTGGCTTCCTCCTCCGATGAGGTCACCGACGTCCACTAGAGGCCTTCCTTCAATAGGCGAAGGCCAACCACCCTTTTACAGTTTCATTCCCTTTGACGGGATTAGAAGACAACCCTTATAGAATTTTCTCTTCTCTCTTGAAAGATCAAAACTTGGAAGAAAAGAGGGAGGAGAACTTCTAGCCTTTACAACACTTTTGAGCTCTAAAAATCACAGAGTAAGATTGGATTTTCGGTGCCCTTTTATACAAGAAAGGGTGAGGTTTATATAGGCCCCAAACTGGTTTGAATTTGGAGCTCAAAAATGTCATCTCCTGGATTTCCGGGGTCCTGGTGGTACTACCTCCAAAATGGGTAGTACGACCGCCTGACAGAGCTCGGAGACCGAGCTCTGGCGGGGCCACCGCCTTACTAGGGTGGTTCCACCACCTAGTCTCGCTCAGAGACTGAGCCCAGGTGGTGCAACCGCCTGACTGGGACGGTTCCATCGCTCAGTTTTCCTGGAAGACTGAGCTCCTAGGCGGTGCCACCGTCGACCCAAGCGATTCCACCGCTGGCCAAAAAATCTGGGTCTGAATGGGTTGATCCATTCGGCCCAATTAGGGTCTGTCAAGGGCCCAATTGCCCCCAGATTAAGTTATTGGGATCACCTCCCATTCCTAGCTTAATCTACATACTAACTACGATATTTCTTAAGACATTTACTGCAACTTGCTCCAGTGCGTCAATCGCTTCCAGTGAACTTCCGACGAACATCTGACGAACCCTCGGCGATGCTCCGGCGGACTTTCGACAAATCTCCTGGACATACGATGATCCACTTGGCGAGTTCCGATGAGCTTCTTTGGCAAACTCCTGGACTTCTCGGATTTATTCCCACAGAACCTCCGACGACCATTTGGACTTCCACGGAACTCTCGAACCCCCAACGTGATCATAGTCTTGACTCCGGCGCAACTCCTGCTGCATGTCTTACTGCCATCGTAGTTAATCCGGCACACTTATCTCAATATATGGATTAGATAACAAATGACAATCGACTTCATCATCAAAATCTGAGGTTCAACAGAAAAAGCACATCCGGAACATGTCAATTTTTAGGACACGCACTTATTTCTTAGTCTTTCAAGAAATAAAACTTGGTTGCACTATGTACAACCAAAGATGAGTATATTGCAGCTAGTGCATGTTGTGCGCAAGTTGTGCGGATGAAAAACACTTTAGAGAATTATAATATTAATCTTAAAAACATTCCCATAAAATGTGATAACACAAGTGCAATATGTTTAATAAAAAATCTAATTCAACACTCTAGAAATAAACATATTGATATTAGGCATCACTTTATATGAGATCATGTTAATAATCATGATGTAATCTCAGAGTTTATTGATACGAAATATCAATTAGTCGATTTTTTTACAAAACCTTTAAGTGAAGAATAATTTGATTTTATTAGAAGAGAATTAGGAATGTTAATTTATCTGTATGCATTAATTTGTTAAATGTCTTTTGTTGAATCTCGGATTTTGATGATGAAGTCAATTGTCATTTGTTATCTAATCTATATATTGAGGTAAGTGTGCAGGATTAACTACAATAGAAGAAAGACATGCAGCAGGAGTTGCGCCGGAGACAAGACAATGATCACGTTGGGAGTTAGAGAGTTCGACGGAAGTTCGGACAGTTGTCGGAGGTTCTACGGGAACAAATCCGAGAAGTTCATGAGCTTGCCAAAGAAGCTCATCGGAACTCGCCAAATGGATCGTCGCAAATCTAGGAGTTTGCCGGAAGTCCGCAGGAGCATCACCGAGGGTTCATCGGATGATCGACAGAAGTTCGCCGGAAGAAGCGATTGATGCACCAGAGCAAGTTGCAGTAAATGTCTTAGGGAATATCGAAGTTAGCACAATGATTAAGTTGCAAATGGGAGGTGATCCCATTAACTTAATCTTGGGGCAATTGGGCCCCTGAAAAACCCAAATTGGGCCGAATGGATCAACCCATTCGGACCCTGATTTCTGCCAGGCGGTAGAACCGCCCAAGCCAGGAGGTAGCACCGCCTGGGCTAAGTCTCCAAGCGAGACTGGGCGGTGCAACCGCCCCAGCCAGGAGGTGGCACCGCCTGGGCTCAGTCTCCAAGTGAGACTAGGCGGTGCAACCTTCGTTGACATGAGGTGGCATCGCTTGGGCTCGATCTCCGAGCTCTGGCTGAGCGGTGCAACCGCCTCAGTCAGGAGGTGGCACCGCCTGAGCTCGGTCTTCGAGCTCTGGCAGGAGGTGCAACCGCCCTTGACAGGAGGTGGCACCGCCTAGAGGCTCAGTCTTCGAGCTCTGTCAGGCGGTGCAACCGCTCCAATCAGGAGGTGCAACCGCCAGATCCCGGAATTCTGGGAATTGACAGTTTTGAGCTCCAAATTTGAACTTGGTTGGGGCCTATAAATACCCCACCCATTCGGCACTGAAAAAGCACTGAACATACACCGAAATCTTGATCTTGTTCTGTGATTTTTAGAGCTCAAAATTGTTGTAAAGGCCAAAAGTTCTTCTCCCTCATTTCTTCCAAGTTCTGAGCTTTAAAGAGAGGACAGAAAAGTCTGTAAGGGTTGTCTCCTTAGCCCGTCAAAAGGAGTGAAACTGTAAAAGGGTGGTTGGCCTTCGCCTATTGAAGGAAGGCCTCTAGTTGACGTCGGTGACCTCGTCGGTGGAGGAAGCCAAAAGTGGAGTAGGTCAAGATTGACCGAACCACTCTAAATCTTGGTTTGCATTTACTTTGAGCATCTTATCTTTACTGCAAACCTCCTCAATAGCTTACTGCCTTCTGTGTTTTTACGAACGTGTTTCAAAGTTCAGTGCTTTCCGAATCGACGTTTAGACGCAAATCAGTTTTATCGTACGAACATCATATTTCAGTTTGCGCTTACGTTCTGATTTCCATCATAACTGCAAACTGCCTTTATATCTTTGCTTTAACTACATCTCGCTTAATCTCAAGTTAAAGTGGTTTACGAATCGGCTTTCACATCAAAATCGCTTTTATCGTACGAACGTCGTATTTCAGTTTGCGCTTATATTCTGATTTCCATCATAACTACAAACTGCCTTTATATCTTTGCTTTAACTACATCTCGCTTCATCTCAAGTTAAAGTGGTTTACGAATCGGCTTTCACACCGAAATCGCTTTTATCGTACGAACGTCGTATTTCAGTTTGCGCTTATATTCTGATTTTCATCATAACTGCACACTGCCTTCATAGATTGACTTTAACGTCATCTCGCTTGATCTTAAGTTAAAGTAATCTTAGAATCGGCTTTCACACCGAAATCATTTTTATCGTTCGAACGTTTTTTATCGTTGAAAGATTTCCGCTGCACTAATTCACCCCCCCCCCCTTCCTCTTAATGCTCTTGATCCTAACAATTGGTATCAGAGCGAGGTTAACTCTCAAACGGATTAAAACCCAAGAGAGATGGCATACGCCAGAAACCAAGAGGGCCATTCTATGACACGTCCACCCATGTTCAATGGGATGGACTATACCTATTGGAAATGAGGATCTTTCTTATATCTATGGATTTTGAACTTTGGAATCTTGTCGAAAATGGATTTTCGAAGTCTTCTCTTCCAATGATCGATTGGAATGAATTGGAGAAGAAGGCTTTCGCTCTTAATGCAAAGGCTATGAATGCCTTATTTTGTGGGCTTGATAAAAACGAGTTCAACCGTGTTTCGGTTTGTGAAACCGCATTTGATATTTGGCACACACTCGAAGTGACTCACGAAGGCACAAGTAGAGTGAAAGAGTCAAAAATCAATCTTTTGTTACATTCTTTCGAACTTTTCCGGATGAAACCGAGTGAGACTATTGATGACATGTTTACCCGTTTCACGGATGTCGTCAACGGTCTAAAAGGACTCGGAAAAAGTTTTTCGGATTTTGAGCTCGTAAATAAGATTCTAAGATCCCTTCCTAAGAGTTGGGATCCTAAAGTCACTGCTATTCAAGAGGCGAAAGATCTAAACAACTTCCCTCTTGAAGAACTAATCGGGTCATTAATGACCTACGAGATGACTTACAAAGCTCATGAAGAGCAAGAAGACATCCTTCCAAACAACAGGAAGGATATGGCACTTAGAACTTCAGAAGAACACTTGAGAGAAAACTCAAGTGATGATGACTGTAACGATGACTTGGCACTTCTAACAAGAAAATTTAAAAAATTTATTAAAAGAAACAAGTTTGAAAATGATAAAAAATAAACTTGAACCCAAGAAGGACCAAGTTATTTGCTATGAGTGCAAAAAGCCAGGACACTACAAGAGTGATTGTCCCCAAGTCAAAATGAGAACATCAAAGAAGAAGGCGCTCAAAGCAACATGGGATGACTCGAGCGCATCCGAAGAAGAGGAGTCCAACACCGAGCAAGTTGCTCATTACGCCTTAATGGCCATCGGAGAGGAGGTAACGAATTTAATAGATGCATATTTATCATTTGATGAATTATTAAATGCCTTCCATGACTTATTTGATGAATCCAAGATTATTAGTAGAAAATATAAATTGTTAAAAATGGAGCATGATAGTCTTACTTGTAATTTTGATAAGTTAAAAACTGAATATCATGATAGTTTAAGCTCATACATAAAATGCCATGATCTAGAAACTCTCCAAAAGGAAAACTTGCTACTTAAGGACACCTTGAAGAAATTCGAGGTTGGTAGCAAGTCATTAAACATGATCCTTGCAAACAAGGGTCACGTTCCCAAAAGAAGTGAAATCGGATTTGTGAGAAGTCCTCACCAAAATCCAACCACCTTCATAAAAGGCCCTATCTTACATGTTCAACACCAAAGCAAATGCAACTTTTGTTGCAAACTTGAACACAAAACGCATTATTGTCCATTCAAGAAAATTAGTCCGAACAAATTAATTTGGGTTCCTAAAGGAACCATGATAAATTCTATGCAACATGATAAATAATGTAGATCTATTTTTGAGGCACCCAAAAGCAAATGGGTACCTAAAAATCATCCTTTCTTGTAGAAACCTATACCATCGCAAGCTAGGAGCATGAGATGGTACCTTGATAGTGGATGCTCAAGGCATATGACCGTATATCCATCTCAATTCTCTAAGCTCACTAGCATAGACGAAGGCTATGTCACCTTCGGAGACAACAAGGGTAAAATCATTGACAAAGGAACCATAGGTAACAAATCCAACTTCTTTATCAAAGATGTTTTGTTAGTTAATGGTTTAAAACATAACCTCTTGAGCATTAGTCAATTATGTGATAAAGGATATATTGTCAAATTCGAATCTAATGCTTGCATCATTGAAAAACCACACAAAAACACGTCTATGATTGTATTAAAACAAAATAATGTATACACTATTGACATCAATGATTTGTGTAATGAAATGTGTTTTTCGATTTTGAATGAAGATGCTTGGCTATGGCATAGAAGATTAGGTCATGCTAGCATGAAACTAATCACTCAAATATCATCTAAAGAACTTATAAGAGGAATTCCTTATATCAAGTTCATCAAAGATAATGTATATGATGCTTGCCAATTACGTAAACAAATTAAGGGCAGATTCAAATCTAAGAATCAAATAAGCACCTCTAGGCCCTTACAATTGATCCATATGGACTTGTTCGGAACAATCTCTACATCAAGCTTAGGAGGTAGCAAATACGCCTTCGTCATTGTGGATGACAATAGTAGATACACATGGACTTACTTCTTAAAACAGAAAAATGAATGTTTTAGATATTTTACCAAGTTTTGTAAACTTGTTCAGAATGAGAAGGGTTCTATGATTTCGTCAATTAGAAGTGACCACGGTGGTGAATTTCAAAACCATGATTTCCAAGAATTTTGTGAACTCAATGGATACAACCATAATTTCTCTACTCCTAGAAATCCTCAACAAAATGTAGTAGAAAGAAAAAATCGAAATTTACAAGAAATGGCAAGAACCATGTTGAATGAACATAGCCTACCCAAATATTTTTGGGCCGAAGCCATAAATACTGCATGCTATATTTTGAATAGGGTTCTAGTAAGACCCTTACTCACCAAAACTCCCTATCAGTTATAGAACAACAAAAAACCCAATGTTTCATATTTTAAAGTCTTTGGGTGTAAATGTTTTATCTTGAATGAAAAAGATAACTTAGGAAAATTTGATGCTAAATCTGATGAAGGAATCTTTCTTGGTTATTCTTCAATTTCTAAAGCTTTTCGTATCTTCAACAAAAGAACTTTAATTATTGAAGAATCCATTCATGTTGTCTTTAATGAGATTTTCGAAATCAGGAAAAACAATTTTGATGATGATGTTAATTTTGATTCCTTGAATTTAAATGAAATCCCGTCTCCAACTAGCAACTTGAATGCATCTACTTCCGAAACATCCTTACCCAAGGATTGGAAGTATGTAGATGCTCATCCTAAGGAGCTAATCTTAGGAGACACATCAAAGGGGGTTCAAACACGTTCTTCTCTTAAAAATTTTTGTTCCAACGCCGCTTTTCTCTCCCAAATTGAACCCAAATGTGTTGACGAAGCCATGAAAGATGATTCATGGATTATCGCAATGCAAGATGAATTAAATCAATTTGAGAGAAATGAGGTGTGGAAGCTTGTTCCTAGACCAAATGACCATTTAGTTATTAGTACTAAATGGGTTTTTAGAAACAAGCAAGATGAATATGGTATCGTGGTTAGAAACAAGGCTAGATTAGTGGCCAAAGGTTTCAACCAAGAAGAAGGTATCGATTACGAAGAAACCTTCACTCCTGTGGCTCGATTAGAAGCCATACGGATGCTCCTTGCCTATGCTAACAGTAATAATTTTAAGTTGTTTCAAATGGATGTTAAAAGCGCTTTTCTTAATGGCTTTATTTCCGAAGAAGTCTATGTTGAACAACCTCCTGGATTTGAAAATAATAGCCTCCCTAATCATGTGTTTAGATTAACTAAAGCTCTCTATGGTTTAAAACAAGTTCCGAGGGCTTGGTATGAGAGACTTAGTTCTTTTCTTATTGAAAATAATTTCACAAAAGGCAAGGTTGATACTACATTGTTCATCAAGAATTTTGAAAATAATTTTCTCATTGTTCAGATTTATGTTGATGATATTATCTTTGGTTCTACGAATAAATCTCTTTGTGAATCTTTTGCTAAAACTATGAGTCTTGAATTCGAAATGAGTTTAATGGGAGAATTAACATTCTTCTTAGGCTTACAAATCAAACAACTAAGCAATGGCATCTTTATTAGTCAAACTAAATATGCTATGAATTTGCTGAAAAAGTTTAATATGAATAACTCAAAAGCTATTAACACTCCTATGAGCACCTCCACTAAGTTAGAAATTGATGAAAGTGGAGAAAGCTTCGATAAAAAAACTTATAGGGGTATGATAGGAAGTTTACTTTACCTCACTGCAACTAGACCAGATATCATGTTCAGTGTAGGACTTTGTGCTAGATTTCAATCAAACCCTAAGATATCTCATCTCAAAGCAGTTAAAAGAATACTTAGATATCTTAATGGTACCACAAATCTAGGATTATGGTATCCAAAATCAGAGAATCTTTAGTTAATTGCTTATGCTGATGCGGACTTTACTGGCTGTAGACTAGATAGAAAAAGCACATTAGGAACATGTCAATTTTTAGGACATGCCCTTGTTTCCTGGTCATCTAAGAAACAAAACTCGGTTGCACTATCAACAACCGAAGCTGAATATATTGTAGCAAGTGCATGCTGTGCACAAGTTGTATGGATGAAAAACACCTTAGAAGATTATAAAATTCATCTTAAATATATTCCTATTAAATGTGATAACACAAGTGCAATATGCTTAATGAAAAATCCTATACAACACTCAAGAACAAAACATATTGATATTAGACATCACTTTATACGAGATCATGTTACTAATCATGATGTAATCATAGAATTCATTGATACTAAACATCAACTAGCTGATATTTTTACAAAACCTCTAAGTGAAGAACAATTTGATTTCATAAGAAGAGAATTAGGAATGTTGATGTGTTCGAGTACATAAACTAGTTAAAATTATCTTTCGGGCTTTATTGAATGATCAAATCACTTGATTGTCATTACATGCCTAAATAACATGTTGGAAATTATGTGTTGAATACAAAAATTTCCATAACAATAAGCATGTTTTGTCTTCATGATTGTATTTAAAAATCAATAGCATAGTCTTGTCCGAATGCATGAAAGTGTTAATTTCATTTTCGGATTCGCTTAACAATTGATATCCTAACAATCGGATTTTCTCATACACTTATGAAAAATATTTTTCTGAAATGGATTTGATGAAATGATTCCTGCTTATGAATTCCATCTTGAAATATGGATGATAGTGTTTTTACTTGCAAAGATTTGTTTCACATACATATCTTGATACTTGTAAAAATGAAGCATGATTCAATCTCTCATCGATTTTAACTTCATGATTTAATCTCTCATCGGTTTTAACTTCACTCAAAGTAAACTCACAAATAGCTGGTATCACAAATGGCCTTCCTCCTTCATGCAAAAAGATTATAACAAATACAAAGGAAGAAGTATTCAAAGTGATCTACATATCATGCTTGTACAATTGATTTCCTATCACTTACTATTGAAAAATAACTTGAACCTAGTAAAGGCATGAACGACTATCACACTTATGCTCAAAATTTGCTTATATTGTTCTCCTGGTATCACAATTACTATGCTTTTTGTTGATGACAAAGGGGGAGAAATATATGAGTATTAATGCCATGCTTGCATCACCAAGAGATGTTATGATTGCTATAATTTGCATTATGCCTTGTTTGTATCATGTCAAGATATCAAACAAAAAACTTGCATCGTAATTTTACGTATTGATATCTTACCATGTGATGAAATGCAATAATTGCTAAAACATTTGAAATGTGTGCATCATGTAATGATATCAAAATCTTACTTCGCAGTTTTACATGTTGATATCTTACAATATGATGAATTACTACTATTACCATCATTCAAACTTGTAATGTAAAATTTGAAAATGAATGTCAAGCCTTGACATCATCTTCAGTGAGATACATCATGATGGGAATCATGATGTGAGTATTGATAAGTTTAAATAATTTTAACTTATCAATATGTCTCTTGAATTCAAAAGTTTTGAATTAAAAAATGACTTATCTCAAGTATGGCATATAAACAGGGGGAGTTAAGGTTAACTCCATTATCAATTGATTGTCATCATCAAAAAGGGGGAGATTGTTGAATATCGGATTTTGATGATGAAGTCAATTGTCATTTGTTATCTAATCTATATGTTGAGATAAGTGTGCTGGATTAACTACGATGGAAGAAAGACATGCAGCAGGAGTTGCGCCGGAGTCAAGACAATGATCACGTTGGGAGTTCGAGAGTTCGACGAAAGTTCGGACAGTCGTCGAAGGTTCTGCGGGAACAAATCCGAGAAGTCCATGAGCTAGCCAAAGAAGCTCGTTGGAACTCACCAAGTGGATCGTCGCAAGTCCAGGAGTTTGCCGGAAGTCCGCAGGAGCATCACCGAGGGTTCATCGGATGATCGACGGAAATTCGCCGGAAGCTCGCCGGAAGAAGCGATTGACGCACTAGAGCAAGTTGCAATAAATGTCTTAGGGAATATTATAGTTAGCACAATGATTAAGTTGGAAATGGGAGGTGATCCCATTAACTTAATCTTGGGGCAATTGGGCCCCTGAAAAACCCAAATTGGGCCGAATGGATCAACACATTCGGACCCTGATTTCTTCTAGGCAGTTGAACCGCCCAAGCCAGGAGGTGGCACCGCCTGGGCTAAGTCTCCGAGCGAGACTGGGTGGTGCAACCGCCCCAGCCAGGAGGTGGCACCGCCTGGGCTCAGTCTCCAAGCGAGACTGGGCGGTGCAACCTCCTTTGACAAGAGGTGGCAACGCTTGGGCTCGGTCTCCGAGCTCTGGCTGAGCGGTGCAATCGCCTCAGTCAGGAGGTGGCACCGCCCGAGCTCGGTCTTCGAGCTCTGGCAGGAGGTGCAACCGCCCCTGACAGGAGGTGGCATCGCCCAGAGGCTCAGTCTTCGAGCTCTACAAGGCAGTGCAACCGCTCCAGTCAGGAGGTGCAACCGCCAGATCTCGGAATTCCGGGAATTGACAATTTTGAGCTCCAAATTTGAACTGGGTTGGGGCCTATAAATACCCACCCATTCATCACTGAAAAAGCACTGAACATACACCGAAATCTTGATCTTGTTCTGTGATTTTTAGAGCTCAAAATTGTTGTAAAGGCCAAAAGTTATTCTCCCTCTTTTTTTCCAAGTTCTGAGCTTTAAAGAGAGGACAGAAAAGTCTGTAAGGGTTGTCTCCTAAGCCCGTCAAAAGGAGTGAAACTGTAAAAGGGTGGTTGGCTTTCGCCTATTGAAGGAAGGCCTCTAGTTGACGTCGGTGGAGGAAGCCAAAAGTGGAGTAGGTCAAGATTGACCGAACCACTCTAAATCTCGGTTTGCATTTACTTTGAGCTTCTTATCTTTACTGCAAACCTCCTCAATAGCTTACTGCCTTCTGTGTTTTTACGAACGTGTTTCAAAGTTCAGTGCTTTCCGAATCAGCGTTTAGACGCAAATTAGTTTTATCGTACGAACATCATATTTCAGTTTGCACTTACATTCTGATTTCCATCATAATTGAAAACTGCCTTTATATCTTTGCTTTAACCACATCTCGCTTCATCTCAAGTTAAAGTGGTTTACGAATCGGCTTTCACACCGAAATCGCTTTTATTGTACGAACGTCGTATTTCAGTTTGCGCTTATATTCTGATTTCCATCATAACTGCAAACTGCCTTTATATCTTTGCTTTAACTACATCTCGCTTCATCTCAAGTTAAAGTGGTTTATGAATCGACTTTCACACCGAAATCGCTTTTATCGTACGAACATCGTATTTCAGTTTGCGCTTATATTCTAATTTTCATCATAACTACAAATTGCCTTCATAGATTGACTTTAACGTCATCTCGCTTGATCTTAAGTTAAAGTAATCTTAGAATCAGCTTTCACACCGAAATTGTTTTTATCGTTCGAACGTTTTTTATCGTTGAAAGATTTTCGCTGCACTAATTCACCCCCCCCCCCCCCCCCCCCCCTCTTAGTGCTCTTGATCCTAACATCTTTTTCAAACTTTCTTGATTCCTTGGATCACTCACTTAAATCATAATCTTATAGTATGCGCAATGAGTCTTATGCATTTTCCTATTCAAGTTTTATATGATGTATGACTACGAATCTTCTCCTCTTATGATGTGAATTTTACATAATGATGTAAGTAAGATGCTTACTTAGATGTTATACCTCTTACCTTGATGTCAAAACTCTGTGCTAAAAATTTTATGATGTTGTGATCTCTTTATCATATAAATGATATTAGATTCTTAATATTTTGAACTTTTGAATACTACAATGCAATAATAATGATATTTCATTCAAAGAGTGATGAAAGACTATGCCGAAACATTTTATCATGCATAAAGTGATTGTATATTTAAATATCTTAACGTTTGATACATGGAAGTCATTGACAAATGCATCTCTAACATATTTCACTCTTATGAATTTTTAATGAAAAATGGATTTGATGTAACGCTCTTCTCACTTTGAAGTTTTATTTGTGAATTTCTCCTTCATGTGATACTCCTCTCCTATGAATTCTTCCTTATTCTTCTCTTGAAAAATGAAGGAATTCCAATAGATATCTGAATCCTTAAAAGATGAATTTTTGTATGTGATAAATTATTTGCAAGATTGGGGATTTGATTTCATATGGATATCTCGATCCTTTTCATGAATCTCTTATCTTTGTCAAAATGAAAACATATTTTAACGAAAACTTATTTATTGTTTTTGAATTGATTCAAATCATTTCAAAAATTTAGTTCCTAATGGATTCCCTTCTTACCTTCTTTCCTCTTCTTATTGCAAAATTGTGATGATGAGAACTTTTTGAGTGTGAACTTTTTGAGTGTGAAACTTGCTTGAATTTTTTTTACCACACTTGATTGTTGAATTGTTCTCCTTTTTGTTGATAACAAAGGGGGAGAAATAATACCAAAATGTGATAAATTGATGACAAATGTATGCAATGTATTTCATCATTTATACTTGAAATGTTTGCTTGCTAAATTTCTTTTATTATGACAAGATATCTAGAGCTTAACTTGCTATTTTATAATTGATATCTTGCCTTAGAATGATGAATTTCTATCTTTGTCATCTTTCATATT
This sequence comes from Musa acuminata AAA Group, assembly GCF_036884655.1. Taxonomy (NCBI): domain Eukaryota; kingdom Viridiplantae; phylum Streptophyta; class Magnoliopsida; order Zingiberales; family Musaceae; genus Musa; species Musa acuminata. The sequence continues at coordinate 10,523,603 of NC_088328.1, read as the reverse complement.
TGAAATATCCTACTTGAAAATGGATGTCATGCCTTTACATCATTTTGATAAATACTTGGCATCGTATTTTGAGAATGTTAGATCATGATAGGAATCATGATGTGCATGTTGATAAGCTTAATGAACTTAACTTATCGGTTCGATTCTTGAATTCAAAGGCCTTGAATTCAAGAATGTCTTTTCTAAGGCATATATATAAGGAGAGTTAAAGATAACTCCATCATCAATTGATTGTCATCATCAAAATGGGGAGATTGTCGAATCTCGGATTTTGATGATGAAGTCAATTATAAATTATTTGATCTAATCTATATATTGAGAAAAGTGTGCAGGATTAACTATGATAGCAGTAAGACATAAAGCAGGTGTTGTGCCAAAGTCAAGATCGAGAACTCATTAGGAGTTCAAGAGTTCGTTGGAAGTTTGGACGTTCATCGGAAGTTCGGACGTTCGTCAGAAGTTCTGTCGAAACCAACCAAGAAGTCCAGGAGCTTGCCAAAGAAGCTTATTGGAACTCGCCAAAAAGATCATTGTAAAGTCTAGGAGCTTGTCGAGAGTCCGTCGGAGCATTGCCGAGAGTTCATCGGATATTCGTCGGAAGCTCACTGGAAGAGCAATTGACACACCGGAATAAGGAGTGTTATGATTATGTCTTAATTGTCATACTTAGATCGTAAATTAAGTTAGGATTAGGAGGTAATCATACTAACTTAATTAGGGGTCAACTAGGCCCTTAATAGAGCTGAATTAGGCCGATTTGAGCATCCCATTCAGCCCCTAAATTCTTGGTCAGCAGTGGAACCGCTTGGAAAGCGATGCCCCAGGTTATCTAGGCGGTGGTACCATCCAGATTGGTCGGTGGTATCACTGGCAGTTAATACTACCAGTGGTGGTATCGCCCCTGTCATGCGGTGGTACCATTGCTGTCAGGCGGTGATACCACCAGAGCTCGGTCTCCGAGCTTTGTCAGGCGGTGGTGCCATCCAGTGTCAGGTGTTAGTCGGTGGTACCACCCAGTAATGGCGGTGGTACCGCCAGTACCCCGAAAATCCAGGATGAGACAATTTTTTGCTCCAATTTTGAAGTCATTGTGGCCTATAAAAATCTCACCCTTTTCTGCATGAAAGGGTACGGAAGCATTGGCATAATCTTGAGTTCTTGAGTCTTAAAAGATTGTAAAAGTGAGAAGAGTTCTCCTCATTCATCTCTTAGCCTTGTAACCATCCAAGAAAGAGGAGTGACATTTGTAAGGGTTGTCTCCTAAACCTGGCAAAAGGAGAAAAGCTGTAAAAGGTGGTTGGCCTTCTCCTATTGTAGGAAGGCCTTTAGTGGACGCCGGTAACCTCGTCGGAGGAGAAATCCGAAAGTGGATGTAGGTCACATTGACTGAACCATTCTAAATTCTGGTTTGCTTTTTATTTATGCAATTTACATTACTACAAGTCTCCCTAATCTTCTCTTACACTTTTATGAAAGCTTTCAAATTCAAATTCTCTCAGAAATAGATTGAATTGAAAACATTTTCATCGGAATCGGTTTTAATTGAAATAAAGACTTTTGAAATCAAAAAAGTTTTCCACTATACTAATTCACCACCACCCACCCCCACCCCCACCCCCCCCCCCCCCCCCCCCCTCTTAGTGCCACTCTTGATCCTAAGAATTGGTATCGGAGCATGGTTAACTCTTGTTTGGTTTAAAACTCAAGAGAGATGGCATTTCTTAGTAACCTAGAGGGTCATTTAATTATACGTCCGCCCATGTTCAATGGAACGAATTACAATATTGGAAGACTAGAATGCGGATCTTCCTAATTTCAATGGACTTTGAATTATGAAATAATATAGAAAATGGGTTTCAAACTATGAATGTCTTATTTTGTGCCTTAGATAAAAATGAGTTTAATCATGTGTCCATTTGTGAAACTGCTTTTGATATTTGGCATACACTCGAAGTGACTTATGAAGTCAATAGTAGAGTGAAGGAGTCAAAAATTAATTTTTTAATACATACTTATGAGTTGTTTCGAATTAAACTAAGTGAGACTATTGGAGACATGTACACACGATTTATGGAAGTCGTCAATGGTTTAAAAGGACTTGGTAAAGGTTTCTCATATTTTGAACTTGTTAACAAAATTTTAAGATCCCTTCCAAAGAGTTGGGACCCTAAAATCACATCCATTCAAGAGGCCAAAGACCTAAATAATTTTCCTCTCGAAGAATAATTGGGTCACTAATGACCTATGAGATGACTTGTAAAGCTCATGAAGAGGTTGAGGACACCCTTCCAAAGAACAAGAAGGATATGGCACTAAAAACCCAAGAAGACCACTTGAAAAAAACTCAAGTGATGAGGACCTCGATGAATGTTGGGATCAAGTGCACTAAGAGGGGGGGGTGAATTAGTGCAACGAAAAACTTTCGACGATTTAAAACGACGTTCGTACAATAAAAACACTTTCGATGAAAAATCGTTTCAAAAATTTCTTCAACTTAAGATTAAGCAAAGTACAGTTGAAGAAAAGCAATGGAAACAGTTTGTAGTTAAGATAGAGAGCAGAATATAAATGCAAACCGAGATTTAGAGTGGTTCGGTTAATCTTTACCTACATCCACTTTTAGCTTCCTCCTCCGATGAGGTCACCGACGTCTACTAAAGGCATTCCTTCAATAGGCGAAGGCCAACCACCCTTATATAGCTTTACTTGACGGGCTTAGAAGACAATCCTTACATATTTTTACTCCTCTCTTGAATGATCAAACTTAGATGAAAAGAAGGAGAAGAACTTTTGGTCTTTTATAACACTTTTGAGCTCTCAAATTCTCAGAATAAGATCAAGATTCCGGTGCACTTTCATGCAGGAAAGGGTGGGGTTTATATAAGCCCCAACTGGTTCGAATTTGGAGCTCAAAAATGTCATCTCCCGGATTTCCAAGGTCTTGGCGATACTACCACCATAACTAGGTGGTACTACTGCCTAGCATTGCTCGGTAACTGAGCTCAAGTAGTACCACCACCTAACAGGGGCGGTACCACCACTTAGCTTCGCTAGGAGATCGAGCTCAAGTGGTACCACCACCTGATAGGGGCAGTACCACCGCTCAGCATTCCTGGGAGACTGAGCTCCTAGGTGGTGCCACCGCCAGCCAGGAATTCTAGGTCCGAATAGGCTGATTCATTCAGCCCAATTTAGGTCTATCAAGGGCCCAATTGCCCCTAGATTAAGTTAATGGGATCACCTCCCATTCCTAACTTAATCTATATGCTAACTATGATATTTAAGACATTAATACTGCAACTTGCTCCGGTACATCAATCGCTTCTTTCAGCGAGCTTCCGGTGAACTTCCAGTGAACATTCAACAAACCCTCAATGATGCTCCGGCGGACTTCCAGCAAACTCCTGGACTTGCGATGATCCACTTGGCAAGTTCCGACGAGCTTCTTTGGCAAGCTCCTGGACTTCTCGGATTTGTTCCTACAGAACCTCCGATGATTGTTCGGACTTCCGTCGAACTCTCGAACTCCCAACTTGATCTTGGTCTTGACTCTAACGCAACACTTGCTACATGTCTTACTGCCATCATAGTTAATCCTGCACATGTAAAACAAACTTCGATCTAGACAATTAATACTAAGCATTAATCAAGTTGTCCGGCATGTCATTGGTCCCTTGACGCTTCGTCCGATTCTTCGGTGCATCGTCCTCTCCTATGGCCTATTGCCCAATTGGTCAGTTGACTCTGCAACTCCGATATCCTTGGTGCAATACCCGCTCTTCTTGGCCCGATGCCCGAATCCATGACCCGAAGCCTTTTGTCGATACGTCGACCGATCCACCAGCCCGACATCCAATCTTCTAACATGTTCCTCCGACCCAACATGATTTTTTCTACTTTAATTATCTCATCCTGATCGAAACATCCTACGTCACTTAAAATGTAGATTAAAACATAAACACAATTATCAATTGGTTTCATCATCAAAATATGAGATTCAACAATCTCCCCTTTTTTTATGATGACAACCAATTGATGACGGAGTTAAACTTAACTCCCGAAGTTTAAACAAACTCCCCCTATCAATATCCCATATTGATAGAAACTCTTGGATTCAAAAAATCCAAGCAACATGTCATGATAAAATCATGACATATAATCAACATACTTCTCCCTCTTTGTCATCAACAAAAAGAAGTACCACAATCAAGTGTTTGTGATATAAGTTCAACTCATTGCATGAAAAACATAATATCCATTTTTACCATCATGCAAGTTTGCTATCATCAAAATACAAGCTAGCAAAAAAAAAAAATCAACATTTTTAAACACACAAGCTAGCAATTTTGAGATGTTCAAGAAAGCAACTCTTACTTCTTGAAATATAAGTTTTGCTAGATATGCAAGTTTAGCATTTTTGCTTCTTGAGATAGGTAAGATAACACTTCTTTTTATTGTTCAAGATAGCAAGTTCTACATTATGCAAGCTAGCAAATTTAAAGATATGTAAGTTGGCATATTTGCTTTTCTTTGCGATGTGCAAGATAGCGTATTTTTGCATCTTCTTGAGATTTTAAGCAAGCAATTCTTGGTGATGTTCAATATAGCATATTGATAGGGGGAGTTTGTTTAAACTCCGGGAGTTAAGGTTAACTCCGTTGTCGATTGATTATCATCATAAAAAAGGGGGAGATTGTTGAATCTCAGATTTTGATGATGAAACTAATTGATAAATGTTTATGTTTTAATCTGCGTTTTGAGTGACGCAGGATGCTATGATCAGGATGAGACAATTAAAGCAGGAAGAATCATGTTGTGCCGGGGGAAAACATGTCAGAAGATTGGACGTCGAGCTAGTGGATCGGTCGATGTATCGACAGAAGACTTCGGGCCATGGATTTGGGCATCAAGCCAAGAAGAGTGAATATTACACCAAGGATATCGGAGTTGCGGAGTCAACTAGCCGATTGGGCAATAGGCCGCAAGAAAGGACGATGCGCCGAAGAATCGGACAAAGCGTCGAGAGACCAATGACATGCCGGACAACATGATTAATGCTTAGTATTAATTGTCTAAATCGAAGTATATTTTTACATATGCATGATTAACTACGATAGCAAGGCATGAAGCAAAATGAAGTCTCGGAGTCAAGGACGCGACTTCATTGGGAGTTCGAGAGTTCGTCGGAAGTTTGGACGTTCGTCGGAAGTTCATCGGAAGTTCTGGCAGAACTAGCCGAGAAGTCTCGGAGCTTGCTAGGGAAGCTCGTTGGAACTCACTAAGAAGATCATCGTGAAGTCCAGGAGCTTGCCAGGAGTCCACCGAAACATTGCCGAGAGATCGTCGGAAGTTCACCGAAAGATCGCTGGAAGAATAGACTTACGGAATTTTTTAGCTGAGATTATGTCTTAGATTTTGTAGTTAGCACATAATAGGGTTTGGATTTGGGTCAACCTAATTAGAGGCTAGCTAGGCCCATGTAAGGACTGTGTTGGGCCTAATAAGATGCCCAAATAGTTCCCCAAGAAGTCTCACCATCGTAGCATAGTCTTCGAGATTGTGTCAAGCGGTGGTACCGTTAGTCTGGGTGGTTGAATCGCCCCTGGCAGGGTGCCAGGCGATGGTACCACCAATCTGGGCGGTGGTACCACCCAGCACTGCCCCCTAGGCGGTGGTACCACTAGACCTGGGCGGTGGTACCGCTTGTGCCCAGGGAACCTGGGATGGAAAAGTTTTAAGCTCCAAGTTTGAATCAACTTGAAGCCTATAAATACCCCTCTCATCCCTAGTTAAAGCATATAAGGATAGAGAGCCTAAAAGTAAAGAAACACTACTACAATCCCTTGAGAATCCTCCTCTTTGAGTCTAAGTGTTAGAATAGTTTAAGAGGAGTATGAGTGCTTGTAAGGGTTGTCTCCTAAATCCATGAAAAGGAGAAAAGGGGTGTAAAAGGTGATTGGCCTTCGCCTATTGAAGGAACGCCTCTAGTGGACGCTAGTGATCTCGTCGGAGGAGGAACCCGAAAGTGGATGTAGGTCACGTTGACCGAACCACTCTAAACTGTCGTGTTCTTTGGTTTGCATTTTATTCTTGCTATTCCATTACTGCAAACATCTTTAAGTGCTTACTGCCTTCAATTCATTTTTGTATACTTTCAAAGTTAAGAACTTTACGAAATGGTTTTCAACGTAAACCAATTTTATCGCAACGAAATTTTTGAAGATGATTTTACCGCTGCACTAATTCACCCCCCTCTTAGTGCGCTCTTGATCCTAACAAGGTCAAAGTCTAGAAGCAATTCACGCATGGGTAGAAGCAAGTCAAGATCAAGAAAAGATATTATTTGCTATAACTGTAGTGAGAAAGGACATTATAAGAACCAATGCAAGCAACCTAAGAAGAGCAAGAAAAAGGGAAAAAAAGTGGAGTCTATAGAGTCAAAAGATAAATATCATAGCTATAGTGCAAGGTGGTGATTATTTGATTTTATCTCCTAATGATATTTTTTCTTGTGTGTGTTAGGATCTTAAGTGGGTGATTGACATAGGTGCTTCTTATCATGCTACATCACAGAGGGAGTTTTTTGCTACATACAGGTCTGGAAATTTTGGTATTGTCAAGATGAGCAATTATGATATGGCAGACATCATTGGCTTGGGTGACATCCATTTAAATACCAACTATGGCTGCAAGTTGGTGCTTAATGATATGAGGCATGTAGTTAACTTGAGGCTGAATTTAATTTCAGTTGGAAGGCTAGATGATGAAGACTATAATAGTAGATTTCACAAAGGGCAATGGAAGCTCAATAAGGGTTCTTTTATTGTGGCTAGTGGAAAGAAATGTTATACTTTGTACAGGTTGAAGGCTAAAGCTTATGGTGAGCAGTTAAATGCTACAGAGAAAGACTTCAGTATGGAGTTGTGGCATAGGCGACTGGGACACATGAGCGAGAAGGGGCTACAAGCTCTTTCCAAGAGAGAGGTATTGCTAGACCTTAGAGGTACACATTTGAACCCTTATATTGATTGTTTAGCTGGTAAACAACATAGAGTTTCATTTACTAGTCCTGCTTTGTCTAGAAAAATATATGTCTTAGACCGTATTTATACAGATATATGTGGTCCTTTGAGGACAAAAACTCCTGTTGGATATGTTAATGTTCCTGGTATAAGTGGTACACTTTATTTTATCACTTTTATAGATGATTTTTCTAGGAAAGTTTGGGCCTATGCTTTGAAGACCAAAGATCAGGTTATAAATGTCTTCAAAGAATTTCATGCTAGAGTTGAAAATGAGACAGAAAGACAATTGAAATGCATAAGATCATATAATGGTGGATTATTTAATGATTATTGCCAGTCACATGGTATCCAACATGAGATGATAATTCTTGGTACCCCTCAGCATAATGCAATTGCAGAGAGGATAAACCACAGCATTATGGAAAAGATCAGATGTATGCTTTCACAAGCCAAACTATCTAAAAGGTTTTGGGATGAGGCTTTGAGGACTGTAGTTGATTTGATCAACTTGTCACCATGTATAGCCCTAGATAGTGATATTGCAAAGCATTTATGGTCAGGGAAAGATATTTCCTATAGGCATTTAATAGTATTTGGTTGTCATATATTTGCACATATTTTAGACAATGAGAGGTCCAATTTGGATGGTAAGACTAAAGAATGTATTTTTCTTGGGTACTCACATGATCATTTTGGTTATAGGCTTTGAGATCCAAAAAAACAGAAGGCATTTAGTGTTGAATCTCGTATTTTGATGATGAAACCACTTGATATGTGTTTATAATTTAAACTGCATTTTGAGTGATGCAAGTCTACTCGATCAGGTTTAGACAGTTGACGCAGGAGGAATTGACGTTGCGTCGGAAGAGATCACGTCAGGATATTTGATGGCTGAATGCTTCGGACGTCGGGCATCGGGCCAAGGAGAGCGAAATTGCACCAAGGATATTGGGGTTGCGGAGGTCAACCGCTGATTGGGCAACAAGCCGCAAGAGAGGACTATGCACCAAAGAATCGGACGAAGCGCCAACCAATGACGTGCCGGGCAACAGAATGTCAATTCGCGTTGTAATAATTGTCTAGATCGGAGTTGAGTTTTGGTTTGTGTGTGCAGGATTAACTACGATAACGATGAAGACATAAAGCGAAACAAAGTGCTGGAGTCAAGCGCGAAGGATTCGTTGGGAGTTCGAGAGTTCAACGGAAGTCCGAAGGTTCATCGGGAATGCTGCCGGAACTAGCCGAGAATGAGTAGGGAGCTTGCCGAAGGGTTTTTCGGAAGCTCGCCGGAAGGTTCGTTGGAAGTTCGCGGAGCTCACCGAGAAAGATCGGAGCTTACCGAAGAAGCTCGTTGGAACTCGCCAAGATCAAATCGTGAAGTCTAAGAGCTTGCCGGGAGTCCGCAGAATGGTTTCCAAGAGTTTATCGGAAGACCGTCGGAAGTTCGCCGGAAGAAGTCTTGACTTACGGACTTTGTAATAGCTTAGAAAATGTCTTTAAATTCATAGTTAGCACGTTAATTAGGGTTAGGATTAGGTGTTAATCCTATAACCCAAGTAGGGGCCAATTGGGCCCGAGTTTGGACTGGTTTGGGCCAAGTTTGGAGCCCAACCAGTGAGCTGAATTGGCCTAGGCGTTGGCACCGCCTAGGCTGGGCGGTGACACCGCCCAGCACCCGAGAGCTGGGCGGTGACACCGCCCAGCACCCGAGAGCTGGGCGGTGACACCTCCTGGGCTGGCCGGTTGCACCGCCCAGCACCCGAGCGCTGGGCGGTGGCACCGCCAGCATCGGGAACATAAGAGAATTCAAATTTTTGGAGCCCAAATTTGAATCCTCTTGAGGCCTATAAATACCCCTCAAGTCTCAGCTGAGAATACAACTTTTTGAGCAGCAAGTGTTTGAGAGAAAGGTCATAGAAAAGTCCTAGCTAATCTTGTTTTCATTTTGCTAGTGTTCACCTCCTTCTTTCTTGCTGAAAATTTGTAAGAGAGTGAACCGTTTGTAAAGAGTTGTAAGAGGGGTATTTTACCCTTCCCTTTCAAGAGATTTGCTAGTGGAAGGTGGGAGCCTCATCGAAGAGGGGCCTCGCAAGTGGATGTAGGTCATTTGACCGAACCACTTTAAAATCGGCGTAATCTCCGGTTTGCGTTTATGTTTATGCATTTATTTTTCTGCAAACCTTTACTTTGCTAAGTTCACTGCCCTCATCTTATTACATACTCTTTCAACGCAATTGAAACGGTTTCAAACGAAATATTATTTTTATCGTACGAAAGATTTTCTAAAACCGAAGTTTTAATCCGCTGCACTAATTCACCCCCCCCTCTTAGTGCCGCTCCGATCCTAACAATTGGTATCAGAGCCACGTTTTTCTACCTTGGTTTAACACCCAAATAGAAATGGCTCTTTACGACTTTCAAGAGGGTCACTCTCTCATTTGTCCTCCCTTTTTCAATGGGACGGACTACATTTATTGGAAAACTCAAATGAGAGTTTTCTTACTTTCTTTGGATTTGAATTTATGGCACATAGTCGAAAATGGATTTGAAATGTCTTCTCTTCCAATGAACCAATGGAATGATTTGGAGAAGAAGATGTTTTCTTTAAACGCAAAGGCTATGAATGCCTTATTTTGCGCTTTGGACAAAAATGAGTTCAATCGGGTTTCTTTATGCGAAACGGCTTTCGACATATGGCACACTCTTGAAATCACACACGAAGGCACTTCTAGAGTTAAATATTCGAAAATCAACATTTTAATGCATGATTTCGAGCTTTTTCAAATGAAGCTGAGCAAAACCATTGTTGACATGTACACCCGTTTCACGGATGTCGTTAATGGTTTACAAGCTCTTGGCAAATGTTTCTCGAATTTTGAACTTGTTAGTAAAGTTTTACGATCACTTTCTAAAGCTTGGGAATCAAAAGTAACGGCAATACAAGAAACAAAATATTTAAATATTTTTCCACTTGAAGAACTTATCGGCTCATTAATGACAATAGAAATGGTGCGCAATGCACGTGATGAACACAATGAACACTTGAACCACCTTCCAAAGAACAGGAAGGATTTGGAACCTCGGACAAATGAATACCACTTGAGCGATGACTCAAGTGATGAGGACAATGATGAACTTGAACTTCGAACACCAACTCTTAATAAGTTCATTAAACAAAAATCTAAAATAAACAATGAACTTGAATGGAGGAAGAGGCCAAAGAAAAGGAAGGCACCCAAGGATGAATCAAGAACTTCCAAAGGTGAAACGGCGAATTTGGCTTTGACGGGCTTCGACTACAAGGTAAGTAACTCAACTCTCTTGAATTATTTTGAAATTACTTGAAGTTTTTCATGAGTTATTAATTTAGATAGTAGGAATAGGAAATTAAAAAAAAAAATTATTTTTCAAAAATTATATCATGTTTTTCTTTTTTAGCATCTTTGAAAAAATTAAAAATTTGATCAATGAAAAGTATATTGCTAAGGTTTCATGCATGTTATGTTTTGAAATGTTGAATGATGTATGCAACATTATGGATTATAGTTATATGATATGTGATAATGCTTAGGATTAATCCATGCATGTGTATTTTGACGATTTTATGTCATGCATGAGTTTTTGAAGTAAATGTTGATTTGATACTCTCATTTTGGATTAACATGTTTTTGGTTTAATCATTTTTATGACGAATTAAGATGACATTCTCATGACATATTAAGATGACATAGTGCATGTACATCTATGTATGAATTTCTTGATAGTCTTTTGATGATAGATGTGATATCATGATGTTTTATTTTTGATGTGTTTGGTCTTGACGGCTTTATGACGAAACTTATGTTTTGACTTTAAATGATGATACAATGTTTTCATAAAAAGACTTGAATACTCTCACATGAAATCAATTGTATGAAATGGAAATGAATTTTCTATTCTATTGAGATTAATGAATTTATTTTACTAATCTTATGAATCTCATGAAAATATACATGATGAATATTTTATAAATGAGTTGTCTTATAAGATTTTGCCTTTACATCTTGAACTTTAATGCTTATATTAATTTGGCATATAAAGACTAAGGCATGCTCATAAGAAGCAAATCACATGAATAGAAATTTATAAAAATGAAATGTAATCCTCTATCTTATTGATTTCTACCTAAGAGACCAATAAAACTATCTATGTCATTTTGAATCTCTTGAAAGAAATGTTGAGATTTTGATGATTTGGATGATTTGAATTTGAATGAGTTTTATTCAAAATCATGATCTTGATTCCGTGATATTTACAAATTAAGATTTATTATGAATCAAGATTTTTTCATTAATCGGTCTCCTAAGATTTTCTTTTGATTATTTATGAGTAGGTTTTTCAAAAAGAAATCATGCCTTTTGGTATTCATATGTTCTAATCTTTCATGATATGATTTTTATACAATTCCTTGTATTCATGAAATATTTATCGCATCACCCAATTACTTTCTTCTTGATATTCCTTATGTGGTGATTAAAATTATGCATGAAATACTCTTGATATTATTTTGATGTATACAAATGAAAATTTATAATCATGAATGATCGGATGAAATTTGACAAGTTAATATCTTCATGATTTGAAATATTTATAATTTGAAATTATGCATGCAATTGCTTTGTATTGTGATGATATATGCATCATGAATACTTTATTATCATACATGAAAATAGTGATAAACATTTTGAAAATAAATGTTTGTATCATGTTAGATGATTTTACATTTTGTGCATGATGAGTTATAGTGATGATTGAAACAATGATTGAAATGCTTTAAATGATGAATGTTTGGTATCATGATCAACATGTTGATAAATGCTTGAAAATTTTAATGTTTGAGTATCTTGTATGATATGCTTATTAATGATGATTGATTTATTTTTCGGTATCATGCATGAAAAATAAGGTTATTGAAATTGTGTATGATTTAATTTGAATATATAATGATGCACAAATAAGAATGATACTTACCTTTGTCATAATATGAAAATTGATATAAGGGTCTTCCCTTTTGTTTGACAATGACAAAGGGGGAGCAAGAATTTCTAGCGTGGACATCATGAAAAGAGGCAAACTAACTAGCTTGCACAATTCAAGATGAAAGCAAAAATTGCACTTCTCAAACGAGAAGATGCAAATGTAACATTTGCTAAATTGTTTGCTTGCCTCATGTAAAACATTATCTCTTGCTAGTTTGGCATTTTTGTTAGCTTGTATGTTGCAAAACTTGATCACTTTTTCAAACATTTTGCTAGCTTACACTTTGCAAAGAAAGCAAAATTGACACTTCTAGAAGAAAGAGCTTGTTATTTTGAACATCACAAGCTTGCCTATCTTAAGAAACAAAAATTGCCAAAGTGCTATCTTGCCTATCTCAAGAAGCAAAACTTGCAACTTGCACATTGCAATAGGAAGCAAGAATTATGAGCTTACACAAGAAAGCTATCTTGCATTTGCTTTCGAAATTTTTGCTAGCTTGTATATTGTGAAACTTACATATCGTAAAAATTGCTAGCTTGTAGTCTAAAGAGAAGCAAAAAGTTGCTATCTCAAAAGAAGCAAATTTGCTATCTTTCCTATCTTAAGAGGCAAAAATTGCTAACTTGCACATCTAACAAAACTTGACAAATTTGCATATTTCAAGAAGCAAGAGTTGCTTTCTTGAACATCTCAATATTGCTAGCTTGCATGATGTAGAACTTGCTATCTTGAACATTACCAAAAGTGCTATCTTGTATGCTGTAAAACTTGCATATCTAAAACTTGATAGCTTGAATGTCCTAAGCATGATGCATTACTTGCTAAATTTTCTAGCTTCAAAACTGCATGATGATAAAACTTAATATTATGTTTTTCATGCAATGAGTTGAACTTATATTACAAACACAAAGAATAGTTGTACTTCTCCTTTTTGTTGATGACAAAGGGGGAGAAGTATGTTGATGACATGATATGCATAAGTTTATGCATATGTTCATGATGATGTGTTGCAAGTATTCATGATGAATATTGCAATGACTTGAATTCAGTTTCAATTCAAGGTTCTATCAATATGGCATATTGATAGGGGGAGTTTGTTTAAACTCCGGGAGTTAAGGTTAACTCCGTCATCAAGTGGTTGTCATCATCAAAAAGGGGGAGATTGTTGAATCTCGTATTTTGATGATGAAACCACTTGATATGTGTTTATAATTTAAACTACATTTTTAGTGATGCAGGTCTACTCGATCATGTTTAGATAGTTGACGCAGGAGGAATTGACGTTGCGCCGGAAGAGATCACGTTAGGATATTGGATGGCTGAATGCTTCGGACGTCGGGCATCGGGCCAAGGAGAACGAAATTGCACCAAGGATATTGGGGTTGCGGAGGTCAACCGCCGATTGGGCAACAAGCCGCAAGAGAGGATGATGCACCGAAGAATCGGACGAAGCGCCAACCAATGACGTGCCGGGCAACAGAATGTCAATTCGCGTTGTAATAATTGTCTAGATCGGAGTTGAGTTTTGGTTTGTGTGTGCAGGATTAACTACGATAACAATGAAGACATAAAGCGAAACAAAGTGCTAGAGTCAAGCGCGAAGGATTCGTTGGGAGTTCTAGAGTTCGACGGAAGTCCGAAGGTTCATCGGGAATGCTGCCGGAACTAGCCGAGAATGAGTAGGGAGCTTGCCGAAGGGTTTTTCGGAAGCTCGCCGGAAGGTTCGTTGGAAGTTCGCGGAGCTCACCGAGAAAGATTGGAGCTTACCGAAGAAGCTCGTTGGAACTCACCAAGATCAAATCGTGAAGTCTAGGAGCTTGCCGGGAGTCCGCAGAATGGTTTCCAAGAGTTTATCGGAAGACCGTCGGAAGTTCGCCAGAAGCTCGCCGGAAGAAGTCTTGACTTACGGACTTTGTAATAGCTTAGAAAATATCTTTAAATTCGTAGTTAGCACATTAATTAGGGTTAGGATTAGGTGTTAATCCTATAACCCAAGTAGGGGCCAACTGGGCCCGAGTTCGGACTAGTTTGGGCCAAGTTTGGAGCCCAACCAGTGAGCTGAATTGGCCTAGGCGGTGGCACCTCCTAGGCTGGGCGGTGGCACCGCCCAGCACCCGAGAGCTGGGCGGTGACACCTCCTGGGCTGGCCGGTTGCACCGCCCAGCACCCGAGCGCTGGGCGGTGGCACCGCTTGGCTGGGCGGTGGCACTGCCAGCATCGGGAACATAAGAGAATTCAAATTTTTGGAGCCCAAATTTGAATCCTCTTGAGGCCTATAAATACCCCTCAAGTCTCAGCTGAGAATACAACTTTTTGAGCAGCAAGTGTTTGAGAGAAAGGTCTTAGAAAAGTCCTAGCTAATCTTGTTTTCATTTTGCTAGTGTTCACCTCCTTCTTTCTTGCTGAAAATTTGTAAGAGAGTAAACCGCTTGTAAAGAGTTGTAAGAGGGGTATTTTACCCTTCCCTTTCAAGAGATTTGCTAGTGGAAGGTGGGAGCCTCATCGAAGAAGGGCCTCGCAAGTGGATGTAGGTCATTTGACCGAACCACTTTAAAATCGGCGTAATCTCCGGTTTGCATTTATGTTTATGCATTTATTTTTCTGCAAACCTTTACTTTGCTAAGTTCACTGCCCTCATCTTATTACGTACGCTTTCAACGCAATTGAAACAGTTTCAAATGAAATATTATTTTTATCGTACGAAAGATTTTCTAAAACCGAAGTTTTAATCCGCTGCACTAATTCACCCCCCCCTCTTAGTGCCACTCCGATCCTAACATTTAGAAGTAGAGATATAGTCTTTTTTTAGGATCAAACCTTTAAGGATTTGAAGAAGAAGCACCAGCCAAGACTTCTACAAAAGGATTAGCAGATTGTGACCCAATTACCCCTCTAGTATGTTAGGGTGATGGGGGAGATATGCAGGAAGATGGTATAGAGCCGGATATTGGTCTACCTACAGGACATGTTGAGCAAGAAGAAGTTGGAGAGCAACTTCCCATAGAACCTCAGTTGAGAAGATCTTCTAGACAACGTTAGATGAGTATGTGATGCTTACTGATGTAGGTGAACCAGAGAATTACCAGGAAGTAGTTGAAAGTGAGCAGAAAGAGAAGTGGTTAGTTACTATGTAGGAAGAGATGGATGCTTTTTAGAAGAACCACACTTATGATTTAGTACTACTACCAAATGGAATGAAGGCCTTGAAGAACAAGTGGGTTTTAAAGGTGAAGACTCAAAAATATTATTCTCAACCAAAGTACAAAGCTAGATTGGTTGTGAAAGGCTTTAGTCAAAAGAAATGTATTGACTTTGAAAAGATATTTTCTCCTGTTGTTAAAATGTCTTCTATTTGTGTTGCTCTTGGTATTGTTGCTAGCCAGGACTTGGAGGTTGAGCAGTTATATGTGAAGATAGCTTTCCTTCATGGTGATTTGGAGGAGGAAATTTATATGGAGCGACCATAAGGCTTCAAAGTCAAAGGTAAAGAGAACTTTGTCTCCAAGTTGAGAAAGAGCTTGTATGGGCCAAAGCAAGCTCCAAGATAGTGGTATAGAAAGTTTGATTCATTTATGACAGAAAATGGATACAAAAGAATGGCTTCAGATCATTATGTACAGCAAACGGTTTGGTGAGAATTTTATTATTCTCTTACTTTATGTTGATGACATGCTTATTCTTGGGAAAGATATATCTACAATTGACAAGTTGAAGAATGAACAAAATGAGTCTTTTGTAATGAATGACATGGGGCCAGCAAAGCAAATACTAGGCATGCATATTTCCCATGATAGAAAAACCAAGAAGATTTAGTTGTCATAGGAGAAATACATTGAGAAGGTATTAGAAAGATTCAGTATGAGTAATGCAAAGCCAATTGGTTCTCCTCTTGCAGGTCACTTCAAGTTATGCTCAAAACAGAGTCCGTCAAGTGATGAGGAGAAGGAGAAAATGCAAAAGGTTCCTTATGCTTCAGCAGTTGGAAGTTTAATGTATGCGATAGTATGTACGAGGTAGGATATCGCATATACAGTGAGTATTACTAGCAAATTTCTAGCAAATCTAGGTAAAGAGCACCGGGCAGCAGTGAAGTGGATTGTTAGATATCTCAAAAGGAGCTCTAAGGTTTGTTTAAGCTTTGGAGGTGGACTACCTGTGTTAATAGGTTACACAAATGCAGATATGGTAAGAGATATAGATACGAGGAAGTCCACATCAGGTTATATACTTACTTTTACAAGGGGAGCTGTGTCATGGTAATCCAGATTGCAAAGGTGTATTGCTCTCTCCACGACAGAGGCAGAATATATTGCTACTATAGAGGTTTACAAAGAAATGTTATTGATGAAAAAATTCTTACAAGAATTGGGGTTGAAATAGGAAAACTATGTGGTGCATTGTGATAGTCAGATTGCTATCTATTTATTTGTGTAAGAACCAAATGTTTCATTCCAAGTCAAAGCATATATATGTCAAATACCATTGGATTCGAAATGTATTTGAAGAAAAGCAATTGCAGCTTTAGAAAATTCATATAGATGACAACGGAGCAGACATGTTGACAAAGACCTTACCAAAAGAAAGACAGGAGATATGTTGACAGTTGGTCGGCATGGCTTCACATTGATGAGTCTTGAGACAGCCTCCCTTATGGGCTAAAGTGGGAGGTTGTTGGGCTAACATCCCATTTGTTCAGCCCAAGGTGAGCTTTATCAGCCCATAGCCCACCCCTTTGACCTAACCCTAGATCAAATTTAAAGGGGTGTGGGGGCTGTATTTTTTAATGCATAAATAAGATAGCAACGAGGGCAGTATATAAGCTCTTTGCAGCAGCAAAAAGGAGGAGAAAAGGATAGAAATCTAAGGAGAAAGAAAGGGAAGAAAACAAGGACAACGTAGAGAGACTGTTCTTAATCATCCAATAGTGTTCTCATCTCAGGTTTAATCAAATCTACAGTAGATTCTTACTATGATTACTTTGGGAGAATTAGGAAGAATTTAGAATTTTGTGCACAGTGATGTGATCCTTGTATCCTAGTTATTTTTTTGTGATTGTTGCTAGGGTTTTGGTAAGAGATTGAGATTTGTATATTCATTATTCTTATAGTGGATTATCTCTAGTTTGCCTCGTGGTTTTTACCCTTCACATTGGAGGAGTTTTCCACATATATCTTGGTGTTTTATTTGATTGTGATTTCATTTAATTTCGCTGCGTGTTATGGCCTGCTAGTATTTATTTATATACAAAAGTTTATCTTTCTTTATATCCCATCAACCAAGACTTATGCGGATTTGATTTATAGATAAAGGAGGAGAGTTTTTGGGCAACTTTACTCTCTGATGCTGTGAATTGCATACTAAACAAAGCTATCAACGAGAAGGTGTATAAGGAATTCAAGAAGGTCTTCTGATAGACAAGTGGGGCGAGATAGAGATTTAATGTTGACTAGCGCAAAGCAAAAAATGATTGGTTTTTAGATGCCACTTGCTAATCTCATCTTTTGATGGCCACAGGACTACCAATCATTGTTGAGGTTTACTAGAAAACCATGTTTAGATTTCGATTTCAGAAGTAGCTTGTTGCTTTGCTTCTGATGTTTGTAATATTACTGATGGATATAGTGAGAACATTGGACTCTATAGCTGATTACAATTATCTTGTTCAGTGATGGGATATAAAGTGAAACTAAATTTTTGTATATAAATAAATACTAGCATACTATAACATGCAGCGGAATTAAATGGAATCATAATCAAATAGAATACCAAGATTTACGTAGAAAACCCCTCCAATGTGAAGGGTAAAAATCACGAGACAAACTAGAGATAATCCAATATAAGAATAATGAATATACAAATCTCAATCTTTTGCCCAAAACCCTAGCAACAATCATAAAAGAATAACTGGGATATAAGGATCACGTCACTGTGCATAATATCTAAAACCTTCCCAAGTAATCATAGCAAAAGTCTATTGTAGATTTGATCTAACTTAAGATGAGAACACTACCTAGATGATTATGAACAGCCTCTCTGCGTTGTTCTTATATTCTTCCTTTTCTTTCTCTTGTTTTCTATCTTTTTCTCATCCTTTTTTAATCAAGATGTTGCTGCAAAGATCTCCCCTCATTGCTACAGTTTTCTACCTCGTTGCTACCCTTTTTCTGCCTTAAAAACGTAGCCTCTTGTTAGGAACCTTTTTCTGAGCTTTTGAATAATGTTTATTGAGTCTGTTTAGTCCAGTTGTTTATTGAGTCGGTTTGGTTCAATTAGAGTCAAGTAGAGGTTTATTTAATATTTATTTATTATTAGAGTTCAAGTCCTGATGGACTCTGTGTGGAACTCTATAAATAGGGATGTAACTGCTTCTTTTCAGTAAGCTATGAAAAATACTATTCTGTCTTTGGACAAACCCTAGGAGGCCGATCCCCTCGAAGTGATCAAGGAGGGCCGATCCCCTCGAAGAGATCAAGGAGGGCCGATCCCCTCGAAGTGATCAAGGAGGGCCGATCCCCTCGAAGAGATCAAGGAGGGCCGATCCTCTCGAAGCGATCAAGGAGGCCGATCCCCTCGAAGAGATCATTATCATTCCCTTTTCTCCCATTTCTTTTACGATAAGACCGATAAGACTTTAGGGTCTTACCATTTGGTATCAGAGCCTACGATAAGACTTAGGGTCTTATCATTTGGTATCAGAGCCTACGATAAGACTTTAGGGTCTTATCATTTGGTATCAGAGCCATGATAAGACTTTAGGGTCTTATCATTTGGTATCAGAGCAGCGATCCTTGGCGTTCTCGCTGCACTGCAACGAAGCTATCAAAAAAAAAAAAAAAAAAAAAAAAAGAAAGAAAGAAAGAAAGAAAGAAAGAAGAAGCAGCAACCGCAGCCACGCACCCGCAGCCACGCACGCCTGCTTCCCCTGCTTCCGGCCAGCCCACCCGCCGCCCGTCGCTGCTCTCCGGCCAGCAACCGACTCTGCCCCACTTCCGGCCAGAGTCCACCGCCGCCTCCCACCCGAGCCACCACCGCTGCCAGCGTCCCACTCCGCCGCAGCCCTGCACCTCTTCTCTACCGCCGCTGCAGGGCAACTCCTTCTCCACCGCCGCCGCTGCTTCCTGGCCGATCGATCACCGCCGCCTGCCTCCCTGCCGCAACCCTAGCCGTGCCCCCCCCTTGGGTCGCAGCCACTCGTTGCAGCGGTTGCAGAAACAGAGTTCCTCTGTTGCCGCAGCCCCTCGTCGATCGCAGCCGCGCCTCCTCCAGCACGCCTCTTCCCCTCGAGCGCCGTCGCCGTCGCCTCCCAGCCGCTGCTCCCGCTCGCTTCCCAGCCGCTGCTTCCCCTTGCTCTGCATTGGTGGTGACCGAAACAGGGCAGTTACCACCGTCGCAGTCGCGGGTCCCCTTGCTGCCGCAGTCGTGGATCCCCTTGCTGCTGCGAACGCCGGTTGCCACCACCGTCGCCACTGCTGCCCAGCCAGCGACGACGCCGCTCGCCGCCCAGCCTGCCACGACCCTCGCTGCCTCCTTCTCCACCGCCGCCGGCCAGCAACGACTGCTGCTGCTAGCCACCGCAGCCTTCACCTCAACCCCTTCGATCTGCACCGTTGCTGCAGCCCACCTTGCTCTGCATCGTAGCCGCAGCCTCAACCCCGGCCGCTTCAACGCCACCTCCCTCTTGTTCTGTCTCCGCTGCTGCAGTTGTCGGTTGCCATCGTCGCAGCGTAACACGGTTGCTCGGCAATTGCTTCCTTGGGTCACAACAGTCGCAACCGTCGTCTTTCAGCCTTGGTGCTCTCATCTCACGCAGTAACACAAACACAGGGTAGCTACTCTTCCTCTAACGCAGCGACCGCAGCACTGCCTTGGCGTCCACCTCCTCGGCAACTTCACATCGATAGTGTTGATGCCCTTGACCCGACACCAAAAACAGGAGTTGAGATTACAGATTTGCAGTCTTACGCAATGGCCATTGATAACTCGATGAAAGCACAAATGGAAGCATTGGAAATCAGAATTGAGAATCGAATGCAAGAAACACTTAATGATTTCAAAAAGAGCCTAATGGAGAGCCTCAGCAAATTTCAACAAAATGGGGGCTCAAGTTCTACGTTGCATAGATATGAAAATACAGGAAAAAGGTCCCAACATTGTGACACAAATTACTCATACATGAAGATGGAATTTCCAAGATGGAAAGATGGAGATTCGACCAATTGGATCTCTAAGGCAGAAAATTTTTTCCGTTTTCACAGAACCCCAGAAGAATCCAAGGTAAAAGTGGCCTCAATCCAGCTCAAGGGAGATGCACTCCAGTGGTACGATTGGTATGAAACTTTCCACGGAGTTCCTTCGTGGGAGCAATTCAAAAGAGGACTTCTTGTTCGCTTTGGCCCATCCGAATATGAGAATGTTGATTGCCAGCTTGCCAAAATTCATCAGACTTCTACAGTGTTAGAATATCAGAGTAGGTTTGAAAAATTATCAAATCAAGCTAGAGATTGGTCAGACCGACAACTTCTGGATACATTTATTGAAGGGCTTATTCCAGAGATCCAGTGTGAAGTTAAGGCTCGTCAACCTCGCACTATGATAGCTGCAATCTCATTTGCAAATCTATATGAGAAAAAAATTAGCAAGGAAAGATCAGCAAGGGATTTGTATTATGATGAAAAATGGAGTATGGAGCACCGATGTAAACAAGGGCAACTTCTGATGATTGAACCAATTGGAGAGGAACCGAAAGCTAAGAATGTGGACTCCGATCATGAAGGTATAAATTCTAATGAAGACGTTGAACCTACCATACATACAATGCATATATTAGCCGACTACTCTAACCCGCAAACTATGGAAGTTGGCGAAACTCTAGAGCATCAGCCTATTATAGTTTTGATTGATACTGGTAGCACTAATAATTCTATGGACAGTGAGACTGTTGACCGATTGGCCCACCACATTGAAGACTATGACAGATTCAAAGTAAAGATCATTGATGGACAGATTTTCACTTGTGATAGCAAAGGTTCAAAGATAAAATTGATTATACAGGGCCAAAAGTTTCATGCAACGATTACTACACTAAAAGATCGACCTGTTGCTTACACTCTCAAAAAGTGGAGACCATACTTACTTGATCAACAGGTTGTGATGCGTTGCAGATAGTCTATGGCTAAAGTGCTGAAAGAGAAGCTCCCTGAGATAGATGCTGCTCAGCCTTGAGGAAAGGCTGATTTGAAGAGGGAGGAACTGTTAGGAACCTTTTTCTGAGCTTTTGAATAATGTTTATTGAGTCTATTTAGTCCAGTTGTTTATTGAGTTGGTTTGGTTCAATTAGAGTCAAGTAGAGGTTTATTTAATATTTATTTATTATTAGAGTTCAAGTCCTGATGGACTCTGTGTGGAACTCTATAAATAGGGATGTAACTGCTTCTTTTCAGTAATCAATGAAAAATACTATTCTGTCTTTGGACAAACCCTAGGAGGCCGATCCCCTCGAAGTGATCAAGGAGGGCCGATCCCCTCGAAGAGATCAAGGAGGCCGATCCCCTCGAAGCGATCATTATCATCCCCATTTCTTCCTTTTCTTCCACGATAAGACTTTCTTCCTTTTCTTCCACGATAAGACTTTAGGGTCTTATCATTTGGTATCAGAGCCATGATAAGACTTTAGGTCTTATCACCTCTATACCCCCTAACTTTTGATCTAGGGTTAGGTCAAAAGGGGTGGGCTGTGGCCTGATAAAGCCCACCTTGGGCTAAATATATGAGCTATCGGTCCAACTTCCTCCCCCTTCAGCCCATAAGAGAGGTTGTCCCATAACTCCTCAATGTGACGTCATGCCATGCCGACCAGCCGTCGGCATATCTCCTATCTTTCTTTTGGTAAAGTCTTTGTCAACATGTCTGCTCCATTATCATCTATGTGAATTTTTTGAAGCTGCATCTACTTCTCTTCAAATACATTTTGAATCCAGTGGTATCTGACATCTATATGGTTTGACTTGGAATGAAACATTGGGTTCTTACACAAATGGATGACACTCTAGCTGTCATAATGCACCACATAATTTTTCTGTTTCAGCCTCAATTCTTGTAAGAATTCTTTCATCTATAACATTTCTTTGCAAACCTCTGTAGCAGCAATATATTCTGCCTCTGTAGTGGAGAGAGTAATACACCTTTACAATCTGGATTGCCATGACATAGCTCCCCCTGTAAAAGTAAGTACATAACCTGATGTGGACTTCCTCGTATATATATCTCTTGTCATATATGTATATGTGTAACCTGTCAATATAGGTGATCCACCTCCAAAGCTTAAACAAATATTAGAGCTCCCTTTGAGATATCTAAAAATCCACTTCACAGTTGCCTAGTGCTTTTTGCCTGGATTTGCAAGAAATCTGCTAGTAACACAAACTGCATATGTGATGTCTGGCCTCGTACATACCATTGCATACATTAAACTTCCAACTACTGAAGCATAAGGAACGTTTTGCATTTTCTCCTTCTCCTTATCACTTGATGGATTTTATTCTGAGCACAACTTGAAGTGACCTGTAAGAGGAGAACCAACTGGTTTTTCATTGCTCATATTGAACCTTTCTAATACCTTCTCGAAATATTTCTCCTGTGACAACCAAATCATCTTGGTTTTTCTATCACGGGAAATATGTATGCCCAGTATTTGCTTTGCTGGCCCCGTGTCCTTTATTGCAAAAAATTTACCTAATTCTTTCTTCAACCTGTCAAATTTAGACATATCTTTCTCAAGAATAAGCATGTCATCAACATAAAGTAAGAGAATAATAAAATTCTCACAATTCTTTTGTATCCATTTTCTATCATAAATTAATCAAACTTTTTGTACCATTGTCTTAGAGCTTACTTTTGCTAGTCATAGGTTCCCAGCAAGCCAATCACGTGAGTGATGGCACGTGTGACTTGATACAGAATCTTTTTGCTTATTATATTTTGGCGTATATCACTTTATAACTATTGCATATATGCATATATATATTGTGATGTCCTTGGATTTGTGCAATAGGAATCGGATCGTGATAAGATCAAGATAATAAGATCGATTCACCTTTAAACACATATCCTAAATAATCCCGGTCATAGGTTACTCGAGAGGGACATCGTGATAACCGGATAGACTAGTGTGTTGTATACCCGTCCATATGATGGATGCAGCTGGTCTCATAGTTGCTCGTGTAGGGACACTAGGGATACAGTACAAGTGCTCATTGGAGAATGAGTTCACTGATTGATCCGCTTACGGAATGCTGGATGGTTGATGATGCCTTATTGTCAGACAGCGATTCCATAGTCCTAGTGGTATATCTGGTCCTTAGACTTGAGACACTAAGGATGTCCTGTATGAGTGCTCCACTCTTTGATACCAGACTTATAGGTTTGGCTGTCCCAAATCTAGTACAGCTAGTCATTGGGAGTGGTAGTCGACCTTACGAGGGCTATTGAGTGTCAATAAAGGATCATCCACTCTCGACGTTATGAGAGGAATATCCCATGTGTTCTTGCTCAGACAAATCCCTGGCCAGGGTCATTTGGGTTGAGAGAGAAAGAGTTCTCCGAGAGAATCCAATTAGAGCGAGACTCGAGTAGAAACCGTATGGCTCTGACAGCACCATGCTCGATATACGGTCTTTGGGATATTAGAGGGATGAGGGACTATAGGTACACGGTAACTGAGGATAGACAGGTCCAATGGACTGGATTCCCCTGTATCGTCTGGGGACTACGGCGTAGTGGCCTAGTACATCCGTAGTCGATGAGTCGAGTGAATTATTACAGAGATAATAATTCACTAAGTTAGAAGGAGTTCTGACAGGTATGACTCACGGCCAGCTCAATATTGGGCCTAGAGGGTCACACACATATGGTAGGCATTGCGATGAGTAGAGGTTCGGATATGAGATATCCGACGGAGCCCTTGTCTTATTGGATGCAGATCCAATACCCACTAGGGGAGGACCCATTAGGGTTTGATAGGGGACCTCTATAAATAGGAGGGATTCAGAGCCTCATAGGCTAGAGCCTTTGCTTGCCTTTCATATTCTCCTCTCCCTCTCCAACTTAGAGTAGGCCTGGAGTTTTGAGGAGCGTCATCGCAACCCTACTGTGTGGATCACCGCTAGAGAGGAGGACGCTTGACCTCCTTCACCCTCTCCTAAGGATCTACAAGGAAACAGGGATATACGATCTCCCTAGGTAACACAATCTACTCTATATGCAGTTTTAAGTTTCGCGGATTTTGTACACCAATCTTCGCACGCCGACGAACATCTCTTTGGGAATCGGGGATTTTGTTTTCTTGTTCTTCCACTGCGCATATGATGTCGCCCCCAAGATTTCCCAACAGTGGTATCAGAGCCAGGTTGTTCGTGCGAATGATTGGTTTTGAACTGCGTGTGTTTTGTTTAGGAAGAATTTTGACGTCAAAATCGTTGACGCAAAAACAAGGAAGGGCAGCAACAGTTGCTACCCTTGATCTGCGTGTGTGCAACGCAGCCGAAGGCGGGAAGCACAGGGGCTGCGTCTGCAGCAGCCGGCCGGCGGCCTTCTTGCAGCAGGCTTGCATCCGGCGGGGCTGGCAGACCGCGAGCAGAGGCGCCTGCGGCCGCTTCTCCCGCGGGTTGAGGCACCGCAGGGCAGCGGCGCCTGTCGCCGCTACTCCCGCGGGCGAAACCCCCCCCAAAGGGGCGGCCACCCGGCGGGATAGCACCGCCTGCGGGCGTTGCCTCGCCGGCAGAACCGCCCGCGGGGGCACCCACCTGCAACGGCAGCGCCGCTAGCGGGCGTGCCGCCTACAGGAGAGGGCAGCGCCCTCGCCCCGCCGCATAGGCCACCGCCAGTAGGGTGGCAATGGCGGCAACAGTAAGAGGGAATTAGGGTTTTGGGGAAAAAGACAAATTTGCCCCTGTGAATTTGAGAAATTCAAGTTTCTATCTTTTGTCCAAATTACGAAAATACTCTTAGGAATTGAGAATTTCCCTACATGTCCCTGATTTCAGAAAATATTAATTAATTAAAAGGTTTAGTTGATTATTATTTTTATTATTATCTAGTAGTCCTACATGATGATGATTATTTATACATATGATGTATGATGTGTGGACGGATGATCATGGACCGTGTGATGTGTGTACTTGAGATTATTATTATTGAGGTCTGCGAGCCTCCATTATGTTTCTCATTTATTGTCGGGCCTGCGTGCCTATGATTAAGTTGTAATCACATGAGGAAGCGCAGTGGGAGCGTGGATGCGATAGCGGGACCCATGAGGACGAGATGGACGATCATAGGGCATGGAGATGCACCGTTGCACACATAGATCTTGATGTGAGTGATTAGGCCTACTGGCTCGGGCCTAATCATATTAGGTTGTGGTCCATGATCATCTAGTGTGATTGCTTATACACATACTAGATATGTATATATATTTGCATGCGATGTAGATATATATTAAATATGTATATGTGTGACATGTCATATTAGGAGACCAAATCATAGAAACATCTCTCGATAATATTAAGTCGGTAAACGTGAGGCAATTAGATTGACCCACGTGGCCTTCCATCGTTATAAGTAGGAACCAATTCCCGGTATAGTTTGAGTTGGTCGAGTCCCTCGAGACTCACCTATATCACGATTCGCTATCTTGCTTACGACATAGAGATGTCACCGGTGACCTGAGGGCATGGTATGCTTAGTTGAGTCTCTCGAGGGTATATCATCAAATCAGACTCATCTTGTAATGAAGGTGTTGACTTAACCGAGCATCATGGTTGGTCGAGTTCCTTGAGGCCATGGTGATTCGGAGGCCGAACAGGACGGGAATCACAAGGAGTTATGATCGGCAAAAGTTGCCTACCTTTTAGGCTTAGTGTGACTGGTCGAGTTCCTCGAGGTTACACTAAGACGCTGATTGGATCCTGATCCCCACTAGAAGTCTGCCGGAGACTTTCGTTTCTCGTGCTGAGGGTGTCGTGTGACTCGTTAGTAAAATAGTGGGAGCATATTAAGATAGAAGTCCATATCTTGATAGTTTATTTCTTGCAAAATCTGCATGTTATTCATTTCTGCTGCATTTTTATTTTTAGAAAATGTCGCTTTCAAATCCCTTATGTGGCATACTTGATGTCAACCACCTCACTGGTCCAAATTATATGGATTGGCTCCATAACTTGAGAATTGTTCTCACAGCGGAGAAAATCGTGTACGTCCTTGATAAAGTGATGCCTACGCCCGAAGAAGGGGCAAGCGAGGATGAGATCGTTCGCTATGTGAAGTACATTGATGACTCCACTCTTGCTCAGTACTATATGTTGGGCTCTATGACTCCTAAGTTACAGAGACAACATGAAAAGATGGATGCCAGATCCATTCTCCTACATATCCGTAAATTGTTTTGAGGAACAGGGAAGGACTCAGCGATATGAGATATCCAAGAGCCTCTTCCGCGCTAGGATGACTGAGGGGACACCAGTTCAGAACCATGTCCTAAAGATGATTGAGTGGATAGAGAAACTCACAGGTCTAGGAATGGTCCTAGAGGATAACTTGTGTGTGGACATTGTGCTTTAGTCCCACTAGATTCCTTTTCACAGTTCATAATGAATTTTAATATGAACAAGCTTGAGGTGACTCTCCCAGAGCTCCTCAATATGTTGAGGGAGGTAGAGAGTACTTTTAAGAAAGAGAAGCCAGTTCTCTACACTGGTGAGAGCAGAAAGAAAAGGAAAGCAGAAAAGTCCCTTAAGAAGGGAAAGGGCAAGGGCAAACCAGGTAAAGCAAAGGTTGCTAAGAAAGACCCAGCAAAGGACAAAGGCCAGTGCTTCCACTGAGGTAAAGATGGGCACTGGAAGAGAAACTACAAAGAGTACCTTGTAGAGAGGGCGAAATAGAAGCTTGGAGAAGCTTCAGGTACATTCATGATCAATCTCCAATTGTCAGATTTTTGTGATAGTGCATTGGTATTGGATACCAGTATTGCTTATCACATCTACAATTTATTGTAAATTCAAGCAAAGCCGAGGGGAGATTGGCGAGAGGAATATTGCATAAAGGTTTATTTATGTTAATACACTACTCCACATATCATGAATGTAAATGTGTCCTAGAGGAAACGAGATGAGATGAACAATGCATACCTGTGGCATTGTAGGCTAGGTCACATCCATGAAAGAATGATTCAAAAGTTGCTAAATGATGGATATCTAGATCCATTCGACTATGTGTCATATGCAACTTACGAGCTTTGCCTTCGTGGAAAACTGACCAACTCACCATTTAGTGGAACTGGAGAGAGAGCCATTGAGCTGTTGGAACTCATACATAGTGATGTATGTGGACCCATGTTAACTCATGTCATTGGTAGTTACTCCTACTTCATTACCTTTACTGATGATTTCTCTCAAGGTATGGATATGTGTACTTAATGAAGTACAAGTCTGAGGCTTTTGAGAAATTCAGAGAGTATAAGAATGAGGTGGAGAACCAGACTGGAAAGAGTATCAAAACTCTTCGATCAGATCGAGGAGGTGAGTACTTAAGTACAGAGTTTACTCAATTCCTCACGGACCATGGGATATTATCCCAATGGACACCTCCTTATACACCTCAGCTCAATGGTGTCTCTGGAAGGAGGAATCGTACGTTATTAGATATGGTACGGTCCATGATGAGTTTCGTTGACCTACCCATATTATTCTAGGGATATGCCCTAGAGACCATAGCTTACCTTTTGAACAGAGTTCCAACTAAGTCGGTAGTGTCTACACCATATGAGTTATGGAAAGGAAAGAAGCCTGATCTTAAGGTTGTTAAGATTTGGGGCTGCCCTGCGCACGTTAAAAGACACAACCCCGATAAGTTAGAATCGAGGACAGAGCGATACAAATTTATGAGATACCCCAAGGAAACTTGTGGGTATTATTTCTATCATCTCGAGGACCAAAAGGTCTTTGTAGCTAAGAGAGCAGTGTTCCTTGAGAAGGAACACATTCTTGGCAGAGATAGTGGGAGCATGATAGAGTTAAGCGAGGTTGGAGAACCAAGCTCAAGCACCACTCTACAGCCCGAGTCTGTTCAGATACCTAATACACAAGTTTCAACTTTACGTAGGTCTGATAGAGTATCCCATCCTCCTGAGAGATATGTAGGACATATTAGAGGAGATGATGTTGAGGATATTGATCCTCAGACCTACGAGGAGGCTACTATGAGTATAGACTCCGGGAAGTGACAAGAAGCCATGAATTCTGAGATGGGTTCTATGTACTCCAACAAGGTTTGGAACCTAGTTGATTTGCCCGAAGGTATTGTACCCATTGGTTGCAAGTGGATCTTTAAGAAAAAGATCAGAGTAGATGGAAAGGTAGAGACCTATAAAGCAAGGCTAGTGGCTAAGGGGTATCGTCAAAGGCAAGGTGTTGACTACGATGAAACCTTCTCACCCGTAGCAATGCTAAAATCCATCAGAATTCTATTGGCTATTGCAGCACACTATGATTATGAGATCTTGCAGATGGATGTGAAAACCGCATTCCTCAATGGAACCTCGAGGAGGAGGTGTATATGATGCAACCTTAGGGATTCGTGTCCAAGAACTACCCAGATAAGGTGTGTAGGTTGCTTAGATCCATTTATGGACTAAAGCAAGCTTCCCAAAGTTGGAACATAAGATTTGATGAGGCAATCAGATCTTATGACTTCGTTAAGAACGAAGATGAGCCTTGTGTGTACAGGAAGGTAAGTGGGAGCGCTATCACCTTTTTGGTGTTATATGTGGATGACATCCTCATCATTGGGAACGACGTAGGAATGCTATCCACAGTAAAGGCTTGGTTATCTAGACACTTCTCCATGAAGGACTTAGGGGAAGTATCCTATATCTTAGGGATTAGAATCTATAGAGATAGATCCAAGAGGATGCTTGGCTTGTCCCAATCCAGGTACATAAAAACCATTGTCAAAAGGTTTGGCATGGAAAATTCCAAGAGAGGTTTCATACCGATGAGACATAGGATATCGCTTTCTACGAGTATGTCCCCAAAGACTCTGGAAGAAAGGGCGAACATGAATATGATACCTTATGCCTCAGCAATAGGGTCTATCATGTATGTCATGCTATGTACTAGGCCTAATATAGCGCATGCTCTGAGTTTCACGAGTAGGTATCAAGCGGATCCAAGCTTGGAGCATTGGAAAGCAGTAAAGTGTATCCTTAAGTACTTGAGAAGGACTAAGGATCTTTTACTAGTATATGGAGGTAATAGCCTTAAGGTTGAAGGCTACACAGACTCAAGTTCTCAATCTGATGTCGATGATAGCAAGTCGAATTCAGGGTATGTGTACACCTTGAATGGAGAAGTAGTGTGCTGGAAGAGTTCCAAGCAAGATACTACTGCTGACTCGACCATAGAGGCGGAGTACATTGCTGCATCAGATGCAGTAAAGGAGGGAGTCTGGTTGAAGAAGTTCATCACAGATTTAGGAGTCGTGCCGGATAGCGAGAAGCCGACTTCCTTATATTGCGACAACAACGGGGCGATTACTTAAATAAGGGAACCCGGGTCTCATCAGAAGTGTTCTGAGGATGTTCCAACTTATCAGAGAGATCGTAACCTGAGGAGATATAGCAGTGGAAAGAGTTCCATCCGAAGATAACATTGCAGATCCACTAACAAAGCCGTTGTCTCAGATTGTCTTTGAGCGTCACAGGGGTCTGATGGTGATCATACACATAGGTGATTGGCTTTAGGTCAAGTGGGAGATTGCTAGTCATAGGTGCCTAGCAAGCCAATCACGTGAGTGATGGCATGTGTGACTTGATACATAATCTTTTTGCTTATTATATTTTGGCGTATATCACTTTATATCTATTGCATATATGCATATATATATATTGTGATGTCCTTGGATTTATGCAATGGGAATCGGATCGTGATGAGATCACGATAATAAGATCGATTCACCTTTAAACACATATCCTAAATAATCCCGATCATAGGTTACTCGAGAGGGACATCGTGATAACCGGACAGACTAGTGTGCTGTATACCCGTTCATATGATGGATGTAGCTGGTCTCATAGCTGCTCATGTAGGGACACTAGGGATACAATAAAGGTGCTCATTGGAGAATGAGTTCACTGATTGATCCGCTTACGGAATGCTGGATGGTTGATGATGCCTTATTGTTAGACAGCGATTCCGTAGTCCTAGTGGTATATCTGTTCCTTAGACTTGAGACACCAAGGATGTCCTATATGAGTGCTCCACTCTTTGATACCAGACTTAAAGGTTTGGCTGTCACAGATCTAGTACAGCTAGTTATTGGGAGTGGTAGTCGACCTTACGAGGGCTATTGAGTGTCGATAGAGGATCATCCACTCTCGGCGTCATGAGAGGAATGTCCCATGTGTTCTTGCTCAAACAAATCCCTAGCCAAGGTCATTCGGGTTGAGAGAGAAAGAGTTCTCCGGGAGAATCCGATTAGAGCGAGACAAGAGTAGAAACCGTATGGGTCTGACAGCACCATGCTCGATATACGGTCTTTGGGATATTAGAGGGATGAGGGACTATAGGTACACGGTAACTGAGGATAGACAGGTCCAATGGATTGGATTCCCCTATATCGTTTGGGGACTACGGCGTAGTGGCCTAGTACCTCCGTAGTCGATGAGTCGAGTGAATTATTACAGAGATAATAATTCACTGAGTTAGAAGGAGTTCTGACAGGTATGACTCACCGCCAGCTCGATATTGGGCCTAGAGGGTCACACACATATTGTAGGCATTGCGATGAGCAGAGGTTCAGATATGAGATATCCGATGGAGCCCTTGTCTTATTGGATGCAGATCCAATACCCACTAGGGGAGGACCCATTAGGGTTTGACAAGGGACCTCTAGGAGGGATTCAGAGCCTCATAGGCTAGAGTCTTTGCTTGCCTTTCCTATTCTCCTCTCCCTCTCCACCTTAAAGCAGGCCTAGAGTTTTGAGGAGCGTCATCGCAACCCTGCTGTGTGGATCACCACTAGAGAGGAGGATGCTTGACCTCCTTCACCCTCTCCTAAGGATCTGCAAGGAAACAAGGATATACGATCTCCCTAGGTAACACAATCTACTCTATATGCAGTTTTAAGTTTCGCGGATTTTGCGCACTAATCTTCGCACGACGACGAACATCTCTTTGGGAATCGGGGATTTTATTTTCTTGTTCTTCCGCTGCGCATATGATGTCGCCCCCAAGATTTCCCAACAACTTTAGCCCATACAAGCTCTTATTCAGCTTGCAGACAAAGTTCTCTTTACCTTTAACTTTGAAGCCTTCTGATTGCTCCATATAAATTTTCTCCTCCAAATCACCATGAAGGAAAGCTGTCTTCACATTTAACTACTCAACCTCCAAGTCCTGGCTGGCAGCAATACCAAGAGCAACACGAATAGAAGACATTTTAACAATATGAGAAAATATCTCTTCAAAGTCAATACATTTCTTTTGACCAAAGTCTTTCATAACCAATCTAGCTTTGTACTTTAGTTGAGAACAATATTCTTGAGTCTTCAACTTAAAAACTCACTTATTCTTCAAGGCCTTCATTCCATTTGGTAGTAGTACCTGTTGAATCTCGGATTTTGATGATATAATCAATTGGTGGGTTAATTGATCTAATCCATATTATTGAGTTAAGTGTGCAGGATTAACTACGATAACCAGAAAACATAAAGCAAGGATACCGGAGTCGAGCTCGATGGACGTTTAAGAGACCGAAGAATCATCGGAGATGCTGCCGGAACCATCCGAGAAGAAATCGGGAACGTGTCGGAAGTTCGCCGAAGAAATCGTCGGAGGCTCGCGGAGATCACCGAGAAGGCTCGGCTACTCGTTAAAAGTCATCACAAAGATTGGGAGCTTGCAGGGAGTCCGTCGGAAGAAGTTCGTCGGAAAGCTCGCCGGAACAAGACTCGACGTTCGCGGTTGAAAATTTGCTTAGGATGTGTTTTGGTTATGTAGTCCACTTGTAATTAGGATTAGGATTAAGAGATAATCCTATATCCTGGTTAGGGGCCAACTGGGCCCAAAGTCAGAGTTGGTTTAGGCTAAAAATTAAGCTAAACCAGCGAACTAGAGAGCCAAGATTGAAGCCCAACTAGTGGCTGAAAACACTGTAGTTGGGCTGAAAACACTGTAGGCGGTGGCACCGCCCAGCACCCGAGTGCTGGGCGGTTGCACCGTCCAGCACCCGAGTGCTGGGCTGTGGCACCGCCTGGCTGGGCGGTGGCACCTCCAGCACCGGAAACCCTAAGAAAATTCAAATTTTGGAGCCCAAAATTTGAATCCTCTTGAGGCCTATAAATACCCCTCAAATCTCAGCTGAGGTAACAACTTTTGAGAAGCATTTTGATTGAGAGAAAAGTCTTAGAAAGTCTTAGCAAGTCTTGTTTTCAATTTGCTAGAGAGTTCTCCTCCTTCTTTCTTATTGAAAATTTGTAAGAGGTTGAGCTGCTTGTAAAAGGTTGTAAGAGGGGTGTTTACCCTTCCATTTCAAGAGACTTGCTAGTGGAAGGTGGGAGCCTCATCGAAGAGGGGCCTCGCAAGTGGAGTAGGTCATTTGACCGAACCACTCTAAAAATCGGCGTAATCTCTGGTTTGCTTTTTATTATTGTCATTTACATTACTGCAAATCTTCTTACTGCTTTAGTTTGTATTACTCTTGCTGCGCAACTTTAAGAATACGCCTTCAAGTTAAATTTCTCAAGTTTCGTTCTTAACGTACGAAAGATTTTGATTAAAATCGAAGTTTTAATCCGCTGCACTAATTCACCCCCCCCTCTTAGTGCCGCTCCGATCCTAACAAGTGGTATCAGAGCAAGGTTATCTCTCATATTTGGTTTAATACCCAAGAGAGATGGCTTACTCTGGCATGCAAGAGGGTCATTCTATTGCACGACCACCTTTGTTTAATGGGTTGGATTACACATATTGGAAGACTCGCATGAGAATCTTCCTCATTTCTATGGACTTTGAGCTTTGGTCTATTGTCGAGAATGGATTTCAAAAATCTTCTCTTCCGATCAGCGAATGGGATGAATCGGAGAAGAAGGTTTTTGCTTTAAATGCAAAGGCTATGAATGCCTTGTTTTGTGCACTAGACAAAAACGAATTAATCGTGTTTCAATGTGTGATTCGGCTTTTGATATTTGGAGAACTCTTGAGGTCACTCATGAAGGCACTAGCCGAGTGAAAGAGTCCAAAATCAACATCCTTGTGCACTCTTACGAACTTTTCCGAATGAAACCAAGTGAGTCCATCGGAGACATGTACACCCGGTTTACGGATGTCATCAATGGACTCAAAGCTCTTGGTAAAGATTTTACTAACTTTGAACTAGTAACTAAAATCTTAAGATCCCTCCCTAAAAGTTGGGATCCAAAAGTTACGGCCATTCAAGAGGCCAAAGACCTTAAAGCATTCCCTCTTGAAGAACTCATTGGGTCTCTAATGACCTACGAAATGACATGTCAAGCTCATGACGAGCTCGAGAACCCCCTTCCAAAGAACAGGAAGGATATGACACTCAAATCACAAGAAGACCACTTGAAAGGAACATCAAGTGATGAGGACAGTGATAATGACATTGCACTTTTGACTCAAAAATTTAAGAAATACTTAAGAAAGAAAAAATTTAAAAACAAATTTGAACAAAAGAAGGACCAAGTGATTTGCTATGAATACAAAAAATCGGGACACTACAAGAACGATTGTCCTCAAGCCAAAAAGAGAACATCGAAGAAGAAAGCGTTCAAGGCAACGTGGGATGATTCAAGCGCATCCGAAGAAGAGGAGTCCAACACCGAGCAAGTTGCTCATTACGCGCTAATGGCGTTAGGAGAAGAGGTATGTGATTTATTTAATGAAGAGTTATCTTTTGAAGAACTATCTATTGCTTTTCATGAATTATTTGATTAATGTAGAACTGTTAGCAAGAAGTTAAGTATCTTAAAGAAAGAGCATGCTTTGCTACAAGATAAGTTTGATAGTCTTCAAACTCCTCCATGCTCTAAGTGTGAGCACTTAGAAGCAATAAAAAATGAAAATATGCTTCTTAAGGAAACCTTAAACAAGTTTAAGGTTGGTAGCAAAGGATTAGATACAAGGGTCACATCGCAAATAGAAATGGAATTGGATTTGTAAAAGGATTACATCAAAATCCTACCACTTTCATAAAAGGACCTACATTACATGTTTCCTCTTATATGAAATGCAACTTTTGTTGCAAATCCGGACATATTGCCTACAAATGCCCATTTAGGAAAATTAGTTCACAAAAATTAATATGGGTTCCTAAAGGAACTATAAAGAATTCAATCATAAATAACAAAGTTAGTGGGTCAATTTTTGAGGAACCCAAAATCAAATGGGTACCTAAAAATCATCCTCTTTTGTAGACAAACCCACAAGCTAGGAGCAAGAGATGGTATCTCGATAGTGGATGCTCAAGACATATGACTGGAGATCCATCTCATTTCTCTATGCTCACTAGCAAAGAAGAAGGGTACGTTACCTTCGGAAACAACAACAAGGGCAAAATCATTGGCAAGGGAACTATTGGTAACAAATTTAATTTTTCCATTGATGATGTCTTACTAGTTGATGGATTGAAACATAATCTCTTGAGTATTAGTCAACTATGCGATAAAGGTTACATCGTTAGATTTGAATCAAATATGTGCATTATTGAAAAACCAAATCATAACATGACTATGATTGCTTTAAAACAAAATAATGTCTATACCATCAATCTTGATGAACTAAGTAATGAAATGTGCTTCTCCGCCGTAAATGATGATGCTTGGCTTTAGCATAGGAGATTAGGCCATGCAAGCATGAAAACAATATCTAAGATCTCATCTCAAGAATTAGTACGAGGAATTCCAAATATAAAGTTTATTAAG
This sequence comes from Musa acuminata AAA Group, assembly GCF_036884655.1. Lineage (NCBI taxonomy): Eukaryota > Viridiplantae > Streptophyta > Magnoliopsida > Zingiberales > Musaceae > Musa > Musa acuminata. The sequence goes on along the minus strand of NC_088328.1, from coordinate 10,488,569 downwards.
GACAAAGTATGCGATGCATGTCAACTAGGCAAACAAATAAAAACAAGCTTCAAACCAAAAAATCAAATTAGCACTACTAGACCATTACAATTGATCCATTTGGACCAATTGATACAACAAGTCTAGGTGGAAGCAAATATGCTTTTGTGATTGTGGATGACTACTCTAGATACACTTGGACCTATTTCTTAGCTCACAAAAGTGATTGCTTCAAGTGTTTCTCTAAATTTTGTAAACTCACTCAAAACGAAAAAGGCTTCATGATTTCATCAATTCGGAGTGATCACGGTGGTGAATTCCAAAACCGTGACTTTCAAAATTTTTGCAAAAGTAATGGGTACAAGCACAACTTCTCAACTCCAAGAAATCCTCAACAAAATGGAGTAGTTGAAAGGAAAAATAGAAACCTACAAGAAATGGCAAGAACTATGTTGAATGAACATAGTTTACCTAAGTACTTTTGGGCCGAAGCCGTAAATACGGCTTGCTACATCATGAATAGAGTCCTAATAAGACCATCCTTATCCAAAACTCCCTATGAATTATGGAATAACAAAAAACCAAACATCTCCTATTTTAAAGTTTTTGGTTGTAAATGCTTTATTTTAAATGAAAGGGATGCTTTAGGAAAATTTGATGCTAAATCCGATGAAGGCATCTTTCTTGGTTACTCTTCCGTTTCTAAAGCTTTTCGGGTTTTTAATAAAAGAACTTTAGTAATTGAAGAGTCTATTCATGTAGTTTTTAATGAAATTTCCGATTTAAAGAAAAATAATTTTGATGATGATCTTAGTTTTGATAATTTGAATTTAAATGAACCCTCTCCTCAAAATAGCCATTTGAATGCATCTTCTTCCGAAATTTCTTTACCAAAAGAATGGAAGTATGTAGATGCTCATCCAAAAGAGCAAATTATAGGAGATACATCAAAAGGGGTTCAAACTCGTTCTTCTTTCAAAAATTTCTGTGCTAACGCCGCTTTCCTTTCTCAAATTGAACCTAAATGCATTGACGAAGCCTTAAAAGATGATTTTTGGATCATTGCAATGCAAGAAGAATTGAACCAATTTGAGAGGAATGAGGTATGGAAGCTTGTTCCTAGACCAAGTGACCACTTAGTCATAGGTACTAAGTGGGTCTTTAGAAACAAGCAAGACGAAAATGGTATCGTGGTTAGAAACAAGGCTAGATTAGTGGCCAAAGGTTTCAACCAAGAAGAAGGTATCGATTACGAAGAAACCTTCGCTCCCGTGGCTCGATTAGAAGCCATAAGGATGCTCCTTGCCTATGCTAGTAGTAATAATTTTAAACTATTTCAAATGGATGTTAAAAGTGCTTTCTTGAATGGTTTTATTTCCGAAGAAGTATTTGTCGAACAACCTCCCGGATTTGAAAATTCTCTTCTTCCTAATCATGTATTCAAATTGACTAAAGCTCTCTATGGCTTAAAACAAGCTCCTAGAGCTTGGTATGAAAGGCTTAGTTCCTTTCTTATTTTAAATAATTTTACCAAAGGCAAGGTTGATACTACATTGTTTATTAAACATTTTGAAAATAATTTTCTTATTGTGCAAATTTATGTTGACGATATTGTGTTTGGCTCTTCGGATGAATCACTATGTGAATCATTTGCCAAATGTATGAGTCTTGAATTTGAAATGAGTTTAATGGGTGAATTAACTTTCTTTTTGGGATTACAAATCAAACAACTTAAGGATGGTATATTTCTTAACCAATCTAAATACACATTAGAATTGTTAAAATGATTTAACATGGATAATTCAAAAGCAATAAACACTCCTATGAGTACTGCGACTAAGTTAGATATGGATGAAAATGGTGAAAGTTTCGATCAAAAAACATATAGGGGAATGATAGGTAGTCTACTCTACCTCACTACGACTAGACCGGATATTATGGTTAGTGTAGGACTTTGCGCTAGGTTTCAATCTAATCCTAAATTATCTCATCTGAAGAGTGTTAAAAGAATATTTAGGTATCTTAAAGGAATTCCAAATTTAGGATTGTGGTATCCAAAATCTGAAAATTTTGATCTAATAGCTTATGCAGATGCCGATTTTGGCGGATGCAGGATAGATAGAAAAAGTACATCCGGAACATGCCAATTTTTAGGATATGCACTTGTTTCTTGGACTTCCAAGAAACAAAATTCAGTTGCACTATCTACGGCGGAAGCCGAATACATTGCTGCAAGTGCATGTTGTGCACAAGTAATTTGGATGAAAAATACATTAGAAGACTATGGAATTCACCTTGAAAATATTCCCATAAAATGCGATAATACTAGTGCCATATGCCTTACTAAAAATCCAATTCAGCATTCTAGAACTAAGCACATCGATGTTAGGCATCATTTCATACGCGATCATGTCCTTAACAATAATGTTGTTCTAGAATTCATTGACACAAAGCATCAATTAGCAGATATATTCACAAAAGCCTTGAATGAAGACCAATTTGAATTCATTAGAAGGGAATTAGGTATGTTAAATTGTCCCTAAACAATAAACTTGTTTGATTGGATTTTCCGTAAAGTTTTTCATCTTCTTTCCATCTCTCATTCTCCTTCAAATTCCATATGACATGTTGTGAAATCTCGAAATCGACTTTGATGACTTGATTATGAATTTCAAGTTAGTGATTTGATTTAAATAAGTTTTATCTAATTCATAATCTTGATCTTGCAAAATTGGAATCACAAATAATATCTTTTGGCATTCATGAATTGATACTTACAAATATGAAAGTATTGGCATTCATGACTTGAATTTGATTGAAACATTGTATGCTTAAATTCATCATTCTCCTATGTTTCAAAAATTCTTTAAATGCCTTATGTGGTGATTAAAAAGTAATGTTGAGATTTTCATGAATTTGACGATTTGAATGAGTTTGTATTCGAATTATGATCTTGACTTCGTGAAATTACTACTTGAATTTTTTATCCCAATCTCTCTCTTATACATCTACAATTTCTATTATTCATAGAAAGAAGAGATTAGATAATATGAATGCATGCTGAATTTTCCTCTAAAATGAATTCTGCGTAAATATTTTTGCATACTTAATTTTCAATGATAAAATCGTTGTATGACAAAATATGTGCTTCAAGTCTCATTTTCCTTTTTGTTGATGACAAAGGGGGAGAAAAGTGATGACTTATATCATTCTTAATAGCATGACAAAATATGAATTGCAAAATCCTTGAGAAAAGTGATCGATCGATGATTATCTTATATGCCTTGCAAAATCGAAAATATCGTAAGATTGATTGATCATATTGAATGCATGTCTAAAATGTATAATCATGCAATTCAAGTTGAAAATCTTTATCTCTTGTCATAGTAAAATTTCTCTTATCTTTCGACTTGAAAAAGATTTTCATCAAAGTTTCGCATTTACATTATGCTTAATGAGAATAACGATAAGTTCTACGGTTAGAGCTTATCGGTTTATACTTGAATTCAATGATGAAATTCAAGTGTTTTATCTTCTCATAATATGGCATATAGATAGGGGGAGTTACGTTTAACTCCGTCATCAATTGATTGTCATCATCAAAAAGGGGGAGATTGTTGAATCTCGGATTTTGATGATATAATCAATTGGTGGGTTAATTGATCTAATCCATATTATTGAGTTAAGTGTGCAGGATTAACTATGATAACCAGAAAACATAAAGCAAGGATACCGGAGTCGAGCTCGATGGACGTTTAAGAGACCGAAGAATCATCGGAGATGCTGCCGGAACCATCCGAGAAGAAATCGGGAACGTGTCGGAAGTTCGCCGAAGAAATCGTCGGAGGCTCGTGGAGATCACCGAGAAGGCTCGGCTACTCGTTAAAAGTCATCACAAAGATTGGGAGCTTGCAGGGAGTCCGTCGGAAGAAGTTCGTCGGAAAGCTCGCCGGAACAAGACTCGACGTTCGCGGTTGAAAATTTGCTTAGGATGTGTTTTGGTTATGTAGTCCACTTGTAATTAGGATTAGGATTAAGAGATAATCCTATATCCTGGTTAGGGGCCAACTGGGCCCAAAGTCAGAGTTGGTTTAGGCTAAAAATTAAGCTAAACCAGCGAACTAGAGAGCCAAGATTGAAGCCCAACTAGTGGCTGAAAACACTGTAGTTGGGCTGAAAACACTGTAGGCGGTGGCACCGCCCAGCACCCGAGTGCTGGGCGGTGACACCTCCTTGGCTGGGCGGTTGCACCGTCCAGCACCCGAGTGCTGGGCGGTGGCACCGCCTGGCTGGGCGGTGGCACCTCCAGCACCGGAAACCCTAAGAAAATTCAAATTTTGGAGCCCAAAATTTGAATCCTCTTGAGGCCTATAAATACCCCTCAAATCTCAGCTGAGGTAACAACTTTTGAGAAGCATTTTGATTGAGAGAAAAGTCTTAGCAAGTCTTAGCAAGTCTTGTTTTCAATTTGCTAGAGAGTTCTCCTCCTTCTTTCTTATTGAAAATTTGTAAGAGGTTGAGCTGCTTGTAAAAGGTTGTAAGAGGGGTGTTTACCCTTCCATTTCAAGAGACTTGCTAGTGGAAGGTGGGAGCCTCATCGAAGAGGGGCCTCGCAAGTGGAGTAGGTCATTTGACCGAACCACTCTAAAAATCGGCGTAATCTCTGGTTTGCTTTTTATTATTGTCATTTACATTACTGCAAATCTTCTTACTGCTTTAGTTTGTATTACTCTTGCTGCGCAACTTTAAGAATACGCCTTCAAGTTAAATTTCTCAAGTTTCGTTCTTAACGTACGAAAGATTTTGATTAAAATCGAAGTTTTAATCCGCTGCACTAATTCACCCCCCCCTCTTAGTGCCGCTCCGATCCTAACAGTACCAAATCATAAGTGTGGTTATTTTGAAGAGCATCCATCTCTTCCTGCGTAGCAACTAACCACTTCTCTTTCTACTCACTTTCAGCTGCTTTCTGGTAACTCTCTGGTTCACTTGCATTAGTAAGCATTATATACTCATCTGTAGAGTATCTTTTGGAAGGTTGACGTTGTCTAGAAGATCTTCTCAACTGAGGTTCTAGGGGAAGTTGCTCTCCAACTTCTTCTTGCTCAACATGTCCTACAAGTAGATCAACATCAGGCTCTATACCATCTTCCTGCATATCTCCCCCATCACCCTGATATACTGGAGGAGTAATTGGGTCACAATCTGCTAATCCTTCTGCAGAAGTCTTGGCTGGTGCCTTATTCTTCAAATCCTCAAAGGTTTGATCCTCAAAAAAGATAACATCTCTGCTTCTAAACACCTTATGCATTTCTAGATCTCAAAGCCTGTAACTAAACTGATCATATGAGTAGCCAAGAAAAATACATTCTTTAGTCTTACCATCCAGCTTGAATCTCTCATTGTTTGGAACATGAGCAAATGCACGACAATCAAACACTCTCTTGTAGGAAATATCTTTCCCTGACCATACATGCTCTGCAACATCACCATCTACGGCTATACATGGTGACAAGTTTATCACATCAATTGTAGTCCTCAAAGCCTCATCCCAAAATCTTTTTGGTAGCTTTGCTTATTAAAGCATACATCTGATCTTTTCCATGATGGTGTGGTTCATCCTCGCTACAATAACATTATTCTGAGGTGTACTAGGAATTGTCATCTCATGTTGGATTCTATATGACCTACAATAATCATTAAATAATCCTGTGTACTCACCACCATTATCTTATCTTATGCATTTCAATTGTCTTTCTGTCTCCTTTTAAACTCTAGCATGAAACTCTTTGAAGACATTAATAACTTGATCTTTGGTCTTCAAAGCATAGGCCCAAACTTTCCAGAAAAAATCATCTATAAAAGTGATAAAATAAAGTGCACCACTTATACTAGGAACATCAACAGATCCACCAAGAGTTTTTGTCCTTAAAGGTTTGATCTTTAAAGAAGGACTATCTGTATAAACACAGTCTAAGGCATACATTTTTCTAGACAAAGCAGGACTAGCAAATAAAACTCTATGTTGTTTATCTGCCAAATAATCTATACAAGGGTTCAAATGTGTACCTTTGAGGTCTAGTAATACCTCTCTCTTGGAAAGAGCTTGCAGCCCCCCCTTCTCATTCATGTGTCCCAGTCGCCTATGCCACAACTTAATGTTGAAGTCTTTCTCTATAGCATTCAATTGCTCACCATAAGCTTTAGCCTGTAACCTGTACAAAGTATGACATTTCTTTCCACAATAAAAGAACATTTACTGACCTTCCATTGCCCTCTGTGAAATCTACTATTATAGTCTTTATCATTTAGCTTTCCAACTGAAATTAAATTCAGCCTCAAGTTAACCATATCTCTCACATCCTTAAGCACCAACTTGTAGTCAAAGTTGGTCTTTATATGGATATCACCCATGCCAATGATGTTTGTCGTGTCATAGTTGCCCATCTTGATAACACCAAAATTTTCAGACCTATATATAGCAAAACACTCTCTCTGTGGTGTATCATGATAAGAAGCACCTGTGTCAATCACCCACTCAAGATCCTGACACACACAAGAAAAAATATCATCAGAAGGAGACAAAATCAAATAATCACCACCTTTGCACTATAGTTGTGATATTATCTTTTGACTCTATAGACTCCACTTTTTTCCCTTTTTCTTGTTCTTCTTTGGTTGCTTACATTGGTTCTTATGATGTCCTTTCTCACTACAGTTACAGCAAACAATATCTTTTCTTGATCTTGACTTGTTTCTACCCATGCATTGACTGTTTCTAGACTTTGACATTCCTCTATTCTCTGATATAAGTGTTTGTGAATCATTTTGAGATGTTGCTGAATTCTTTCTTCTCAACTCATTCAACAAACTGCTTGTTACTTGACTCATAGTGACAACACCATCTAGCACAGAATTATTGAGGGAAACCACTAGTGTCTCCCAACTTTCTGGTAATAAACTGAGAAGTAATAATGCTTGTAACTCATTATCAAGAGACATTTTCATGGAGGATAACTGGTTAATAATACTCTGTATTTCATTCAAATGCTTAACAATAGAAGCACAATCTCTATATTTTAGGTTCACAAGTTTTCTAATCAAAAAAGCTTTGTTGCTAGTTGTTTTTCTTTAGACCTTCTAACTTTTTCCAAAGAAAATATGCATAACTTTCAATAGAAACATGGTGAAAGACACTATCATCAAGCCATTATCGAATAAACCCAACTATTTTTCGATCTAACCTCTTCCACTCATCATCTGTCATAGTTGTGGGTTTTGCATTATTCCCCTACAAAGGTCTATACAAGTCTTTGCAATGCAAGAGATTTTTCATTCTTGGTTTCCATATCATTCAATTGTTTCCACTCAAACTAATCATGTGAGAAATACTACTGGCCTCCATGTTCAAATACAAAATTAAATCACCAAAATCCTGCTCAGATATCGAGATATAAAGCGAAATAAAACTTTTGTATATGAATAAATACTAGCATACCATAATATGCAGCGGAATTAAATGGAATTACAATCAAATAGAATACTAAGATTTACGAGAAAAACCCCAATGTGAAGGGTAAAAGCCATGGGGCAAACTAGAGATAATCCACTATAAAAATAATGAATATACAAATCTCAAACTCTTACCCAAAACCCTAGCAACAATCACAAAAGAATAATTGGGATACAAGAATCACGTCATTGTGTACAATATCTAAAACCTCCCTAAGTAATCACAACAAGAGTCAATTGTAGATTTGATCTAACCTGATATAAGAACACTACCTAGATGATTGTGAATAGCCTCTCTGCGTTATTCTTATTTTCTTTCCTTTCTTTCTCTTATTTTTTATCTTTTTCTTGTCCTTTTTGAATCAAGATGCTATTGCAAAGATTTTCCCTCATTGCTATCCTTTTTCTACCTTAAAAACATAGCCCTCGTACCCCCTAATTTTTAATATAGGATTAAATCAAAGGAAATCGACTGTGAGTTGATAAAGCCATAGGCTGAACATATAGGCCCAACATTCAGCTCAAATGTAAAGCTAAACACTCTTCCACAAGAATGATGAAAGAGAAAGAGAAAGCTTCTGTCGCTGTCATCTTTCGGCAACTGAAGCATTTAATTGCAACTATGTATAGTGTGTGTGAATGAGATTGCGTATGTAATAGATGAGAAAAGTGACGACTCTCGCGGGCTCAGCTTTCTGAAGGAATCATTTTTCTCGCAATAGAAGGTATGACCCGCAAGCAACAACAGATTCCAAATGATAAAAAGAAAGCATGTATTCTATGCAGAATCTGATAGCAATTTTTCGCGTCTTTTTGCGATGAATGATTGGATCTGCCAACTCCTTTTCCTTATTCCCCATTGTTCTTTTTTTGCGGAAGTAAAGAGTCTTTGGTCTCGCTGCTTTGAATCACACAGTTTAAGAATTTTGAATGGCTCTTTTAGTCTGCGCCTAATGATTGAATCCGAACAAAGCTGTTCCATGGCCAACAGGGGTGGTCACCACGGCCTGTCCCAACGATTTGCTTGTGCATGCCATATTTCACACGCTGCACTTTTGGCTTCACTCTTCCAACTCTCACTTGCCATTTCAATGAACAAATGACATGGTTATATATATGACCTGTTCAGGAACAGGCTACATCATATATATACACAATCAGTGCAATATATTATATACATGGCCATACCGCATAGAATTTAAAGAATTATTTTTAACTACGATAAACTCTTGCTGAAACTACAACCAAAAAAGCTTAATTTTTTCCGGTTGTTTTACCTGTGATAATGCACCTCCTAATTGTTCCTTTACTTACTCCTATTATGTTCAATTCAATTTGCAGTTTTCTTGTGTTCCACGAGTGGCCTTATGGTGTATGAGTGAATAGAGGGGTAATATAGATGGACAAAATCCTTTTGGCAGTTACGTCACATAGCAGTTAACTTGCTATGTGATGTATCATCAATTCATTGAATGGAAATGTATCAATTCATTATTATTTTATATATATATATATATATATGATGTTGCAAGGGTCAAGAAGAAGTCCAAACACGAAACCAAGTCATCATTCTCTTAGTTGCGTTTACACTCCCGCCGACTCTTCCCTCTACTACTATATATAACTACCAAAGGACCATCACAGTTCTGGGAACTCGCCTCTTGGGTTCCCAAATCCTTGTACCCCATACTCTTACGTTACGCGATTGCTACCTTTACCTCCGTCGCGTTACAGAACATACTGGCGATGGCTGGATTTATGATTAGATTGTTTGTTCTGGTGCTGGTTTCCTTGTTGTTTCAAGGTGTTAGTCTCAGTGGGAGCTCTGTTTTCCTCTGTTTTCTTTGATTCAGCAGTTGAGATCTCGTTGTTTGTGTTTGTGTGTTGATTAGAGTGCTTGGCTGCTACATTTACGTTGGCGAACAACTGCGACTATACGGTGTGGCCCGGGGTGCTCTCGAGCGCCGGCGATGCGGCGCTCGCCACGACGGGATTCGCCTTGGAGACGGGACAGTCGAAGAGCCTCGACGCGCCGGCAACGTGGTCGGGCCGCTTCTGGGGTCGCAACCTCTGCTCCACTGACTCCGCCGGTAGGTTCAGCTGCGGGACCGGCGACTGCGGGTCCGGTGAGGTGGAGTGCTCCGGCGGCGGCGCGGCTCCTCCAGCCACGCTGGCCGAGTTCACCCTGGGCGGTGGCGGGGGTGGAATGGACTATTACGACGTGAGCCTGGTGGACGGCTACAACCTGCCGATGCTGGTGGCGCCGCAGGGTGGCTCCGGCGGGGATTGCGGCTCCACGGGGTGCGTGATGGACCTCAACGGGGTGTGCCCATCGGACCTGAAGGTGGTAGCGCGGTCAAGCGCCGGGGCCGGTGAGGGCGTGGCGTGTAAGAGCGCGTGCGAGGCCTTCGGGTCGCCGCAGTACTGCTGCAGCGGCGTCTACAGCAACCCCGGCACCTGCACGCCGTCGCCGTACTCCCAACTCTTCAAGAACGCCTGCCCGAGGGCGTACAGCTACGCGTTCGACGACGCCACCTCCACCTTCACCTGCTCCTCTGCCGACTACCTCATCACCTTCTGCCCCAGCACCACCAGGTAACCACTCGAACGGAGACGTCACCTCTTTTAGCTGTGGCGCAGAAGCAAATGCATAGATTGAACGCACATTTACACACACAGCACGAGATAATGGCGTGCTGTGTCGCTCTCGTCGGCCAAGTCGAACTTGACAGGCTACGACATCTGACATCACCATTTGCTATTGCTTTCGTCGAACTCCTGATGTAAATACAATATTTGCATTACGTTGCGTAATCCCACACGCTCACAATGCTTGACGATCTGTTGGTGGTTATGTTCCGGCAGTCAGAAGTCCACCGCCCAGAACCCGGATGCGACCGGCAGGCAGCACTCGAGCGACGACGGCGGGTGCCCGATGCTGATCCTCGGCGACGATTTCAGCGGTGCCGCGCCGGCCGTTGCGCGCGCCGCCGCACTTGCCGCTACTTCTCTCGCAAGTCTCGCCTTGCGTGGCCAGTTTGAGCCTCCATATCCCTAGTGAGCATCTGAGAGGAGACAGCGAAGAAGAGAGACGGCATAGGCTATATCTAAATTTGCCATCTGTTCATCGATGGCGACGGCTAGACCATACTGACGAATGATGCAGTTGTAAGGTGGTCGATTACCACTGTTTTGCTATAGAATTAGATTGGATACATTTCTCTTTCAAGCATGGGGTATCACGGAGGCGTCACTCTCCGGGATGTGAACGCGAGAGGCGTAGAACAAAAGGCAAAGGCATGCCGGTGAAATGTTATCAAAACTTATCAGAATCTCGCATTGCCTTTTTCTTCTCCCTCTTCCTTAGAATTGTATACGAACCCATCCATTCTCTTGGTGTGCGGAAGAGAAAGATAGTAGGGTGATGAGTGAGGACAAGTATTTTTGAAGGGCAATTTTGTCATAATGCCGCTGATGTTGGTGTCACACGTGACCAAGATGTAAAGGGACTAAAAATTAATACCATGTTGAGGAAACTTGGAAGAGTAAACTCAGAATATAATAAATTTAAACTTTTA